>NC_082671.1:79925000-80227500 GCF_025265405.1 Mesoplodon densirostris
TGAAACAGGCCACTTCCTGTCCCCTTCAAAACACACACAGTCTTTGATTATTGACTCTATTTTTGACTCATAATTTTTAATTATTGAAGGATAAAATAGTAAGCATAAGCAATTGTCTTTCATTTTCATCCTTATAATTCTTCTTACTCTCATCAGTAAAATTTCTAATAATCTACTTCATTTATTATTAATACTACTTGCTTAGTAGTATGAAGTATTTTTTTAAAAAGCAGAATTAGTCTAATCTTATTTCTGAATATATTTGAAATACATATACTGAAAGTACCCTTTGCAAAATTCTTATTTTATGCTGTCATGCCATTTTGTCACCTCCACTGTTAAAACTTTTGCCTAGCTATCAAAGTTTTCTATAGTCTAAGCCACAAGCTGACAGTTTATTTACCACTGTAACCTACCATATCCCTATCAAGATTTGTCTACCTAATCCCTCGATTTGTGCATTCAATCATATGGTTCCCTACCTCTGAACTCCTTTTGCACTTAAAGCCAAATATTTTAGCACTAAATAATTTTGTAATTTGTTTCATCTTTCTTCCTATTTGTGTGTTCACTTACTTAGGAAATATACGACGTTTTCTCTTTTGAATTATCCATAGCATGATGAGTTACTTAGTGATCAACTACTAGGAAATGGGGGGCAGGGGGAATCTTCATTTTGCTATCACAAGCTCAGTGAAAAACATGTGTCTTGTCTAAGAATGTTGGAGGTCCCTTTCCTACACCCAGTAACATTGTAAAGTGCCTTCTCATCTTTATAACTACATCTAGGTATTACTTTTGTTCTTGCTTTCATATTTAATTAATCAATACAGTGATTCATGTGATCCAGTCATATATTTTAGAAAGATTGTGGTTTGTATTTTTTGCTTTACCAGTTAAAGAGGGCCAAATGGATACAGATGTGTCATTTAATGTCATCCATCCCTTC
The DNA here is from genome assembly GCF_025265405.1 of Mesoplodon densirostris. Lineage (NCBI taxonomy): Eukaryota > Metazoa > Chordata > Mammalia > Artiodactyla > Ziphiidae > Mesoplodon > Mesoplodon densirostris. The sequence continues at coordinate 79,925,950 of NC_082671.1, forward strand.
TTTTGTCTGTGTTGTCATAAACATTTGGTAGCAGAAATTTCCTTCTACAATGAACTCCTTAACAGACAATGAGCTGCCAATTAAAAATGAAGAACAAACAAATGAACTAGTATTACCCAGGAAATTTCCTTTTGAATTTTCAGAGGGAACATCTCCCTCTACTAATTGTGAATGCAAAAGACCCTTGAGAATATGTAGGATATCCCATATATGCTAACACCCAATTTATGAGACCTTTTTGTTAATTAAATGGGACAATTACATTTAAATACCATGTGGTTAAGAATACTTAATGTTCTGCTGAAAAGCACTCAGCCTGAAATCAGGCAATAATTTTAACAATAAACTACCAAAAGTAAGGTAAATGTAATTCATAATCTTAGATGTGGATATCTCTTCACCCCTACATTTTACAACTAAATCTGAGAGTTCTACTTAAGACCACAGAGTTGGGAGGGGTGGAGATGTCTGTTACACTTGGATTCAAATTGTATCAAAACTCATTTTATTTATGTCAGCAGATTAACTTTACCTTAAAAGCTTTAGTTTTGAAATTTCCCTTGCAAACACTTGAATAGGTATACATATATGTTTTATATAGCTCCTGAGTTTTGGTCAAAGTAGTTTAATTTGATGTTATATTTTTATACTTTTTATAAAGGGTCTGTTATGTTTCCATGTGTTTGATTATGTGTGTTAAGAAGGTTATAAACCCTTACAGCTTTTATCTTTCTGTGATATACCATTTTCCTGAAAAGTATGCTTCTGTGGCTATAATTAGCTTTTAGGTAATTTTATTTATGATAAACAAATATACTAGCAATAAATTTGGAAATATGAAAATGTGAATTTATGATTTTTTTTTCCTGTTACAGTAGAAACTCTCTTATCTGACATGGTCCAAACCAGTAGTTCCTTAGATTAACGAAAAAGTCAGCAAACTCAGGAACTCATTTTAAAGGAATGTCTACCTACCTTATCTTAATATATAATGTGTCTATGAAAATTTGCCAGTTTGCCAGTCTTTTGATATTAGACCTAGGCTTGTTGTTTTTCTTAAGTTATGAGTCCATTGATTTGCATTAGACCTCTTTTTTGCCTGAACCACACCTAGTGTCTACAATGAAAACATTTGCTAAGCAGTAGTAATTCAAATATATCTAGATTTTTATTTTACTTGTTTTTATAACTCTCATGCATACCTAATTTAAGAGCTTTTTTTTTCATTTAGAAACTTACCTTTATTTGGTTGCCATCAACTTAGTTCCATTGAAACAGCTCTTTCACATTTATATCGTCAGCTTATATAATATTAACTATGTAATTACACTAATAAGCATGGGTTTACATCACTTACAAACAGCAGTTCACTAAGCAAAAAACCCATATTCCCTCGAGGTAAGCCTACAACAAATGCACAGGTGAGCTATTAGAAAGTAACCTTCTTGTTCTTGTCAGTTATGCAAAGAGAAAAAGGAGTCTGTCGGAAGGAGGTCAATTAAGAGTCTTTACTATACATTGTGTTAAGTACTTTTTAAAACAGATGGAAATTTTTTCATACACAGATACATGAAAATAACTAAAATGCAAGAAAAAAGGGGGATAATTTGAGAAATCAGCCTTACAAATAAGCCCAACTGAAAAGTTGTGCCTTTTGCCATTAGGACAAATGATACTTTTAAGATTGTTTTGTCAGAAAATTTGTCAAAGAAAGTTTAGACTTTTTCAGTTGGTGATTAAAAAGAAATATGAAAAAAAAAAGATAAATGAGGTACAGCCAGTCTGGAAACCTATTTCACAGTACCTGCTAATGTTGAACATATCTGTAAGCTATAATCCAGCAATTTCACGCCTAGCAGTTACCCAGCAGGTGGAGGTAGAGGGTGGGGAGATGTGGGCGTGTGTCTGTGTAAGGGGGGGGAATGGTGTGTGGGTGCCTATATTCACTAAAAGACATGTACAGGATTATTGGTATGACCATAAATTAGAAACAACCTAAATGTCTGTCAACAGTAGAATGGGTAAACACATGGCAGTGTACTTAATTAATGTACTACTATGTACAGCAGTGAAAATGAACAAAATACAACATGCAACAGTGTTGGTAAATTTCACAAGATTTAATGATGAGTGAAAGATGCTGGGACTTCCCTGGTGGCGCAGTGGTTAAGAATCCACCTGCCAATGCAGGGAACATGGGTTCAATCCCTGGTCCGGGAAGATCCCACATGCCGTGGAGCAGCTAAGCCCGTGCACCACAACTGCTGAGCCCATGTGCCACAACTACTGAAGCCCACACACCTAGAGCCCGTGCTCTGCAACAAAGAGAAGCCACCGCAATGAGAAGCCCGCATACCGCAACAAAGAGTAGCCCCTGCTCACCACAACTAGAGAGAAAGCCCGCGTGCAGCAACGAAGACCCAACAAAGCCAAAAATAAATTTAAAAAAATTTTTTAATATATTAAAAAAGAAAGATGCCAGACCAAGAAAATACATTCCATAGTATTTTCCATAGGATTCCATCTTTATGATGTTCCAAACCAGCAGATGTAAGCTATGGTGTTAGAAGTCAGGATGGCAGGTACTTTTTGTGAGAAGTCAAGGAAATAGGACTGGAAGGAAGCACAGATGACTTCTGGAGTTCTGGAAATACTATCTTAATTTGGGTGCTTTCTTCAAGTGTATTCTCTTTGAGCTGTATGCTTCAGATTTGTGTATTTTTATTATATATGGTATACTGCAAAAAATGTATCAAAAAAAGAGGAATGTGACTTCATCTGATGGAACTAATATTAACTAGATGAGACATGCAGTAAAGACACAGGAAAATAAGTTGAGCTCCACAAAAGGATTTAAGAAGAGCTTAATTATGGAATCTATCAAAAAGGGAAATAAGACTTAACAACTTAAAGTGTACCATCTGTAGCTAATTTAGTTATGATAACTCTTTTCAGCCCAATTTGTTGTATTTTGTGTATTTAGTACTTGGATCATGCAACTGCTGAAAATTATATAATAAGCATATAATTATAAGCTGTAAATCATTTTATCCTAGTCCTGGAAAGTAATTTGGATTACCCTCCTCATTTTTAAATCAGTTTCTGTTGGTGGTTTGTGTTTGGGTTTTTTTTCCCCAAAAATATATGTCAGGTTCTGGTCAGGTTAAGTACTGTTTAAAAATTAGACTAAAATTTGGCTCATTGGACAAGAATATACTTCATTAATTGACCTGTTTTATAGAATATCTTTATCCATGTTTTTTTAAATGTCTTTGGTTTCCTTCATTTGAAAAGGAAAAAATCATGAAAATATTCTGTATGTATTTATTCACTATAATAACAAACAAAAATCAAATACATGTTAGAATAAGATCAAAAGAATGGAGCCTTTAAACCATTCTCTCATGGGATTCACTGAATATGCAAGACAAATTTCTGCTGTTTCAAAAGGGGTAAAATATACGCTAGCCCAGCACTTTATTATGTAAAAGGCAATAGAGAAGAAAGAAATATTCAGTTGCCATAACTAATAATCTTATTTATTGTGGGAAGTGAAACACAATTGAATAAACCCATGGTAAATGTGATTCCCCTCTTCAATTAAATTGTAATTGTCTCCCTGTATAGTAAATACAGATAAAAGTGTATGCTGCTAAATTATTTAATCAAGTAGATAATCATTTTTAAAAACACCTTTGTTAGTTTACATGTAACTAGGATATTTCAAGATTGGAGATCCTGTAATTTCTATAAAAAGGAAAAAATTTTTAAATGATGTGGTTTGGCACAGAATAGTAGTGGCATTGTCCAATAAATATGTCTTCTTTCTTTGAAATAAAAGTTTGCCTCAACTTTAAAAACACATTCTCTAAGTTTCTTGAAATTGTTTTATGGTCCCTAATGAGATATGAACTATAAAACCTAGAAGAAAAAGTCCAGGGCATTCTAATGAATGCATTTGGTTCTTAAGGACCAGACTGTGTGGGCACTTTGCCAGCCACCCATCACCTTCTGTCTCCTGCCATGCTAACTCTGTGCCACACTCTGTACCAGTGAGATGTAACAATAGCTGAGTGTGAAGAATGAGCTAGAAATGAGCAGTCTGGTTGGGGAATAGGACTTCTCACAACAGAGCCATCACTGAGACTTCTGAATGTTGATCTCCACTCTGGGTATGGGAAAAAAGATTGAGACAGAACTTGCGTAGGTTGGTTGTTGTTACTATGGATTTGTAAGTATTGAGGAGAGGGAGAGTAGGAGGAGCCAGGTGCTTGTTCCTTCAGCCCTTCTATCCTTTAATCTGGTAGCTAGCAATCAAGGCCCCTTTTGAGAAGAACTGGGAGAGTGAGCCAGATCAGAAAAGGTAAAAGATAAGAAGTAGCCCCTGGCATGGGAACTCAAAGGCAGAAGGAATAAGCAACTGGGAAATTACTATCTCCCTAAATTCACATCACTTCATACTAGCTTCTTTATATGCTATTTTTAAAATGGGAGCACTGGGGTAAGGGAGGGGGGTACAGGTGTATGTTTTAAGCACCCCTGGTAGAAATTATTGTTAATCGAAGTGACTGCTGAAGTTGGAATGCAACCTGATTAGTGACTTAGAAACTTCAAGATCCTGTCCACAAAATAAGAGTTCATGAATAATTTAATTTGGTTACTGTGTTACAGTGTTGCTGTATTAGATTAATTAGAGAGAAAATGCATGTGACTGTTTTTCCATTATTGAGTGTGATAAAACTTAAATTCTTCATACTACTTTTACATATTCTAAAATAATTATAATTTTGTTATAATTTTCTTTAAAGGATATGCTTTAAATACAGGTGTCTACCCTGTAATCTCTAGTTGATAGCTTTGAATAAATTTATAGAAATTTCATTTTTTTAGTAATTATCAAAACTTTAACATTCTACTCCTATTCTTTTATTAGGATTTGGAACTTGGAAGGAATACAGACAGCTCATTTTGTTCTTCATTCCCCTGGAATGAGTGTGTGCTGGCATCCTGAGGAAAGTTTTAAGGTTATTATTTATAACTTAGCTTTCTTCTGTCAAGCTGAAAAGACATATACATGTGTAATACTTGCACACATAGAGGAGAAAAATCAATGACTTTTTCCACCTCAGAGACTCTTAATTGGCACAAATGCATTTGGATTAATCTAGAACCTTAAAAGTTCTCTGCAATTAAGTTTTTATTTGACAACCATCATCTATAAATGGCATTTATTCACAGTACACTTTTCATGCCCTCTGATAGGTTATAATATAAAAACTAATGCCTAGACTAACTAGTAAGCAGTATTTGTTTAAAAAAAGTTAAATCCATGCTATTAGCCATAGTGTGTAAACAGAAAGCATCAGTGGCATAAGGCAAATTTGACCTAGCTGCAGTGATGTTCAATTCCTATTCATAGTAAAGCTTTCTAAAATTCAAAAATACACGGTGAGTTATTATCAATTGACCTTAATTTAATTTCATTGAGAAGATAGGAGCCATTCACCAAGAGTTCTCTCATTTGCCAGTATCTTCTCTTGGGCATTGCTCTATTTTATCCTTCCCTAGGATCTAAGAAGTTGCCACGTTCATCTTCTTAAAGTTAGTCCTTCTGCTGTCTAGAGTTCACGTTAGTTCTTAGGCATCCTGCTTTTCATAGCCCTCTAATGTCTTCATACTTCTCCGTGACTCTTTTCTGTCCTCATACTTGCACAAAAAGGTAACCTTGATTAATCATGGCAGAAACTTACATAGTACCTGTATATGCTTGGCTCATTGTCAGCATTTCATATTAAGTTAGGCCATTTAACCCACATGGCAACCTTATGAGATGGGTAATGTGATGATCTCATTTTACAGATAAGGAAACCAAAGCTCAGAGAAGTTAAGTAACTTGCCCAAGTTCACACAACTACTAACTGGAAAAATTGCCATGTGTACCCAAGCAACCTCCTCCATATGTCTTGTTCTTAACCATTACGTTCTGTTTCCCCTTTTTAGTCTATCTTCTTCACACCTTTTATTTCTGAATATTTGAACCCATCACTTACACCTCTTAACTTCAGTTCCTCTTTCCCTATCCCTTGATCTAACTCTTTAATCTTATTCGGTCTCCTCTACTCTCTCAGAAGTCATCAGTGACATTTTTAACAAATCCAATGGGCTTTTCTTCCATTCTTAGTCTCAAGGCAGCTTTTTACACTATTGATCACTTCTGCCTTGAAACCCTGCTCACTTCGTCTTTAAAGCTGCATTATTCTAGTCCCCTTAAGCATCTATGCACGTATATTCCCTTTTTCTTCCTCCACTGCTAACTCTTCTTTAACCACGTATTTGTAAATTGTTGTAAGGGGTAGTTCTCACCCACATTATACCCTTTATTATAATAGAGGATAAAGGAATGAATAAAGTCCTTGTCATTGAGTTACACACTGACTTATAAGTAAGAAAAAACGTACATACAGTTACACAGATTTTAAGTGTTGGAATCAAAATCTTGTTAAGTAGAATGATGACATAAGTTTTAATCCCATCTGCTCACAGCCTTCAAGATAACCCTGAGCCAAGATGTCCCAGACTACATAAGTGTGTTCTCTGGGATTCCATGAAAACTTGTTTCAGGCCTGTTGGATAATTTATCAGTAGAATTATATTCTGTATGTGTACATGAGCACAGTTTTCTAATATATTCATATTACATATATAGGGATTATTTCCATGTGTAAGTAAATGTTATTTCTGAATCCAGGTCCTAAATTTTATGTCTAGATTTCTCCCCTGTAGCAGTGAGTCTACTTGAAGCATAATCAAGGAATCTACCAAAATGTTAATATTACCATGTTTAAATATCATAGGCTACTTTTTAAAAACTGTGACCTAAAAAAAAAACCCAAAAACTGTGACCTAGTTGAGAAATGAGGATGTTTATTATAACCTCTATCCCAAAACTTATATCTTAATTTATGGTTATTTGAGATCCCTTTCTTCCGTATGCTTTAAGTTAATTTCTATTATTCTTCTATGTAACACTGAAATTTCACCCCACCCCATCTCTTTTTTTTCTTGTTTCCATGACTTCAGAATGTTGGGAAGTCCCTGCTCTAAATCACATCAACTCAATATCCTGAAATCATCTTTGGTATCTTCCTTTCCTATATGCAAATGTTTCCAGGTCTTTTAAGTTTTTCTCCACTGTCACTACAATACATTCCTCTTGGTCATTAATGTGTATTCCTCACCTTTCTATTCTCACAAGTCATCCTTGCCAATCCTTGTTTCTAAAATCTTTGGCTCTTCAATCTGATTCTTCTTGCCTACTTTAGTTAGACTGATATTTAAATATCAGTTTCATCGTGTCACTACTAAACTCAAAAACCTAAAATTACAGAAAGGCAACACAGAGTAGCAGTTAAAGGTATGGACTCTTGAGTTAACTACCTGGAGTCAAATCCCAGTTTTACCAGTTACTAGCTGTATGATCTCTGACAAGTTACAAAACCTCTTTCAGTCACTACCTTCAGTTCCTCATCTTGTAAAATGGAAGCTCATGAAGATTAAATGAGTGAACACTTATAAAGTCCTTAAAAGAAAACCTGATACATAATAAGCACACTGTCAATTTCAGCTGCTTGTCGTTGTTGACACTGTTATTACTACTGAAACAATCTAGTGGTTCTCATTGGTCTGCCATATCAGATGAAGCCCAGAATTTTGTTCTGTTATGCTTGGTCTTGATGAGAATGAGGGAGCCAGAGAAGAAAGAGATGGGTCCATGATCACCTATATCATAAAATTCTTACGATAATCTTGTGAGATATAAAGTACACAAAAGAGCCATGTAATGTGGAAAGCACAAAGCAAACACTAGCATTTAATCATAAAGTTATAGGGAATTCCCTGGCAGTCCAGTGGTTAGGACTCAGCACTTTCACTCCCGGGGCCTGGGTTTGATCCCCGGTCGGGGATCCCACAAGGCGCGTGGTGATACATCATCATCATCATCATCAAGTTACAAAAGTCAGAAGATCTGTAGAAGCGAAGCTCTTAAATCCAATAAACCACAGTTGGAGCTAGGATTTCAGCAGGTAGTAATAACAGAAGCAAGCATTTAGGATGTCATGGGATCAGAGAGTTGGGACTGAGGACATCCTTTTCTCTGACTCTAAGAGAAAAGAGGTTAGAGCCGCTAAATGAAATGAGGTGTAACAATCAACATTTGTTGAAGGCTTTCTCAGTGCCAGAAGCTGTGCTGAGTACTTCATGTAAGTTCTCTCATATAATTTCACAAATATTCTCAGGTTGGTAGCATTATTCTATCTGTTTTGTAGGTAAGAAAACTGAAGCACCAAAAGATTAATTTGCCCTAGATCACACAGTCACAGATTTGGCCTCAGTCTGATTCAAGTGCTACAGTGTTTCTAGCTATTTGAGATATTTCCCCTGTGAAAAGTCAGTACAAATTACTGTTTATGGTTCTGAGAAGTCCTACAAGAAGAATTCCCCTGTAATGTTTTTAGATCCAGCAATTCTGAAACTTAAAAAAGTAACTTTTTTTTACTCTACCTGCTCTTTCAACAGCAACAACAACAACAAAAAAGTCACCATTGAGCACAGTTTTAGAAACAGTAAATAACCAAAATAAATTTTTTTTGCTAGAAAGTAGTTTTCAATCTGACTTCAAACTATAATAGCTAATGTTTTTTGAGTGCCTACTCTGTGCTAAAGCAGTTCTAAACGCTTTAACATGTACAGTTGACCCTTGAACAACATGGATTTGAACTACACAGATCCACTTCTACACAGATTTTTTTTCAGCAGTAAATACTACAGTACTAAATGATCTTTGGTTGATTGAAACTGCAGATGCAGGAACCATGGCTAGGGAGGAACCGCAGATACAGAGGGCCAACTATAAGTTATATACAGATTTTCAACAGTGCAAAGGGTCAGTTGCCCTAAGGCTCTCCCCACCTTATTCAAGGGTCAACTGTATTAACTGGTACCATCCTCCCCAACAGCCCTATGAAGCAGATACTGTATTAGCCCTGTGTGCTCAAGATCTTATAGTTCCTGAGAGCGGAAACAGGTAGCCTGACTGAAGAAGCTGCACTCGTAAGCTGCCATGCTTTATTGGCTCTCCTGGCTTGGCCCTTCCATCGTTCATAAGTTATACCTGAAATTCTCAAGATTTTTATAGACAGGCTCAAAGGCTCAAGTATTTTTACTATGTCCAAGTAAGTCTTCCTTGGTCTCCTCCCATTTCCCGTCCTTCCCCACCCTTGACTATACATAGCACACCAGGCCACTTACCAATCTTGATAATCTAGGCTTGTAGTAAGGAACATGTGCACTGTAGTTAGACCTGGGTTCAGACCTGAGTTCAAATCCAGGCTCTGCCACAGGCTAGTGGTGAGATCTTCAACAAGTTACTTTAATCACTCTGCACCTCAGTCTCCTTTCTGAAAAATGGGATTAATGATAGCAATTTCCTCAGATAGTGGTTACGAGGATTAAATAAGGCAGGGCATGTAAAGCTCAATGTTGCACTTGTTTTTGTTGTATATTTGTCATAGACTTCCTGTTATTGAGAATAGTTTTATTTATTTTTTTAAAGATTTTTTGAATTGGACCATTTTTTTAAAGTCTTTATTGAATTTGTTACAATATTGCTTCTGTTTCGTCTATTGGTTCTTTGGCCCCGAGGCACGTGGGATCTTAGCTCCTCAACCCGGATCTAACCTGCACTCCCTGCGTTGCAAGGCGAAGTCCTAACCACTGGACCACCAGGGAAGTCCCGAGAATAGTTTTTTTTTTTTTTTTTGCAGTACGCGGGCCTCTCACTGCTGTGGCCTCTCCCGTTGCAGAGCACAGGCTCCGGACGCGCAGGCTTAGTGGCCATGGCTCACGGGCCTAGCCGCTCCGCGGCATGTGGGATCTTCCCGGACCAGGGCACGAACCCGTGTCCTCTGCATGGGCAGGTGGACTCTCAACCACTGCGCCACCAGGGAAGCCCTCCGAGAATAGTTTTAAATTCCACCTTTTCTTTTAAGAATCCCCTAATTTGAAAGACTACCCATGTTCTAAATAATCACTGCTTCTTTTGCATCCCACTGTATTTCGCCTAAAATTATGATCAGGTTTTTTTTCATAATTCTCTTCTCTAGATGGAAAGTTTCTTGAGATCCAGGATCATGTCTTTTACCGTGGACTTCTGTTGAACGTAGCATAGTGTTTTATATATACGTGTGTATACAGTAGATCTTCATTATCCACAGATTCCACACTTGCAAATTTGCCTACTCACTAAAATTTATTTGTAACCCCAAAATCAATACCGTCACACTTTGACAGTCACAGACATGCACAGAGCAACAAAAAATTTGAGTTGGCTAATGTGCACATTCCCAGCTAAGGCTGAATAAGGCAGTACTCTGCCTTCTTGTTTTAGCTCTCATACTGTAAACAAGTATCCTATTCATAGTCTATTGAGTGCCACATTTTTATGCTTTATGTTGGCAGTTTCTTTCACTGTGTAAAATGGCCCCCAAGCACACTGCTAAAGAGCTACTTAGTGTTTCTAGGTGCAGGAAGGCTGTGATATGCCTTATGGAGAAAATACGTGTTAGGTAAGCTTTGTTCAGGCATGAGTTACAGTGCTGCTGCCTGTGAGTTCTGTGTCAATGAATAAATATATATTAAATAAGACATCTTTAAACACAAGATTATGTATTGATCAGTTGACCAAAATGTGATCAGAAACTCATAGAACTGACCCTTTAATTTCCTTTAGGATCAGTGGTTTGATACCCACTAATTCAGTGTTTGCAGCAACTTTATAGAACCTTACCTACTGTGAATAACTCGTGTGTGTGTGTGTGTCTGTGTGTGTGTGTTTATGTGTATGTATGTATAATTTATCCAGAATGAATCTTTAGGCTGATCTCTTCTTCCTGGTGACCATACATAATCATTTAAAATTGTATCCAATTTTCTTATGTCTGTCTTTTGCCCATTTTCTATGAGATTTTACCTAGGCTTGTCTTATTTCCTTTGCATTTGATCTCCAATTTGTAATATATGCAAATGTTTACATTTTACTATATGTACGACATTGAATCTCTGCCTCCTTCTCAGATTTAGTAAATTAGGTGGTTAGTAAATTAGGTGGTTGAATTTTCTTTATTTTTCTGTCTTACAGTTGATGGTTGCAGAGAAGAATGGAACAATTCGGTTTTATGATCTTTTGGCTCAACAGGCTATTTTATCTCTTGAATCAGAACAGATGCCATTAATGTCAGCACACTGGTGCTTAAAAAACACCTTCAAAGTTGGAGCTGTTGCAGGGAATGATTGGTTAATTTGGGATATTACTCGGTCCAGGTACTTCCTTAGTATATTTATCTATTACTTACCAAAAAATCAGTCACTATTGCTATATGATCCATTGACCCACTCTTCTATGCCTGGGCCACACTATAGAGCAAAAACAAGTCTTTCCTGTAGAAGGGCCAGAGCTATGGGCTTTTATGTAACAGAGATGGCTTTTACAGATTTACTTTGAGAATAACAAAGAAAAATGGCAGAGGAGATCTTTGATCTGAGCAGTGTTTACTTATGTTAAAAAAAAGAAGAAAAAACACTGCCCCTGTTGAATGATGGTGTTCTGCAATGGTTCTAAATCATGTTTATGTCTTTATGATATCTCAGCTATTTTAATTCAGTGCTTATTTGGAATTTTGCCACAGTTTACATACCTTGGGCATTGTGTTCTTTAAAGAGAAAATACTTTTTAAACCTTAATTTAAGTCCCTCTACTTAAGACCAACACGTAATTCATAAAACATAAAATATTATCTTTTAGTTACCCTCAAGATAAGAGACCTGTCCACATGGATCGAGCCTGCTTATTCAGGTAATGTACCATTTTTGTTGGGGTTATAATTTCATTTTCTGAATTTGGCTAGTTTGCTCATGCTGCACCAACTCCTGGAATACTTTCCCAGTCCTCTCCTTTGCACTGATTTTTTTCTTTTTCTCTGATTCTTTTATAAATGGATGTTTTACTTTCCTAACTAAGTCTTTGCTTTTGTCTTTTGGTCTGGGTGAGAGATTGTTTTCCAATATTTTCTTTGAAAATTTTTATAAAATACAAAATGTTGCCATGCCACCTCAACAATTTGGACCATATGCTTTCTTATTTTTTGTGCTGATAAAGACGTAAAATGTAGATGGACCCACGTTTATGCATATGAACTACGTTGTTGTTCTTTAAATGAGAACACACTGGATATTATATATCTGTGACCTTTTTTCCTTGTAAATTAATGTACTCGTTCTTTTTCATTCATTCGTATGTAATACTGCATTGTATAGTGTAGTCATTAGGGTGCTTTTGGCCTCAGGAAAATTTACTAACAGAGACTAAAGTCAGTAGAACATTTATTATATACTGTATTTCATCAAATCTAAAATAACCCCAATAAAACTGTAGAACCTGGGGACGCTATTATTTTATGTATTCCTAAGAAAAAAATATATTCAACTAAATGTAAGAATGCCATAGATTATAAGATGCATCCTGATTTCAGAGATGTGAGCAAATACACGTTTTAAAATCAAACAAACTTTAGATTCACAGACATAGAAAACAAACTTGTGGTTACCAAAGGGGAAAGGGGTGTGGGGGAGGGATAAATTAGGAGTTTGGGATTAACACATACACAGTACTATATATAAAATAGGTAACCAACAAGGACCTACTATATAGCATAGAGAACTATACTCAATATTTTGTAATAACTTATAAGGGAAAGAAATACTTATATACATATATGTATTTGTAACTGGATCACCGTTCTGTACCCCTGAAACTAGCACGATACTGTAAATCAACTATACTTCAGTTTTAAACATTTTTCTTCCAGTTGCTAAAAAGAAAATCAACGAACTATGGTACCTAAGTCTGGAGGAGGTGGCCTGAGGATTGGTTTAGTAGCTCACTGATGCCATTAAGAGTTCAGACCTTTCCCTCTGCCATCCTCAATGACAGGCTTTGGCTTCTTGCTTCCCAGTCACAAGATGACTGCCAGAGTTCCAGGCACCGTAGCCTCATACCACATTGTCCAAAATAAGAGGAGATGAAGGAGAACCCCTTTTATTGGGGATTGCTATCTTTGCCTTACACCAGTTGTGTCTCATCCCTTGGGGTTAGATACACTGTGCCAGAACGTAGTTGGGGTTCAGTTAGCACAGAAAAAAGGCAGAATGGCTGGCTGTTGGACAAGCAACTCATAATGTCTGCCACACATTAAAATAATAACTAGACTTTAGTGGGGCTTTTGTTTGTTTGTTTTTTGTCAAGGAATCTTTTTTTTTCCCCCTTGTACCTCCCCTACTGCACTTATTATGGTGCTGGGCTTGTTGCTGGAGGTCCATTAACACTTGATCATTCATTATATTCCAATATCTGTGATGCCTTAATACTTGAATATTTAAACATCTATATATTCCAGGTGTTTACATCATTCCAAGGAGTTTAAACTCATAAGTTTATCACTAATTTTAAAACAAATGTCAATAAGAACATTAAATGTATGGGTTTTTTTTTAATGTACTGTGAAATATTTTCTATCTGTCTGATTCCTTATTTGTATCTCCCATCATACTGCCAGCCTTTTCATTGTAAGAAAGGAACTGCTAACCTTGTGTAACTTTGTAATTTAACAAAGTGGCACATGATAAGCACTTAATAAATATTCACAGAATGAGAAAATATTTATAGCTAACTTCCCTGGAATTCCCAGTCTGATTGTAAAGCCATATTATCAAATTTTGTGTTATAAAATTATCATTTTTGTATAAAAAGAAATAGCCAATCTTAGAAAAGCGTATAGTTGTCTGTAGGATTCTGTACTGCTTTTCATCCTTTGTCTTTTCTTAGGTGGTCCACAATTAATGAAAACTTGTTTGCAACCACTGGTTATCCTGGCAAAATGGCAAGCCAGTTTCAAATTCATCATTTAGGACACCCTCAGGTAATGTGGAGATGTTTGGTGGCATATGTGGTTTTAAATTTGTGTTTTCTACTTTTCTCCTTATAGCCCCCCAGATTTGTAATGTGTAACTAAAACATTTATGAATATCTATTACCTGCTTAAATTGGAAAGAGAAAGCATTTTTTGATGTTTAAATCACCAGTGGTAACAGGCTTTTTGCCAATATTCATGTAAGAAACATTTTATTTCTTCTATTTCCTTCTTCATTTAAATGTAATAATTTTGCTTGCTTGGTTGGTTTAGACTGCAAAAATGTTTGAGTCTGGACTGCACCAATTATTCATAGATTATTTGTATCCTTCTAATGTGTATTTCACCTATGAGGGAACACATTTTTTAATTCTGTTTCCACTATAAAAAAAGGTGAATTTTCAATGCATTTCTTATTTTTGAAGGGTAGTTTTTATTTATTAATGTCGGTAATGTATTGAGCTTCTTTAATTCTTCACATATTCTGTAGCCCATCCTCGTTGGTTCTGTAGCTGTTGGATCTGGCCTTTCCTGGCATAGAACTCTCCCACTATGCGCAATCGGAGGAGACCACAAGCTGTTATTTTGGGTGACTGAAATGTAAAATAAATTTTCTGTGTACCTAGATCCATAAAACTGTATTTTTAGTACATATTTTGGAGAATTCCTTATTTTTGTATCAAATATATACTGTAAGATCTAGAAATGTTCCAATTGTTGCTTTTTTTAAATAAAATGTTGATGGTTTGAAAAATTATTTTCCTACTCTATTCTGTGTATTTTTTTTTTAGTCATCTTTAAGACTACAGTTGACTCAGCAGCTCTAGAAAAGAGATGATTAAGGAAACATAATGCTTTTGACTTTATCACAGGACTTTCCAAAGTGTATCCTATCTTCTATACCTTAAATACATACTGTTTTCCTAATTCTCAAAGACACAAACATTTACAAAAGAAAAAAAAGGTCTCTCCTTTCGGTGTTACTCTGGAAATAGTTGAATGTATATGTGGGGATGAATGTATATGCATTTTTGTTAGCAACCTATATATGTAGGGGTCTTATTAAAACTTCCTCAGTAATTATAAAGGATGATTATTCAATTTAATATAAGAAATGATTCTCAGTTTCTTTAAAATGTGACTCATTATGTAACTCAACCCTATTTATTTACTATACGCAAATTCCTTTTGACTGACCTCTCAGCGTTCTCAGAACATCTGGTATATGGGATAAAGCTTACCTTGAAAAATAACTTATGATTTAATACCTTTAACAGCCTCCGCCTTTTATAAATCTTCACCATTCTTACCAAACTTAAATGTTTTTGAGATGGCACCTAGTGGCAGTAGAACTATATTCACTCTCCTCAAGATCATTGAAGTAAACATTGTGTAAGACAGCCATGTCACATCATGATCTAATCAGAAGAGTATAATAGAGCTAAATAAATTTCTACAAACTCTGCATTCATGCCAGTTAATGCCCTCTCTGAAGTTGCATTTCATGCTGTAAAATGGAGATATGAATCACTGTCTCATGAAGTTACTGTGAGGATTAAGTGAAGGTGAATGAAAATACCTAATATGTCTCTCACAGTTCAGGGATTTGTATGTATTATTAATTTTTTCAGAGATGGATAGTTCTTGTTTTTGAAGAACTGGAAATTTATTTTTAATAATGCCAATAAATATTTTTTACTCAAGTTTTCTATTCATAAGATGTCTTAAATAAGTATCTTATGAAATCAAAATTATCTTTAAGAGCTACGGAATTGCTGCAGGTAATTTTTTTTTAATTTAGTAAAATTTTGTAATCATGTAAATGTTTGGTATAAACTGTTGTGTGTGTTAAATTACAGATGAAATATTGTACAGCATAGCAATTCCCGAGTTAAGTATTTAATACAGTAAAATACTATTACCAAATATTAAAAAATATTTTCTTTTACCCCTTCATAAGCAGATTTTGAACTTAAGGCAAAGGTGAGGGACTTTTGACGTCGTTCCCTTTAACAGTCTCTGTGATGGGACAGAGAACCCTAAAAGCATCAAGAAGGGGCAAAGAATTTGTAAGAATTTGTCATTTCAGGGTGTATTTCAAAAGTGACAAATTGGGCCAGTATATTTGAAAATTGTCTTTTTTTTTTTTTTGAAAATTGTCTTATACTTAGAAAAGCTGACTTAGGAATTGAGTGGGCTTAGGAGTGGAGATTGGAGAAGGGAGTATGTTGGGGCTCGGCTATTTGGGTATCTAGGAAATCTTCTGGAAAAAGGTTTATAAAAGTTGTCTGATGAAATTACCCAGTGGAGCTACTGTCTTAGGGGACAAATGGGAAAAAAAACTGTAAATACAATTATGCCAAAGAGAGGCAGGAAGTGTTACCCTCAAAGAGAGAAAATGGTGGTTACATTTGTAAATTAATGTGACTCTGAGATAAGACAGTCTCAAGAAATGAGAGGAATGTCTTTAGCTCTTAGTTTCAGGAGTGGTATACATTTTATACTGCGTAAGCATTGAGAATTCTAACCTTCCTTTCTTTAGATCTCACATATAGGCTATCTGATGATTTTCCAGCTTCTACTTTGTTGCTAAACTTTAGTGTGTTCAATTATCTTAAATGGTATAATGATATTCTTCTTCCTTAGTAAAGTTTGTTCTTAGTTAACTATGTTTAAATTAGACTGAAACAGGAGGAAATGTTTAATGGGGATGTAATTATTGGTCATCACTTCTAATTCCTGATAAATAGTATGAGATCTGATTGTGTGTATGTTTGTGTGTTTTAGTTTTTCCTTGTTTGTTTATAAATATGCCTAAGAGGTTTTTCTTCTGTTGAAATCGTTTTCCTCAGGATTGCTTCACTTACAAACATTTTAGAAAGAAAAAAATGTTGTGCTTATGTTCTAAAACTTGTGTTATTTAGGACTGTTGAAGCAAAAGTCAGGATATCACAAATCTGCAAGATGTCAGAACTAAATCTACTCTTTCAAAATGATGGGATCATAAGTCTCATTTTATTTTTATGATTTGGCTTGTATGTTGTGAATATTTCAATGTCTCTCCCATGCCAAAAACACAAAATCGCACACCCATGCTCGCCAATTTGTTTTACTTTGGTAATTTGTGACTACATATTGACACTGACCTAGAAATGTTCCTGTTGCTGTTTTAAATCTCATGTCAGTGGAGAAGAAATTGAAATCTGGTTTGCACATTTGTGTCTGGTTTTTTGTAATTGTCCAAAATCTGACATTATCCCAGAAATGCTGATTGGGAAGTTATGAGACAGTATTGTGCCCAAGACTAATTTCTGAAGAGAGAAAAAGTTATTTGCTCCAAATTATTCCCCATATTTTTCTGTAGCTCAAAAAATTAAACTCAGTTTAACCCAACTTTAGACCATACCAGTAATACCCTTAGTTCTGGGCCCAAATAAAATATTTTAAAGTAAAAATGACCATTATGATGGTCCATTTCCACATATTCCTGGTAAGAGCCTGGTCAGGTCCTCAGAAGCAGCATTCTGTTCCAGTATATCTTTATTAAGCTGTTGGTATGCTCAACAACAGGGACAGGAGAGAACACTCTGTTTCTTTAATCTAACACCTTGCTCATTCAAAAACATTTATTTTTAACAAGGCATTGGAAAAGAATTTCAAAACAGCTAACATTTGTTTCTAATTATACATTTAAAGAAATATGCCATATAAAACATAGGTAGAAGTTTTGTTATTATTAACATGGCTTTAATTTATAGCAACCATTTGTTCACTAAGCACAGTAACACAACAAAATAATTAGGATATCAGCTTTGAGGATCTCATTTCACAAAAACAAAATCGAATACACATTTGATGACATATCCATTACTCAAACTCAACATAACCAGTTTCTTTTGCATGCATGGACACAGACTTCATGGGAAATCGAAAGCATTGAATCTTCTTGCTGACCTTTTCAGCTGTTCTTTGAACTACCTTAGTAAAAACAATTGTTGCCCTTATGAGGATCAAGTTACATTTGCCTGGAAATTTCTTTGGATGAGCTTATTTTTGTTTAACTCATGTCTTTGTTATAAAGTTGTTTGCCTTCTCCACTAACTTTTAACAGAATACACTACCTTGGGACTTGTCATACTTATATGAGCTTATAAAATCCATATGAACAATGGTAAGTGAAAGGGGAGGCCACCAGGTTTCCCAGCCTTTGCAAACAATTTGAGTAACCCAATAGATTTAAAGATGTACGAAATAAGCATTTCTACCAACTGCATTTTTTAGTGCTATATTGAGTTGAGTGCCTATTTCCTTCCTTTGTAGTAAAAGACAATAAATGCTGCTGGTGTCTTCGCTTCTAATGGTGGTTAAACACAAAACTTTGATCTTTCTTATAAACACAGCTGTTGTCTTATCACTGAGCCAAATCCAGACAAGATTAGACTTTGGCCAAAATTAAGGTTAATCTCTGCAACCATCTCAAGAAGAGCTTTCTAATCCTGTTTTAGGAAATCTCTGTTTTTGAGACAGTGTATAAAGGAAATAAGCCACAGACAACTAACCTCTAAAATAAGCCAGAGGCAACTAATGATAAATTATACTGTGGTGATAAAGCAGGTAGGAACTGTCTAAACAGAGTAGTTCATTTTGGTTCATTTTTACTTAAACTATTACTGTAAGAAATGAATTTCTTAGTTGACTAAGTTTAAACCAGACCAATATAAGTTATTTTTTAAAGAACTGTCTACCATCTTTTCTTCCTTTAATGCTTCTTTGGTTAATTGCTGGTTCTTTCTTCCACTAGTACTAATGAAAACTAGATGTTTACTTATTACAGATAAAATAACTCACGTATATTTTATCATAATAATTGTATAATAGCTTAATTCACTTTGGTTTCCAGCCTACAAAAAAGGGGCCGGGGGGTTCCCATTAAGATTTAGACTCTCTGGAATTTTAAATACTTCACTAAATGTTCTGTAGGGCTGATTCTCCTGAGAGTTGGACACAAGTGCCTCAAGCTGTGTTGTGAACAGCTAATGTTGCATTTCTCTCCAAATTGATGTACCATGGAGGACATCTGTGCAAGCATCCCTCACTTTGAAATCCATAGAGTTCTAGTAAGATTTCCCTGGCACTTAATTTTGAGCAAGTATGGGATCTGATCTTATATACAGCTACATCAGAAGTCTCACCCCATCCTGGACCTCCCCACCAAATACATTAAACCCCAAACCCTTGGAGCAGTTCTGAAATTCTGTCAGTGTTTTTGACCTATTCCTTTCCCTATCATTCCATCTACCACAGTAGCTGTGTTTACATGTGTGTATAATCTTTACAAAACCTGGGTCCCAACCTGTTGATGGCAAATAACTGGGAAGATATGAAATTATTGAAAGGGTTTCTCAATAGTCATATTACCACTATCATAATCCTTTTTTCCTTAGAAGCTATGAACTCCTGGGGTCCTGAGATAACATAGACTGCCCCCAAATTAAACTGCCCACATAATTCTAGCAGACGTTGACTTCAGGTGTCCTGCCGTTCTCCACATCCTCCCCCAAAACACCCATTAACAGGTAGTAGGAGGAATCAACCTGCCAGTGAACCCTTCCCTCCAGTTCGAAGAGAGCGGCTTTTGAAGATATCAGTCGGAATCTTGAGAGGGTTAAAAAGTTCCTTCATGTCAAGGTGTGCCTGTCATCTCAATATCTATTTTGTGACCCCAGGTTTGGCTCTAGTTCAGATGAAAGCCAGAATACTTTAATTATTCCTGCCTATGTAAAAAGTAAAAGGCAAGATTTTCTAAAGCAATATATTATAGGAAAACTAATAGAACCTGGCCTGGAAAATACTGAAATACTATCTTTGAATGAAAATTTGGGATTTTAAGATGAATTTCCCAATATAGTTAACCCATTTCCATTTAATATTCCCATTTTAAATCCTCAACAATGCATATATATTTGTTCAATGATATTAGATACCCAGCCACAATCATCTGGGGTTCCTCAATTTTTTTTCTATTAAAAAGGGCTTCTCATACTGGAAAATATTGTGAACCACCTTCCTAGACTAATTAGCTCACACCCTCCGGCCCCAGTCATTTTTAAAAAGGTGATAGCAAAGGTTCTAACATCATTTTGAATTCTAGAAACAAGGCTACAGGAAGAAATGTTTATATTGAACCTACAGAGTAGTGTTAAGTGATTTTATGAGGTTGTGATTCAAAATAACCTGACCTCTTTAAGGAGTCCAGGTGCTGAGTCATTTACCGAAACTGCCAGAGGAGGTTAATTGGAAGCAGCTGATAGTGTCATCATTTGCTTTTTTTTTTTTTTAAATAAATGGAGAAGGTTATTCTATGAAGAGGACAGAGTACTACAGAAGATGTACAAAGCAAATGACTGAGGCCCACCTCATTTATACCCCCACCAATGGGGAAAAAACCTGACAGTGAATTCCAGATAAAATACCTTGGCTCTATAAAAATAGTAAGTTAGTTCCAAGAAGAGTGATTATGGGTGACATTTTTCCTTCCTATGCTTTTTTCTTTATGTTTTCCATAAATAAATATTTCACTCTTATAGTAGATTCTTTTTTTTTTTTTTTTTTTTTTCCCGGCCACACTGCTAGGCTTGCAGGATCTTAGTTCCCTGACCCTAAGAAATCCAACCTGGGGCCCAGCAGTGAAAGCGCTGAATCCTAACCACTGGATCACTGGATTGCCAGGGAATTCCCTATAATAAATTCTTAACTTAAAAATAAGCAGGGCCTCCCTGGTGGCGCAGTGGTTGAGAGTCCGCCTGCCGATGCAGGGGATACGGGTTCGTGCCCCGGTCTGGGAGGATCCCATATGCCGCGGAGCGGCTGGGCCCGTGAGCCATGGCCGCTG
The DNA here is from genome assembly GCF_025265405.1 of Mesoplodon densirostris. Taxonomy (NCBI): domain Eukaryota; kingdom Metazoa; phylum Chordata; class Mammalia; order Artiodactyla; family Ziphiidae; genus Mesoplodon; species Mesoplodon densirostris. The sequence goes on from NC_082671.1 coordinate 79,946,866, forward strand.
GGCCTGCGCGTCCGGAGCCTGTGCTCCGCAACGGGAGAGGCCACAGCTGTGAGAGGCCCGCATACCGCAAAAAGAAAAAAAAAAAAAAAAAAAAAAAAAAAGCAGATACTGCTATCTATCATGTGCATGGCTCTCTAATAGGTATAAAGGAATATAAAGAAATGGAAACTGGCCTCTGAACTCAAAGAAATTACAAATAGGTTGGCAATACCACATGGTCACAGTGTGCTAGGTATCAAATGAGGGATGAAAGCAAGGAGCTTTATATGGATTAAAAGAAGTGGCAGTTTAGACGACACTTGGATTTGGGAGGGGCACCAGTTCCTCTAAAGCGGGGCACCATGTTTTAGGGGTTATTAAAACAAGAGGTTTGATTGAGAGTCTGGATGAGGAATGATTATGAGGTAGGAGATAGATGGGCCTCTGGGCCAGACAGCTGGTGGTTGTCAAGTGGAGTAAAATTGAAGCTTTTTTCTCACCCAGACGCTCCAAGGACAAAGCTAATGGCAGAAACTGAGCTCTGCTGAAGTAAAGAGATAAGGTGCCTGCTCCTGAGGTCAAGGAAAACTTCCCTGTCTACACATGTGCAGGAAGGCTCCTTGGGGGTCAAAAAGGGAGGGGCGCCACCCCATAATATTTGTGGACATGCACCCACAGGCCTCTGCAGTGGGATCCATCTTAGCAAAAAGTTGCACAGACATCTTGGGGAGGGTCCTAAGACCAGTCATGTGTGAAAAAAGAAACACAGTAACTGGCCAAAGATAAACAAAGACCCGGAAGGACTGTCCTATATAAGTGATTTAAATCACCTCTTTACTGGGCTCCTCCTCATTAGGGGGGGACACCCACACACTTTCTGGGTGTGTATTTCTCCCTTGCTTCTGACTTAAATTGTTTCTCTGTGTGTTGTGTCTCTAATAATAAACTTTGTACCTGTTTTGCAGTTTTTGCCTCCTTGAAACATTTTTGCTTTCCAAATGGGTAAGAATCAGGGAACTTTGCTTCTAGCCTCTAGCCCCTGGTGGATTGGCGGCTAGGTTCAATCCCTGGACAGGGAAATAAGATCCTTCTTCAAGACTACTGTCCCTCCTAGAACAATTAGCCTCTCCCTCCCAAATACCTTCCCCCTGGTTTGCATAGCCAGGCAGCTACTCCTTCCCCTCTGATCCCTTCTTGAGAAACTGAATGAGACTCTACACCTAGGAGTGAGGTGCCTTGCTGAAACTATTACCTGTAAGGTCACATACTGAAGGGTGAGTGTTCTGTGTTTTCTTGGATTCTGTAATTGTCTTTTTAGCATCTATTCATCACAGGAAGAGTTATATTAACTATATTTTCTTAATTTCTGTATCCCTGAAGCTCTGGCATTTGTGGACGTACAGACCCTGGGAAAGACTGCCTCTCCCAGGGCTACCTAATTCCCAAAGATAGTCAAACAATTTACTTGGAAGCATGTTTTTCATATGCAAACCAACCAATCCAACCCATTACCCCCAACCACCTCCTTATCTAAATTCTTCTACATCAAGCCAATATTTCCACTGCCCTAAATCAACCCAGGGCCAGGTACAGACAACAGGGACAACTCTTATGCCCCAAAGCCCACTGGAATCATTCATACCAGCCAATTTTCACCTGTTTCTCCTGCCCTAACTTGCCTTTCCCAAAGAAATGCCAGTAAAGGATCTGGCCTAGGCTTTCCCCTGGTTCCTGCTTCTGTCTGCCTCCTAACCAAAATCTGGTGTTTCCCCTATGGCCTTTTGTGGCATGGTAGGTCCCCTTCTCTTGGGAAATGTGAGTAACACATTCTTTCAATGGCAATTACCTCTCTGTCATCACTAAGTCATCTCCATAAATTAAAGTCCCTGGGTACAATGAAGCAGAAGGACAGTTCCCCACCCCCCTTAAAGAAAGCAGGCTTCCTTAGTCATTAGGTTATATGCTGTTTTATTGGGGACCCCCTAACTGTAAATATCTTCAGATCTCTTCTCTTGAGGTAGTCCACTTTTTAGGGAGGAATCCTGTCTGCTGCCTGGAGGACATAAGCCTACAACCCAACTTTCAGAGTGAAGTTAGGAAAGGCACAATTAAAAGAAGGAGCCTGAAACAATTTATTTTTAACTAGGCTAGATTATAACTAACCTAGAATGAATAACTAGGCTAGAATTCCTTTACTTAACCAAGTCCCAATAGATGATTTGTATCACTCCTGAGGGATGGGTGTAGCAGGGATAGGGGACATTTAAATTTATTTTCCCACTATTATGAACCAACACTATACCCCTCTAACTGTTCATCCTGAAGCAGAGCAGGAAAAAAAACCATAAGAAGCCAATGATCATCATTCCCCACCCCCCTACCCCCCAAGAACTGATTCATGATAAAATTAGTGATTTTCTAGTTATCTGCTATGAAAAGAAAGATAACTATTAACAAATTCTTAAAACTTTAAAAATTTAATGGATATATGCAGGTGGCATTTAAAGTCTCCACCCTTTGAAATCAGTATTCATTACAATTTACTTGTTTTGTCTCCAAAATTCACTATAGTAAGTGAAATCCAATGAGAGAGAGCCTGGAGGAAGGAGTATATATTTCAGAGGATTTCTGGCAGTTGACCAAGACTTCTAGCTATAGATTGTTTTTAACAGCCCTGGAAATTCAGTTAAGTTGTGAGTGGCGCTGCTGTCAGGAGCTATGGATGACTGATAAACAGTAATCATCAAGGATCCTAGGAGGCAGAGAGACACTCCCACTTTTCTATTAACTAGAAATTACATCTTATAGCATTGCATTTGTCTTTTTTTTAAAGAACCCAAACCACTTAGAAAAAACATTTTTGTCAATTTTCCGACTGAGGATAATGTTTCTGTAGCTCTTTAGATAGATACATATGCTCAATCTGATTCAGTCTGTATTCACCATAGGGACTAGCAGAGTATCTGGCACTTAATCGGTTAAAATACATATATATATGTATATATATTTCTTTTGATTAACGAATGAATTAGCTGCGTATATAGCAGAAGAGACTAAGCAGGGATAACCTCAGACAGACTCGATGCTTTACTTTTTTGGGGGGGTGGCAGGGGGAGAGGCTTTTTAAGATTTTGCTAGAATTGCACCCTTGCTGCACCCGACGCCCCTCATTCGACGTCATAATCCGGAGCTAGAACTATCAATCCCAGACTGCCGTGCGAAGGGGCGGGCTCCCCGGGAGCCGCCGAGTGATTGGCGGGGGGAGGCATTTCCTTCCGGCGGGAAAGGCCCGGGAGGCGGGGACTAGGGTAGGCTTTCGGACGCTATTACCGGGTTGGGCGGGTCGGGCCGGGTCAGGGAGGGGTTTGTGGGTGAGTCCTGGGTCCCCCGCCCGCTGAGGAGATGGATGAGGATGGGCTTCCTCTCATGGGGTCAGGCATAGACCTGACTAAGGTTTGTAAAAGACGGAGTTGGACTTCGGCGACCTGGGAGGAGGATGGGGAAGGGACGCCGGGTTCCCAGAGAGACACCTCCCCCCCGCCGTGTCTCTTTGCTCAACCCTGGCCTGGGCCTGTCTTCCACCTCTCTCGGGAGGGAGAATCCCACAGTCCACATTAAAAAGGGGTCCCTCCCGAGCTGTCTAAGCGGGGCGGGGGTAATTTTCCTCTCCCAGCCTTCGCTTCCCGGGTCACGAGTCCCTATCCTCAAGGGTGAAGCGCTGGCGACACGGGCCGGTTCAGATCTCTAACCCTACCTCTTTTATTCGGCCCTTGAGTTTTTCGTGGGTTTGTGTTGCCTTTACCTGCGAAAGTTCACACCTGTGAACCCAGAGCCCATTCTCAAACTTTGCAGCCTCTGTCACCTTCGGACACCCCACCCCTACAGTTTAGGAAAACAAGTTAATGACTCTTGGCAGTACTTTCAATAACTCATCTCACACAGCAAAACGCCCCGTTATTATTAATATCCAGGGATGCATGGTGTACGTTCCTCCTGTATGGATCATGTTTATTTTTACGTGACACAGGTGCCAGCTATTCAACAGAAAAGAACGGTGGCATTTCTAAACCAGTTTGTGGTGCACACTGTACAGTTCCTCAACCGATTTTCTACAGTTTGTGAGGAGGTAGGTCCTGTGATACTCGTTTAATGAGTAGCCCAGATGTCACCTTGCACTTCTGAAGGTAACAAATGAGTAAAACAAGAATTACAGCCTATGTATTCATGTACCATAACCTCTTGTCAACCAGTTATTATGTTAACATTACCTTAAATCCTCTTTGATTCTCTTACCATCATTTCTACATCCCGTCTCTGCTGAATTAATTTTCTAGAAGCTTTGTGAAATAGTTCAGGAAGGTTTATTATGGTTAAAGAAAGCAAAAGGAATTCCAAGATTTCACAGTTAAAGCCTTTTTTTTTTTTTTTTTACGGTATGCGGGCCTCTCACTGTTGTGGCCTCTCCCATTGCGGAGCACAGGCTCCAGACGCGCAGGCTCAGCGGCCATGGCTCACGGGCCCAGCCGCTCCGCGGCATGTGGCATCTTCCCGGACCGGGACACGAACACGCGTCCCCTGCATCGGCAGGCGGACTCTCAACCACTGCGCCACCAGGGAAGCCCCTAAAGACATTTTTTATTTTGAAATTGGTTATGTTTCTCTTACCCCAAAGATTACATTTTAAGTATACATTGTTTCAGTTTATATCAAAATTATTTTACATTGCTTGATCCAAGAGATAATGGGGAAGTAGCCTAGAAACATAACTGGGGCATCAAATATCATTATGGAAATTTAAAAAAATACTTTCTGCAAATGACTTGTGAAATAAGGATTAATTAACCCAGTTACAGGTGAGGTACAAGATCCAGGGACTCCTGTCTTATAAAAAGCTAAAAAAGAGAGTGGGGAGGAAAATGGGAAGCATGGGTTGAAATTGGGTTTAAGAAAGGAGAAAGGAGACAAGGAAATAGAACAACAGTTGTCTGAAACCAAAAGGTGTTGTTCTTTATCACAGTCTTCTTTACCACTGGAGGATCATGTTAAACCTTAGGCCTCCATTTTGGTGTCGTGAACTTCCTGAGTGCTGAAGTTACTGTTTGCCATTTGACTGAGTATCCTCCACAATCAAGTCCTTGAATAGAGACTATTCATAGAGGGGTGGTTGCTGCCTAAAAAGTGTGGGAGTCAAGATTGTTGTCATTGGGGACATTATTGTGTACTAGGAACAGGATACATATACATACTTGAATACTAAAGAGGACCATTGACTGTACTCTGTCCATAGACTAGAGAAAAGCCCCACACTGGTATGATAGTATTTCTCTGTAGGCTTGCAAATTCTACTTTACAAAAGTTCAGTGACCCCTTAAAGCTAAATACCCTTTAAAGGATGCTTTATACAGAAATTAAAATGACTTCACTCAGAAGTCAAGGCCTGCTGCAGGAAATACCCTGAGAATACCCAGAGACTTCCCAGTCCTAGCCAGTCTCCTACTTTTTTGTACAATGTATGATGTATCTCCATTCCAGATGCATTTTGACTGGCACAATATAGGAATGTTCCCAAGAAGTTAACTAGTGAATACCAATTTTTGTCAGTTTAATTATTGTTAACTTATGCTTGTTAAGCTGTTATAAAAGTCCTGTGATTAATTATTTTTATATGTATACCTTTTATTTCCTTTTTTTGTCTTTTTTTTTACCTTTATTGGAGTATAATTGCTTTACAATGGTGTGTTAGTTTCTGCTTTATAACAAAGTGAATCAGTTATACATATACATATGTTCCCATATCTCTTACCTCTTGCGTCTCCCTCCCTCCCACCCTCCCTACCCCACCCCTCTAGGTGGTCACAAAGCACTGAGCTGATCTCCCTGTGCTATGTGGCTGCTTCCCACTACCTATCTATTTTACGTTTGGTAGTGTATATATGTCCATGCCACTCTCTCACTTTGTCCCAGCTTACCCTTCCCCCTCCCCATGTCCTCAAGTCCATTCTCTAGTAGGTCTGTGTCTTTATTCCCGTCTTACCCCTAGGTTCTTCATGACCTTTTTTTTTTTATTAGATTCCATATATATGTGTTAGCATACGGTATTTGTTTTTCTCTTTCTGACTTACTTCACTCTGTATGACAGACTCTGGGTCCATCCACCTCACTACAAATAACTCAATTTCGTTTCTTTCTATGGCTGAGTAATATTCCATTGTATATATGTGCCACATCTTCTTTATCCATTCATCTGTTGATGGACACTTAGGTTGCTTCCATGTCCTGGCTATTGTAAATAGAGCTGCAATGAACATTTTGGTACATGACTCTTTTTGAATTATGGTTTTCTCAGGGTATATGCCCAATAGTGGGATTGCTAGGTCATATGGTAGTTCTATTTGTAGTTTTTTAAGGAATCTCCATACTGTTCTCCATAGTGGCTGTATCAATTTACATTCCCACCAACAGTGCAAGAGGGTTCCCTTTTCTCCACACCCTCTCCAGCATTTATTGTTTCTAGATTTTTTGGTGATGTCCTGTGATTAATTTTATAAAACGAAGCAAATAGGACTTCCCTGGCGGCACAGTGGTTAAGAATCCTCCTGCTAATGCAGGGGACATGGGTTCCATCCCTGGTCCGGGAAGATCCCACATGCCGCGGAGCAGCTAAGCCCGTGTGCCACAACTACTGAGCCTGCGCTCTAGAGCCCGCGAGCCACAACTACTGAAGCCCGTGCGCCTAGAGCCTGTGCTCCGCAACAAGAGAAGCCACCGCAATGAGAAGCCCGTGCACCACAACGAAGAGTAGACTCTGCTCGCTGCAACTAGGGAAAGCCTGCGCACAGCAACGAAGACCCAATGCAGCCAAAAGTGAATAAATAAAATAAATTTATAATAAAATAAAATAAAGCAAGTAATGCACCCCCCCAAAAAATAGGGAGAATGGGGGAAAATGAGATAATTCACAGTTGAGTCAAACAATATTCAGTTCATTCTGTCTTATAAATAATATGAGGTAGAGCCTTAGCGTATAGTTTTTGTTAGATACATTAATAAAAACTGCATGGAGACAGGAAAACTATTTTAACTTGTATACGGTTCCAGCTGTTGTTTTTGTTTAGTTATCAAAATCACTTCTGCCTTCTCATTAAGACAAAAGACATTGAAATGTGGTATGATGATTGATAGAGTAAGGGGCTCCAGTCAGTGCTTTTTCTCTAACAGGCTCAGAGTCTCGTTGCTTTTTGCTTCCCTGAGTCTTACCTAGGACTGCAGCCTCTATAAATGGCATAAAGAATTGACTGAAAAGCAGTAAGCCAAGGAGTTAGCCCTTCACTTTGTATACCACTGTAGGGTGGAGAAGTATCTGGAGAGAGAGACTGTTCCAGGATTGTTAGCAGAGAAGGGCGAATACTCCATCCCCATACTTCTCATCTCCAGTTTAAAAAGTAAACAACAACAAAACAACCAACAAACATATCTGTGAAAGCAGCTTCATAGAGCTGCCCTGAGGTAGGGATAGCCCCGCACCTTTGTAGGGCCTAACAGTTTTCAGTGCCTGGGGAGTGAGTGTTACTTGCTGAAGACTAGATCAAATACAATAATTGTCTTTTGTTTATTGATTGCTTATGCATTATCAAGGCCTCGTGATTCACTCTTTCCCCCCTTCTTTTCCTCTCTCCACTACCCCCCAAAACAGTTGGCTGTTTTGACTATATCACTATTTCCTATTTCTTCCTTGAACTCTAGAAAAAATTTTGTTGGCCAAAAATTCATGAAATTTAAAGATAACTTATGCCTTTTTCTCCTTAATGGATGATAATCTAGGGTTGACTGTAACTCATTATTTAGAATTCATATTGTAACAGTTTGGATGTTTATGTCAGTTGTAGACTTTTTATCAATACTTGGTGTGATGACAGTAATATTTATTGTGTGCTTATTCTGTGTTAGGCATTGTACTGAGTGCTTTACATGTATTTAATCATCACAGACCAGCTCTTTGAGAGAGGTCCAATTATCTCTTTAGAAATACAGAAACTGAGATGTAGAGAGGCTTAAATCAGTTGCTTAGTCGTTTATTCATTCACTCACCATGTATTTGAGCACATAGTATTTATGGCTGCAGTAGCTGCTCTAACTTGCCCACAGTCACACAGCTAGAAAGTAAAACAGCTGGGATTCCAACTCTGATCTATTAACTGGTAAAAACAAAACTGTCTCAGTCTTCTGTTCTGTTGCACCATCTGATCTGAGTATGATGCATATTTACATCATTTTCAAGGGAGAGACTGCAGTGTCTTCTTTAAAGCTATTTCAAAATGTAGTTTTTAAATTTGTATTCTCTTCTTTACTATGCCATGTCTATTTGATATAATGTCTTTTGGATATGATAAATTCCAAGGATATAATATAGGTATTCAAACACGAAGTGTCATTTTCTCCCGAGTTAAGATCAATGTAGTTTTCCAAAATGGGTTGTTATTTGTTTATAGCACCTGTTAGACCTGTGGGCCTTGTTTAGTTAAAGCCTTAAACAAGAACCAAAACAACTCTTGTTTCCCTCAATAAAAAATGAACCTCAGTTATTACTTTTTGAACTGGAAGTGAACTGGAGGAAAAAGAAAACCTGGTAGGTTTTGGTTTGTTTTGGGTGGGTTTGGGGTTTTTTTTGAGGTGGGGGTTGATTTGGGGGTTTGTTTGTTTTGGTTTTGGTTTTGGTTTTTTCACATAATCTGGTTTGAACCCAAACAGTAACTTCAGTCACAGCTAAACTCAAACGGGAATTAAATTTGAAACCAATTGCTAGGGCTCTTCATCACTAATACCGGTTTTAAAGTTCTCTGAGAAAGAGAAAAGTGAAGAACGTAGCTTTTTAAAAACTTTCTGGATACTGAGCCACTTTGTAACTCTTACAATGACTAGAACCAAGGTAGGAGAAAAGTTAGAAGACAGAGAAAGGAAAGTAGTTGAATCAGACCCACGTGGCAGAGTTACTTAGGGTCATCTCTTCTTCCCTCACAAGTCTCCAGTAAGCATTTCTATTCTGGCCCTTATCAGCAAAATCTTGTGGCAGTCAGTGCAAATTTTAAATGGAGGAAGGTGGAGGACGACACAAGGTCTATGCATAGCACAGGTGAGACTGAGCAGAAATTTAACCTTATTGTGAATCTTAAAAGTTAAAAGTACTCAATATCAATAAACAGGGCAGTCAGGTGTGTTATTTTGACTCAGACTTGTAACATGCTTAGAATACTGGGGGTTTAGTCATTTTTTAAATATTCTAAAATGTTTCTTTTTAAAAAAATCTTTAAGTACAGACAAAAAGTGCTGAGAATTTTCATACGACCTAAAAAAAATCTACATCCAGTTTTTAAGCCTACCATCAGACTTAACCTTCAACCAAATAATGTTTTGCTTAAAACCCTGTTTTCTGCTACAACTTTTCCAACTGCTTTTATAACTTTTCCAACTGCTGGGTTTAAGTGTCAGATGAAGCTTAGTAAAACCGTGGATTGCTTCCCTCTCTGGTTCCCAGGACATATTCAACCGAAAGTGGTATACCAAGAGATCCATTAATTTAAAATACTGTTTCTCTTTTAAAGAACTGGATATGCAAATTGGATATTTTACAAACCTGAAATACCACAGTGGTTTTTCTTCCCATGTTCAACTGTTAACTCCATATTTTTTCCTTTGTCTTTTTTTTTTCTCTTCAATAAAATGCACTGCCTTAGGAATAGGCGGGTGATGGATGCATCAAGAAGTTTTCAACTTATCTGACAAACTAGGTACCTTGTATTTTCCCCTCTTGTCCCAAATCAAGGTATTTCAGGTTTGCTTTAAACCCTTATAAAGAGGATGGATGGGAAAGATTGTTACCTTTCTATTTCCTCTCTGCTGAAACTTTCAGAGGTGGGGCCAGTTACTGTTATTGGTCATGTTACTTATAATATATCCGTGGTCATCTACACTTCAGAGTAGTAGCTCTCAACCAGGGACATTTGGCGGGGCCAGTTACTGTTACTGATCATGTTACTTATAATATATCCGTAGTCATCTACACTTCAGAGTAGTAGCTCTCAACCAGGGATATTTGGTGGGGACAGTTACTGTTACTGATCATGTTACTTATAATATATCCGTGGTCATCTACACTTCAGAGTAGTAGCTCTCAACCAGGGATATTTGGTGGGGACAGTTACTGATCATGTTACTTATAATATATCCGTGGTCATCTACACTTCAGAGTAGTAGTTCTCAAACGGGACATTTGGCAATGTCTAGAGATGTTTTTAGTTGTCACAATTGGGGAGTTCTTGTGGCATTTAGTGGGTAGAGGTCAGAGATTCTGCTAAACATCCTGTAGTGTACAGGATAACCCTTCACAACAAAGAATTATCCAGCCCAAAACGTCAATAGAGCCAAGGTTGAGAAACCTACTTTATGGTGGTCTAAGGGTTTAGAAGGAAAATGCAGAAAACATAAACATCTTAGAAATGAGCTTCAGCAGCCCATAAATGAAGCCAGGTGTGTTTTGTCAAGTGACAGTGGCTTTCTAAAAAGTACATGTTTATGTGTGTTATAGCAATAATTACATGGGAACAGACTCAAAAACATTTATTATGCTGAATAATCTTTGAAAAGCAGAAGTTCTTAATTGTGCCATGGATCCTTTGGCAGTCTAGTGAAATGAAATTAATGTTTTTAAATGCATAAAATAAAATGTGTAAGATTACAAAAGATACCAGTTACATACTTAAAAATTCAAAATTGTGATATAGTGATATATCCTTTATTAAAGCATAAAGTTGTATAACAGGTAACATATTTAATATTTTAGACTCTCAAAAACCAGCTCTAGAGAAGATAGATAATACCTTTATGGATAATTTAAAAAACATGATTGTTTCAGATTTCTTTAGACTTCACAATTACCGTTGTTTCTAGATTAGATATCAAGAATATTCAGATAAATTATAACTAATTAAAATACATTGATGCTTAGATCAGTGTCTTTCATGTCTTGCATGAATAAATCATTCATATAATCTTGTTTTATTAAAAAACCAGGTCATTTCATTTTGGTGAGGTTTTGATAATAGTAGATGAAAGTAGGTAAAATGAGTGCCAAAGCAAAAGATTGACATACCAGATGAATCTGCATCCAAAAAAAACTGGGAATTACTGCTCTGGAAAGTATAACTTTTTTTTCCCTAGCCTCTTTAATCTTCCTTATCAACAGTAGTTTTCTGAATAAACATTTTCATCCTTATTCCCTTATTTTCTAAGACTAGTATTTCAATCCTTAGCCTATCTTGTGTGGACATTTGAGTATCCATTTAAAGACAATTTATGATCTAATCCTGAGAAAATTTTTTTTTTTTTTTTTTTTTGCAGTACGCAGGCCTCTCACTGCTGTGACCTCTCCCGTTGCGGAGCACAGGCTCCGGACATGCAGGCTCAGCAGCCATGGCTCATGGGCCGCCCAGCCGCTCCGCGGCATGTGGGATCTTCCTGGACCGGGGCATGAACCCGTGTCCCCTGCATCAGCAGGCGGACTCTCAACTACTGCGCCACCAGGGAAGCCCCCTGAAAAAAATTTTAATACCTATCTTTTTAAATCCAGATAAACAGCATCTATTTTAGGAAATTTGATCAGAAAAATTTGATTCCCAGTATTCAGCACAATAGCATCTTAGTTTTAGTGAGAAGCAGGTTGATCATTTATCAGCTTTGAATAACAGAAATTATATCTATGCAATACTCAGGAATTTTCCATCTTTTTTAAAAAATTAATTAAACTTTAATTTTTAGAGCAGTTTTAGGTTCACAGCAAAATTGAGCAGAAAGTATAGAGCTCCCATTTATTCCTTGACTCCTGCTCCCAACCCTTGTGCACAACCTTCCCCATTATCAGCATGCCCCACCAGCATGGTACATTTCTTACACTCAGTTTGTTACAGTCTGCATTGACACATCAACACCCAGAGTCTATGGCATCATACTTTAACAAGCTGAAACACTTTCAAAAATATTTAGTACCTGAAGTTGGAGTGTGAGTTCAGATTATTTTACTTGTATAAAGACTCAGTTTTCTCATCTTTAAAAGAGAAATGCAAATCAAAACTACAGTGAGGTATCACCTCACACTGGTCAGAATGGCCATCGTCAAAAAATCTACAAACAATAAATGCTGGAGAGGGTGTGGAGAAAAGGGAACCCTCCTGCACTGTTGGTGGGAATGTAAATTGATACAGCCACTGTGGAGAACAGTATGGAGGTTCCTTAAAAAACTAAAAATAGAACTACCATATGACCCAGCAATGCCACTACTGGGCATATACCCTGAGAAAACCATAATTCAGAAAGAGTCAGGTACCACAATGTTCATTGCAGCACTGTTTACAATAGCCAGGACATGGAAACAACCTAAATGTCCATGACAGATGAATGGATAAAGGAGATGTGGTACATATATATAATGGAACATTACTCAGCCATAAAAAATGAACGAAACTAGGTTGTTTTTAGAGATGTGGATGGACCTAGAGTCTATCATACAGAGTGAAGTCAGAAAAACAAATATCGTATATTAACACACATGTGGAATCTAGAAAAATGGTACAGATGAACCTATTTGCAGGGCAGGAATAGAGATGCAGATGTAAACAGGTACGTGGACACGGGTGGGGGAAGAGGAGGGTGGGATGAATTGGAAGATTAGTTTTGACAAAAATACACTACTATGTGTAAAATAGATAGCTAGTGAGAACCTGCTGTGTATCACAGGGACCTCAGCTTGGTACTCTGATGACCTAGACGGGTGGGATGAGGGGTAAGGAGGAGATATATATATATATATATATATATATATATATATATATATACACACACACACACATATAGCTGAGTCACTTTGTTGTACAGCAGAAACTGACACAACATTGTAAAGCAATTATACTCCAATAAAAATTAATTAATTAATTATAAAATAAAATTGGCATCATAGGGACTTCCCTGGAGGTCCAGTGGTTAAGACTTTGCCTTCCAATGCAGGGGGTGCAGGTTCAATTCCTAGTTGGGGGGCTAAGATCCCTAATGCCTCACAGACAAAAAACATAAAACAGAAGCAATATTGTAACAAGTTCAATAAAGACTTTAAAAAATGGTTCACAGGGACTTCCTTGGTGGCGCAGTGGTTAAGAATCTGCCTGCTAATGCAGGGGAAACGGGTTCGAGCCCTGGTCCGGGAAGATCCCACATGCCGCTGAGCAACTAAGCCCGTGCGCCACAACTACCGAGGCTGCGCTCTAGAGCCCACAAGCCACAACCACGGAGCCTGCATGCTGCAACTACTGAAGCCCACGAGCCTAGAGTCCGTGCTCCGCAAGAGAAGCCACCACAGTGAGAAGCCTAAGCACCGCAACGAAGAGTAGGCCCCGCTCACCACAACTAGAGAAAGCCGGCGCGCAGCAACAAAGACCCAACGCAGCCAAAAATGAAATAAATAAATTTATTTATTTATTTTTTAAAAATGGTCCACATCAAAAAAAAATTGGCATCATAATAGTTTCTACTTCATAGACTTGGTGTGAGATTTCAAATGATACTTGCATATACAGTGTAGCATACTAAGGTAAATGCTCAAATGTTTACAGTGATGATTATTGCTTAAAAGTACATACTTATATAAATATATTAAAACAAAAATGAATTTTTAATTCATTTTTTCTTTTTCTGTGTTCACTTTAATCAAAACAATGTATGCATTTTAAAATAAGTAAGAAATTATCATTCACTTTACAAATTAACTTGCTGTGGGATTTCTGCAGTTACTAAGCTTCTGCAGTGAATTAAATGACTGATGTGTCAAAATTTAATTTCCGTGATTTTCAGAAGCATGTATAATTTGCAGAGGAATTTATCCATATGATGTTTTATAAGCCTGTGTTTATATTTGTATCAAAGCCTTATGTAAACAAATCCTAGAAATCAAGGTTAAACTTAACTTCAAATGCCATTAAAACTAGATTCTAATGTTTTATTTCTAAATTATATCTTTGTAGATATCAAGAATGCTCATCTAAAAAATAAGTGTCTTGTGAAGAAGTACTAACTACGCTATGGTTGCTTTCAGTTTTCTCCCCCTCTAAATATGGGCAAAATGATCATTTCTTGGGGTGTTAAAATTCTGCTTATGAGTTAGTCAAGATCTTGATAATATCCCAGAAAGCAATCAGAATGCTGCATATCTGTCAACTAGTAAACTGGCCAACTGCTTGTAGGCTGTGTCACTAATAATGTTTAGGATGAGGGAGTTTTAAATAAATGTTCTTATGGATCATATTTTATGATGTTACTTTTATTTGTGTGGGAGTATATATATGGCTAATTTAATTGTACAGAATAACTAGAGCATGGTAAGCTCTTGGTTCTGGTTTATCTTGGATTTTGATGGTAGGTTGATTCCTTTTGCTTTTTTAATATTATTTCTTATTTTTTCTCTTTGTTTTAATTCTTTCCGACATTAACTACTCATCTTACAGTTTCATTCTTTTTTACTTTTCAAACTTGAAATGTTTGTATTTGGGACTAATTGTATATATTTATGTGTTTAAGTAATTTATAAAGGCAGATCCTGTTCCATTCTGTTTTGGGCTAATTTTTATTCTTGTGTTCTGTGAAGAATTCCTTCATTCAACAACAATTATTAGGCTTCTGTTAAGTGTCCAGTACTGTTCTGGCACTAGGGGTATAACAGTGAATAAAAACCTTTGTCCTCAGAGGAGTTTACATTCTGGCCCCAATGATTGACTATGGCTCTGATAATGAGTTTGATAAGGTTGAAAATGTAACTTTTTCTTTTCTGTGAATACAGCTTTATAAAATAACCATGAAGCATGCTAATGAAGTTAGTAGAATACTTGAGTTTCCATTCTTACTCATATAAATAAGAGAGCAGTATATTAGAAAATCACAAATATTTAAACCATAGTTTTTATTATTTTCAAATCTGCCATTTGTTATCCTTGTTAACGGTTTATTTTAATCAGACTTTTTTTGTTTTTTTCCTTTGGACTTCATTCTTTTGTTTCTAATCTTTCTTTTCCAGAAACTGGCAGACCTTTCACTTCGTATCCAGCAAATTGAAACAACTCTCAATATTTTAGATGCAAAGGTTTGTATTTCTGAATATAGGATAAACTTTGCTCTACATATACCAGCTTTCTCAGTCACACTTAACTTTAATTGCGTTTAGAGATGAATTCAGTTTAGCTCCTGCATCCATGAAGTGGTGCAATGTTTTCTTTTGTTTAATTTATTATAATTGCAAAGGAAATGATCTTCATTATGAACCACTAACCGAGTCCATTTAAATGTACACATGGGTCAAGGTTTCTTTCATTATTTGAATCAAAAGCATAATGAGTAACATGTTAACAAATTGAACTGTTACATAGTTTACTTCATTTGATGGAAAACTCACAATTATCTTAATAGTAATCATTGATAACACAGGAAAAGTTATGTAAAACTTTACATGTCTCCAGAGCAAAATTTGGAGAAAATATCACCTATTTTCCATTTGTAAATATATTGAATGCTAAAGTAAAGAATACCAATTTTGATGTCAGAAATTACAAAAGATAACTTTTTATCTTATAACAGCAAAAATAGAAGGGTTGTTTTGATTTGAAGCTTGCAGGTTTTGTGTCCTTTTCTTCTATATAAAATAATGGAGATGCTAGTATATTTTTGTGACTTTGTCCTTTTTTTTCTAACATCTTTATTGGAGTATAATTGCTTTACAATGGTGTATTAGTTTCTGCTTTATAAACAAAGTGAATCCACTATACATATGTGACTTTGTCCTTTTATCCAAAAGTTTGATCTGAAAAAATATGTATTGAATATTTATAAGGAAGTGAAATGACTAATATCTTTTAACATAAGGATCAGAATGTCTAGCTTGTACTTTCTACATCTTCCTGTGGACTTCAGCCAGTGTATTTCCCTCAGAACATTTCTTTAGCCTGTAATTTAGGATACTTGGCCTTGAACATGTTCAGGATAGTCTCTTAGTAGCCATACCCACTTGAAACTATTTGGGCCATAGCCACTGTGCTAAATACTGTCATCAGTCAACAGTTCTCAATGAATATTGCTGCTTCAGGTCTTATTACCATTGGTTTTTCATTATTCTTTATAATGAATATGTGTATTATTTTAATGTTTGTGGAATTCTTAAGTTAGAGTTCAAGGTCACAAGTTAAGTTGCCATAGGGACAGATTAAACTTAATTTTTTCCATGGCCATAGAGTTAATCCTCAAAGTTAGCCAAACATTTGACAAATGTATATCATTGATATCAGGATGAAATCAGACAAGAGGGTTTGCATGGATCTTGCAAATCCAACCTGAAATGCTTAACCACTGACAACATGCTCATTTTTTGTGTATGAAAAGTAATGCATTTTATTTTAGTAACATTCAGTGATGTTACTAAAGAAAAACAAGGAATAAGCTGTATCATACATTAAAATGTGGCAAGACTTTTCTCATTTCCCAGATTATTCAAACTTAAAATGTGCTACAAAGCACTTTTTGAGGGGTAACAAAATATGTTTAATAAAAATCTTTTTACAACTTTGTGAGCTAGGTTTTCTTATCCCCACTTTACAGGTAAGAAAATTGAGGCCTAGGAAGATTTACACAAGGTCACATATTTTGTGACTTAGACCTAGGCAATCTGACTCCAAATCCCATGCTCTCATTCCTTACACTAGGATTCCTTAGATTTTAAAAATAATTCCTGAGAAAGAATGGTGATATGCTAAATTAGATTGGTGATAAATTCTTCAAAAATATTTTATTTGCGAATGCCTTTCAGTTTTAAGTAGTTTATGGCATGGAGAATTTCAACCAAAGATGAGAT
Source organism: Mesoplodon densirostris (assembly GCF_025265405.1). Lineage (NCBI taxonomy): Eukaryota > Metazoa > Chordata > Mammalia > Artiodactyla > Ziphiidae > Mesoplodon > Mesoplodon densirostris. The sequence goes on from NC_082671.1 coordinate 79,963,778, forward strand.
TTTATAAACCTATTTCTATAGACTTAAAAACTTAAGACAGCTATTTAAAACACACACACACACACACACACACACACACACACACTTACTTAGAAACTTAGTGTTTAAGAACCTAATATTATCCTTATATACCACATTAATTTTCTTTTCTCAGTTGTCATCTATCCCAGGGCTAGATGATGTCACATTTGAAGTATCTCCTGTAAGTGTCACTAGGATCACAAATGAAACACATTCTGAAACCACTTCAGAGCAATCACAGGTAAGTATTTAAGTTCCAGGAAACATGAGTAGATACCTTGGTTGAACCAAATAGACCTAATCAGCAGGTTTGAAGAAAGAAGTTAAATAAAAATATAACACTTTGAATAGTAATATTTTAAACCTTAAGATAGAAAATGAAGTTTGAAAAAAAGTTATTAGCTTTTCATTTGTTATTTTGAAGGGCTTCCTGAAGTTAATATTTTTCTTGCCTATAAAAAAAAGAAAACGTATATAGAACTAGGAAAAATCTTGAATATAATTGTTTTCTTCAAGTTCACTATGGAAGTTTTTTCTTAGTTCTTATAAGAAATGTATCTTTTAAATGTTTTATTATAAAAACTTTCAAACATGAACAAAAATAGAATAGTACAATGAATACCCAAATGTCCATTACCTGGATTCACCAGTTAAGATTTTGTTGCAAATGCTTCATCTTTTTTTGTCACTTACTGAAGTGAATTCCAGGCATCATGTTATTTCACCCCTGTATAATTCCTTGTGAAAAGTTCTGAAATTTTCTTGTGTAACCACAATGCCTTTATCATATACAATATAATTAACAATAATTCCCTGGTAATATCTAACTCCTTGTTGCCTGAAGTCTGCTCCATGGGCCAGCAGCCTCAGAATCACCTGAGGGCCTGTTAGAAATGTGGGATCTCAGGTTCTACCCCAGACTTACGGAATCAGAATCTGCATTTTAGCAAGATTCCTATGTGATTTGTAGACTCTTGAAATTTGAGAGATCTTGATCTAAGAAATACCAGTTGTCTTACGTGTGTTTTGGGAGTTGGTTTGTTTAAATCAACATCCTACTAAGACCCATGCTTTGTGTTTGTTTCTTATGTCTTAATATTCATTTATGCTCTGTATAAATTTAAATTTTATATGACTTTTTATTTCAAGAAATAAAAATTCTTTATTGTTTAAGAACAGATAATCTCTAGTGTATCTCAGTGAGGTATTAAAATCCAAAATAAAATAATCACTAAAATGGTGGTCTAACAAGTAATACCAAACAAGCAGACTTCCTATCTATATGGAATTCTGCATTTGTACCTGGAGGTACTTTTCACAGGATATTTTTTAGATCATGATGGTGTTGACCATGATGATAATAACTAAACATGTAAAGGTTTTTACTGTGTGAGGCGTGCTAAGTGCTTTTTATAAATTAAGTCAATTCTCACAACAGCCCTATGTTTACAGGTATGTCAAATGAGGTACACAGAGGTTAAGTTACCTTGCTGAAGGTCAAACAGTAAGAGCTGGAATTTTAACCCAGGCAATCTGATGTCAAGAATCCTAGCTCTTATATGCTACACTGCACTGTCTCCAGCACCTGTGTTGAACTTGTTAAACATATTGAGTACAGGTGGTGCAAGGCCCTGTGGGAGGAGCCATATATTTAGAGATATTATGTATTTGGGGAATGAATTAGATGACTATTTACTTAATAATTAGATATTAGAAAATTTAACATCCACTTAATATAACAAATTCCATTATGATGGCCACTGGAATATATATAATATACAAGAGTAGATCCAGATGTTTAGAGGAGTTTAGCTTCACAAGGTTTTTTCAGTTAAAGATGGACCATCCTTTCTCTAGAACAAGGCATGTGTAAAAAATATTAAATGTTTCCACTGTACCTAGTAATTATTCTTTGGAGGATACTAACTGTCATGTGTTTCTATAAATTTCTAAAATGGTATCTAACTTTTAATATTAATTTTTCCAGGTGTTATTGTACATGCCATTTATAATATGTATTTTAAAACTTACACAGCTGTGTTGGTCTTGCCTATTTAAGGTCTCAAAAATTGATTATGAGTAATCACAACTGAATTATCTAAAATTCAGAATGACCTGATATTCTGGCAGTTTAAAAATAGTATATTAATTCATTTGGAGAATTTATGAAGTGTTGTTGGCTTCCTGAGTTTTAAAAATGTCCTAAAATTGTGTCTTGATTGGATTAATAAAATCAGCATGTTCTTAATATTAAAATCAACTTTCTAATTTCTTCTCCATTGTTTTTAGTTGGTATATTTTATGTAAAATATTTTGAAATGGACTGAAGTATTGCTTAACACAGAATTTCCATTGACATTACAGTCAACTCACTTATCAGATAAAGGATAATCGTGAACTTTTTTTTTAATCATCCATTCATTGCAACCTCCAATCTATTGATATATATGAGCCAAAGACCCAAGGTTTGCATGCTGATTTTTCTGCAACTTTAATTTCATGGTTCAGATCTTATCATTACTCACAATAGAACATCCAGTTGTGCAGATTGAAATTAATTTGAGAATAAAATGAAGGACAGATGAGAAATATGAGAGAGGATTTGAGTCATTCAAATAGCAAAGGTGTAAGACCTGATATAATTAAACCTTGTTGAGGTCTTAGTTATTAGGCCAAAGTTAAAGGCTAAGTTTTAAAATCCATTGGTCTTATATGTAAGTATCATTTGCTCCATTGTGCTACTGTATGAATTTATTGTCCCTATTTTTTTTAAAGCATACTTGGGTCTTGTTTGAATTTTTTATTTAATTAATGTTTTGGACAGTTTGTAATTATGTATTTTACAGATGAATGTGTATATATACATATATATATATACACACACACACGTGCGTGGACACTTTTGTACACTTGACACTGTCATATAACAGGAGTAACCTAAAGAATTTTTGGATGTTTTATTTGCTTCAGCATTTAAAAGAGATTTAATTTATATTTGAATTATCTGAGGAAAAACCTTAACATATAATTCATATTCTAAAAACTATGAATACTTAAAGATTTTTTTGATTTATTTACATTTCAGCATAGATATGTAGACATAAAATTGATTTTATTCAGTTAAGGAACTTACTCTTAAGGCTAACGTACAGATAGTGAGTGAGAATTCACTAACTAGACTTACTCTAAATGTTTAGGTTGATAGAAAAATCAAGAACTGTATATAGACAGTCCTAGCTTTGCACTTAAGTGAAGATAGGGTTCCAATATGGACAAGTTTCAGTTAACATCGTACCATGCGAAGTTGAGAACTGCCTATATGATAAAAACATTTTTGTCCATAAAGACCATTCCCCAGTATTCTTCATTATAAGTAGTAGTTTTTATAATGTTAATAATTTCATCAGTAGCTGAAATATATAAAAACATAATTTTGTCTGAGAAATGGGTTTCTCTTCCACAAGTTCTCCAGGCACTGCCTTTAAAGATGTTAGAATAGCCATATCCACATAGAACAAGATTATTCAATGAATGAGGAATATAATTGTGTAGATGCTATAGATACCCAGAAAATCAATTTTCTGTCTGCTACAGTTGAACAATTGACAAATCAAATAGCTTTATTAGCTTTATTAAAAGTTGTATTAAAATAATAGGTCCATCAATAATTCATGTTTTATATCAGCACTTGGGACAAGTAAAGCAGAATTCTAATTTTTTAATGCCATGAATATATTTACATCTTTATGGAACAATATAGTGTTGACATTAAGTGTAACTTCCTCTGAAATCATATTTAAGTATTTGTAAATATTTGGAAACATATATCCCATAATTAAATTATTGGTAAATTTAGAAATGTGATTTATTTCTGATATTGATTGCTTTAGAATTATAAAAAGAAACATCCCTTTTAAGTAACATGATGGACCCCTTTTGTGAATTGTCTAAAGTTTTATATGCAATACTCTCTACAGCCGAACAGTTTACAAGACTCTGGACCACAGGAAAGTGAAGTAACACCAGAAAATATCTTAACTGTAGCCAAGGATCCAAGATATGCCAGATATCTCAAAATGGTTCAAGTGGTAAGCTAATTTGGTCTGTCTTCTCTGTCTAGCAGCCTCCTCTGAAATTCTTAACCCTGGAGGTTTCATTGTTATTTTTTCAATCTGAGAAAACTGCTAAACCGAGTGACCAAGTTTTCTACTCTCTTACTTCTTTTCTATGTTTAATGAATACCCTGATAAAGAGTAAGCAGAAGTCAAATCTTTCTAATTAAAACTGACCTCACACTTCAAATTAACATACTTTAGTATAGATTTATGTAAATTTTTTGCGTTACGTAATCTTTGCAAATCTTGGATATATCAGAGGAATGAAAGTGGACTGTTCACTTAGTAAATCGTATGGCTTTAGCTTAATTTCCTGTATGCTAACACAAATGGTTTTTTGTGTATTTTTATTCTGAATTTCACCTGTCAATAGTTTGGTTCATAGAAAAGAGCATAAGTCACTTGGCCATGTAAGGTAATGCTTTTAATATTATGACTTGAGAATGTGTATTTTTTCTAAGAAATCCTTACATGGTATGATGCAAAAACATACAACACAATATTTGCTCTTCTATAACAGCAGAAGTTAATTTCATTCCTGTAGAAAGTCTTATTACAGTAGTTGAAGGAGCTAGCTGTCCATTTTTCAGTTGATCAAAAAATTAATGCTTCTGTAAAATTCTGTTATCAGGCAAAAGAAGGACTGATATTAAAGAAGAACAGTTTTGTTGTTCTTGGCATTATTTATCACCAAAATAATTTAAAAACTAAGACTGTCTGACAACCAGAAAGAGTAAATTGGCTTATTTAGAAGCTACATTGGTGACAATGGGGAGAAGAAGGTACATTCACTTTTTCTAGCTGTCAGAAGTAGCTGTGTCACTTTCAAAATTCTTCATGGACAGTCAAAGCTCTGGGCTTTAGGCTTTGGGGGAAAAAACAGACTTTGGGTTGAAAATATAAATTTTTTAAAATAATAAAAATAAAATAGAGCTAGTTTGAGTGTGAATCATGATAAATGAATTTTTAAAACTAAAACCCAGGAAAGCTTAAGCTAAGCTTAAAATATGGACTGTTAAAACTATGTCTTTGACACTTTCAAACAAAAGATGAAAAGTTTCAGAGTAACTCTGAAAGGCTTTTTATTTCGTCTCTTCTTGCCTAACCTATATAAAATAGGAAATGGGAAAAATCTACTTGATATCTATGACTGCCTTGAAATATTTGATAGAAGACCACATCTTAGGATAATTGTTATATTCTTAATACATTGCCTCTGACTTTACAAGAATTTGAAAAATCCTCATTTTCCTTTTCAGTATTAATCCACTGTCCTTTTATTCCACAAATATTTATTAAACACTTACCCTAAGGTACCATATTAGATATTGTCTAGATTTATTTAGCCAACTAAGGTTCCCAGACACCACTTGACATTTTTATTTTCGTTATTAATTACTTAGACAAATTTCATTGCTTTTCAGAATTTCATATATAATATATATCATATGTTTGCATGTATATATGTAAATATTCTTCATATATTTATTCTTCTAATCATGTAGCTTACCATCTCACTAGGAATAAAAGCCAAAGTCCTTCAGAGGCCCGTGAGATGCTATACAATTTAGTTCCCTAATTACCTTTCTAATCTCATATCTTCACTCACTCTGCTCCAGCTCTACTGTCCTCCTTGATGTTCCTTGAATAAATATATGGACAGTCGCATGTCTTGGGGCCTTTGCATCAGTTCTCTCTGCCTGAAACACTTTTCCCAAATATCTTTATGGTTTGCTCCCTCTCTTCCGTCAAATATTTGCAGAAATATTACCTTCTTTCTAGTCCCATTCCTTTTACTCCTTCCCTACTATATATTTTTTCATAGAACCATCTAATTATATGCAAAATACTACCTATTTTACGTACATTGTTTGTGTCTCTACTGCTCCTAGAATATACACCTTATTGTTTACTGCCCTATTCCCAGTTCCTAGAACCATACCTGGCACATAGTATTTACCTATGAATGAAAATGACAGTATTTTTCTCTATACTATTTTAATTTTTGATAGGTTTTGGTGATAGGTTTCTTTTTTACACTAGCTGAGTGGTTTTTAGAGTAAAAAACTTGTTCAAGATATAGGTTTCTATTTCCCACTCTACTAAATGAGAATCTCTGCAGTTGGGACTCAGAGCCAGAGCATACGTGCTTTGAGAAATGCTCTTCTGATTAAGAACTGGTTAAAAATATTTTACACTTTTTTGTTGTTTTTTTAATAAATTTATTTATTTAATTTACTTTTGGCTGTGTTGGGTCTCTGTTGCTGTGCGCAGACTTTCTCTAGTTGTGGCGAGCGGGGGCTACTCTTCATTGCAGTGCGCGGGCTTCTCATTGCAGTGGCTTCTCTTGTTGTGGAGCACAGGCTCTAGGCATATGGGCTTTGGTAGTTGTGGCACGTGGGCTCAGTAGCTGTGGCTCACAGGCTCTAGAGTGCAGGCTCAGTAGTTGTGGTGCACGGACTTAGTTGCTCCGTGGCATGTGAGATCTTCCCAGACCAGGGCTCGAACCCGTGTCCCCTGCATTGGCAAGCAGATTCTTAACCACTGCACCACCAGGAAAGCCCCTTTACACTGTTTTATAACACCAAATAATTTTTATCTCAAAACATTTAAGAAGTAATAGTTAGTTTTATTTCTTATTTTTTAAACTATCTAATTCTATAGCAGTATCTGGCACTTAGCTTTAGCCCATCCTTTTTGCTTGGTGTCACCATGAGCAGGGGTTTAATTTTTTCTGCCTCAGACTTTTTTATGTTTTTAGCCCCATTTCCTTGATTTTAGTCCTTTTTCTCCCTTCTGCCTTTGGTACGGGTGTTTCTAATTCCTGAACATTTCCAGTGTTCTGGAAATGCTGCTTCTTTGTGGTATCCTCCTCTTCAGGCACATGGACTTGGCCTTCCTTTGCTATGCTAAGTCATCATTCTTTTATCTGCTTTTAATTTCCATGTATTGTGGTTCGTGTATGCCTCTTAGTCATTAAAATTGGAGTTCGTGTTATTTCTTTTTGCCTTATTGTTTGGGGGTAATAATTTTCAAGTAGAAAGCAGGGACCAACATCTTTGCTTTGAAATTATAAGTTCATCCAAGTTAAACTTAATTTTATTGTTTTTAGTTCATCATGCCAACCTGTATCCCAGAATCTTATTACCCAACTTTTGTTTCCTATTGCTCCCTGTCCTACATTTCATTCTTCAAACAAAACCACAAAACTTTCTCAATATAAGCTCCATGCTTTCCCACCTCTGAATCTGGATCCCCCTTCTCTTGACCACTGCATGTCCAAATTCTACTCATCTGACATGTTCCTATGAACACTTTCACTAAATTATCCCAGATTCTGAACCCACCAACACATAAAGCCAGAAGTCTCCCTTCATCTATCTGTCCAACCACTTTATCTGTATTTTCTCTCACTTCATATCTTGTTCTTTGATAATTTTAAAATATTTTTATCTACTTGTGTTGAAAAGGAAATGAGTGGAAGAACTATATCTTGATTGATCTTTGTATTCACTTTAACACCTTACCTAAAAAGGTGCTCAATCAATATTTGTTTTTTGGTTGGTGGTTTTTTGTTTGTTTGTTTTGTTTGTTTTTTGGTTGTTTGGGGTTTTTTTGGCCGAGCTGTGTGGCATGCAGGGATCTTACTTCCCTGACCAGGGATCAAACTGGTGCCCACTGCACTGGACTGCCAGGGAAGTCCCAATATTTGTTGAATGTACTATTTTATCCTGCATATTATAACTCTCTTTCTCAACTTTGTGTCCCCCAGAAATGTACAGATGTGCTCCTATTTCTTCAAGTTACTGATTTAAAATGTTTTGTAGAACCAAACCAAGAATAGACCAAGTAGAGGTCTCCCTCAAGGTTGATGTGAACCTGCCAATGTTTATTCTTTCGATGATAGTTATTAAGCCATCTATAAATCCACTATTTGTCCTGTTTCCTAAGAATATCATGAGTGACTGTCAAAATATCCAACCAGAGATGTAGCAACATGTTTGACAGTGCCCAGGATTGTCTTTCATTGGCATAGTCACTACTAGAGTTCCTATCACTTCTGCATCATCATTCAGTTCTGGCTTTTTGTTTAAATTTAAGTATGAAATCGTTAAATCAGTTCCCCTCATTGCTTCCTCTATTTGTTGGAGGATGAAATTTTCAACAGGGTAACTTAGGAATTTATCAGATGCTCTGATTTGAACAAAATTTAGCTGCCAGTACAGGTAAAGAGCTAATGTCTCCACGCATCACGGCGGTATCTTATCCCTGTGCTTGTTTGCAACATGTTTTAGGAAAACTTGACCTAAATCCTGCTTCTGTTCAGGTGGCCAAAAAGTATGTTCCTTCGGATAGTACAACTATTGCCTTATTTTTTATTTATTTATTTATTTTTTTTTTGGCGGTACGTGGGCCTCTCACTGTTGTGGCCTCTCACGGACCCAGCTGCTCTGCGGCATGTGGGATCTTCCCGGACCGGGGCACAAACCCGCGTCCCCTGCATCGGCAGGCGGACTCTCAACCACTGCGCCACCAGGGAAGCCTATTGCCTTCTTTTAACCTCATTTAGGGATTCCTTTATCCCATGTTCAAGAATTTCCATATACATGTGTATGTATTGGTTTAAAGGTATCTTCCGCCTTCCATTATAAAACATTGTAAGATACTCCTTTCAAATGCCAGTTCCCATTCATGGATTCCTAAGTGTTAATCCCTGAGATTTACTTATGTTGAAATTTCAGGTTTGCTATATACAAATAGACACATACACACTTTTTTTAAAGCTATTGGATTTTTTTTTCTATTTGTTTATATCTCTTCTCTTAATCAGTACCTGATAGTTCTTTTACTCTGCTTTTCTCCCCTGTGGTGTTATTATTGTTCATAGTCTTACAGTTTTTTTTTTTTTTTTTTTTTTTTCCTTTTTGCGTTATGTGGGCCTCTCACTGTTGTGGCCTCTCCCGCCGCGGAGCACAGGCTCCGGACGCGCAGGCCCAGCGGCCATGGCTCACGGGCCCAGCCGCTCCGTGGCATATGGGATCCTCCCAGACCGGGGCACGAACCCGTATCCCCTGCATCGGCAGGCGGACTCTCAACCACTGCGCCACCAGGGAGGCCCAGTCTTACAGTTTTAATTGAGGAATTTTTTTATCCTTTGATTTCAGTTTAAAGCCCCTTGATCATACCTATGGGTCTTGCTAAGCATAAAATTTTGGTTCTTCTGAACTACTTAACTCTTTTCCAGGAGTATAATCATTCTAGTGTCAGAAGTCATCACCTAAAATATTGATTTAGCAGCATCTGCATAGCTAGTTGTGTTTCCTGTATCTGTATTTTAACAAAACTATTAACTGTAAAGAACAAATTACGATACTACCCTGCTTTAGAAAATGCCTCACAGGAGTAGAGAAGAGTCATTAGAGACCCATTGCAATCTGTATTATTGAATCTTCCAATTTCTGTCATTGACATGGGAAGAATCTAGATAGCTTTGTATCTCTATACTCCAGGATAGTAAATTGCCTCCTGTTTTTTTGTGTTAGTCTTCTATGCTGTTTATTCTTCCAAGGTGATTCAGTTCTTTGAGAGTGACTGAGAACAAATAGGGTTCAGAGGGATATAGGTAGAAAGAAAAACAGATTTGATGTAAGAGCCTAACCCCAGCTAATTCTAGAGAGTAGCTTTATTAGAAATTGCCTTATCAATACTAGAAAGTGTTTCACTTTCCCAAAAAGATTGTAGATTTTCATTAAAATGCCCAATTTCTCTCAACCTCAGAGGGTGACTAAGGTTTCTCTTGCTTACCCACCACTAAAAATTTAGTTTTAGTTATTAACATGGAGAAAGACCATATCAGCATAATTCATCAAATGAGTTCTGTTTTGTCTATTGGTATGATCTCAAGTAGTTTATGACCCACCATACCATTACTATGGATGCATGTTATCAAAGCTGAGTTTTAGAAGCCTGCATTCTGGAATTTAGGGAATTGTTTGTATCAACAAAAGGAAAGATAGCATGGTCTCCTGAAAACCTGTCTTTCTGAAAAAATCACTGTATACCAACAATATAAAAATCTACTCCTAAGATCCCCCAAATAACCATTCTGTACCCAAGAGGGAATTAACAGTGCCACAAGTTCTCTCCGCTACTAAGGACAGTAATAGGATTTCTTTCATTTTTAATTGCCTTTATATTTTTGCCATTTAAAAATATGAGTTGCTGCTCCATAAGCAGTCTTTCTTATACCTGTAATTCCACATATGCTTAGTTTCTCATCTTTTTCCAAAATATAATATTCTTCCACTCAGCATCTTAATACTTACTAAGTCCTCAACCCTCTTGTAATCTTTTCTCTTCCTTCCTTCCTGAATCGTTATTTAGAACTATGTCATTCTCTCTCATAAGACAGTGAGTGTGTTTCTCAAGCACTTTCAGCTTCTCCACTTGTATAAAAGTTTGAATTTGCTGACTACCCATGTAGTGATCACTCACTTCAGATAGGAAGACATAGGAAGTCCTGTAACTTACAAACCCTGATGTTTTAAAAAAAATAATTTGGGCTTTCTGGGTATCAGGATGAACTACAGTCTTTTTTGGCTTTCTTTGTAAGCTGCCCTGAAAACTTCCTCTTCCTGGGTCCTAGATATCTCCTGGAATGTATTGCTTTTATATTTGCCTTTCCTCACTTGTCATATACCTGCAAATCTACTTTAGAGACTAGGTAATTAAAACTGCTTAATATAAACTCCTTTAAACAGAAGCCAACACAATCTTTCAAATGTCACAAGTACCAATGCACAGAGGAATAAGCTGTGCCCTTCTTTTTGGTCTCTGTACCTCTTTCTGTCACCCCTGGATTACTACCTTCTGTGAGGTACAAAATGATTACAGTTCCAGGAAGTAGTTACCTATGAGACAATTTGAATGCCTCAGGGTACACACCAAGATCTTTACTTCGTACTTCTGGGATGCAACATGCTATATAGTTTCTTAGCTTTGTCATGCAATCCTGTGTGACCATATTCAGACCATATTGGCTCTTAAGTTCTCAGTCCCCTCAAACATAAATAAAATGATATCTAAAGTTCTCTACATTTATGATCCATTAATTGATCTCCAAATTTGGATCTCATTATTAATGAATGTTCCTGGAACACCTGCCGGCGTTTACTGGGTTTTTTTTTTTCCTTTTAAAGCAAGTTTTACAGAAGATTTTTCAGTGAGTAATAATGTTGTGTTCCAAATATGGCAGGTAATTGATTCTGATATAATGTTTGTTGTCATAATAGTGCAGCACAAGTCTTTACTAAATTACATATTGCATTTATAACTTAACTGGAATTGTGTGCATAGATCACTTTTCCAACAGTTCTCCCCTTTTTACTGGCAGAGCTTGGTGAATCCTTTGCCAGTAATAAATTGTGCATTGGGAAAATTTGACTTCCACATTAAGAAGCTAATGACTTGTATTTTTTGAAACCATATTTGCCAAAACAGTCTCTTTGGACACTTAGTTTTTTTTTAAAAGCTCTATTTTCTTTGGCTGGCTTAAAATGTGAATTGAATAATCTTGGTTCTGGTGGTTCTGATGCATCTGTTGCCAGCAGTGGATGTTGGCCTGGGGAAATGTGAGTTCCATTACCTAAGGAAAGAATCTTCAACTGATTATTAAAGATGTTCATCAAGAAATTATATACCTTGGACCTGGGGAAACTAATCAAGCATGAAGTGTAGAGTACTCTTTAGATAAGGTATAGTTTTTTAAGAGTAATTAAGGGCTTTAAAACCTTGTTTGGGACATGACCCACATGTGACTTCCCATGTTCTAGAGAGTTCCAGGGTAGGTTTCTCATCAGTGGTTGGCAGTATAGTCAAAAGGAGGGGCTACTGGTTCATATATAGTCAGAGCTATGGAAAACACTGGTGCAGATTTAGTTTAACTTTTATATGCTATTTTTTATTTTTATTTTTAATTCTGTAGGTATTTTAATATGTGTTTTGTTTATAATAGCTAAAGTTTACTAACCAGTATCAAGGTCAGTATTTTTTGACTACATAAAGGTTTGGGGTTAGACAATTTCCTCTGGGGTTTTAGCATCACACTGTTCATTGAAGGTAAAAGCTAGCATGTACAATGACTGATTTCCCACACATACGAATGTAGATAAAGAAAAGATACAGGCGAACATACATATCTGTTTAATTAGTTGTGTAATTTAGCCAGCTTTGAAAATTGAAAAGGGAAAATACTTTATCCTTCTCACTTCCATTTCCATTTGACTATAAAAGAGAGAATGGTATAAAAAAGCAGAATGGTAAACTGCATGAGTAGTAACTTTGAGATGGCATAAGTGGAGATCAAGTGACCACAGTTATCCTGCTTCCTTTACATTCTATCTTGCATCAAATGCAAGAAGGATTGGATAGAGATTTTCCCTAAGGCAGAAAACAGTGACAGCTACCAATTGAGAGCCCCTGAGGTAACAGCCTATGCTTTGCCATGGCCTGAGTATCTGGAAAACCTAGAAACGGGTACTTTTTGTTATATCTTTGGCAACAAACAAACAAACAAACAAAAACAAAACAAAATCTACCCAAGTTACTTATTCTCTGCTAAAGTCAGTGAACTAACCTCTAAGGAAACCATGTGTAAAGAATTATTATGCCAGTTTTCCAGATTATGATTTTTCAATATTATGGCTTCCTTTTGAATCCTTCCCGAGTTTCCTTGAAATTGAAAGTTAGGGAGGCCAGAACCAGTCATACCATGTACACATTTAAGGTTAAGAAGTATTGCTTTATGATGTACTTACCCTTTTGTTTATTCCTTATTTTACTTTTCTCATATGTTTTTCTTAGAGAGCAGTAAACAATAATATTGCTAAATTCAGGTTTTAAATTTCTTGCTTTCCTGATGTATTTGTTTTCCTGATTTCTTGTTTTCCTTAGAACACTAAAGGGAAAACACATAGTGGGCAGACCCTACAAAGTTAGATGGTTGTCAGTATCCATTTGGTTATATTATATGCACCTGCCTTGATGCTTATCTATTCCTCACATTTTCTTCACTAATACCACTTTTGCCATAATCATACTGCTCAGAATATTTTAATGCTTGCATATTTTCCGTTATAGCTATCCTTGTGTGGCATTCAATTGCCATGAAAGTACTTTTTTTTAAGTTTCTTTGCACCTCTTTTTTTTTTTTTGGCTGCGTCGGATCTTTGTTGCAGCGCATGGGCTCTTTGTTGTGGCATGCAGGCTTCCCTCTAGCTGTGGTGCACGGGCTCTAGAGCACATGGGCTCAGTAGTTGTGGCATGCAGGCCGCATGTGGCATGTGAGATTTGGTTACCCAACCAGGGATCGAACCTGCATCCCCTGCATTGGAAAGTGGATTCTTAACCACTGGACCGTAAGGGAAGTCCCGCCATGCAAGTATTGATTTGAATAATTTGTTGATAGGAACTAGTTGTTTATCCATAACTGGGTTTTTTTGTTTTTTTTTTTCTGGTACGTGGACCTCTCACTGTTGTGGCCTCTCCCGTTGTGGAGCACAGGCTCCGGACGCGCAGGCTCAGCGGCCATGGCTCACGGGCCTAGCCGCTCCACAGCATGTGGGATCTTCCCAGACCGGGGCACGAACCCATGTCCCCTGCATTGGCAGGCGGACTCTCAACCATTGCGCCACCAGGGAAGCCCCATAACTGTTTTTATTTATGGTGCTTATAACCTCTGGAAAATATATACATATTTTGAACTGTGAACTTCAGGAGGGTTTAGAATTCTCAGTCATATTTGATGAATGGTCATATATCAACAAGCCAGTGTACACAGATGCCAGTCTCTCTTAGAGTTGTAGGGGGATATTTGGTTGCTGTATGAATTCTTTGATTTTTAGTAATGTATCAGATAATTTAAATTAATTTAAATAAAACAATTTAAAGGAGGAGTAAGTGCAACACAAGAGAATTCGGGCACAAAATAATCTTTTAAAAATAATTCATAAGGTAATTTAGGATGCTAAATTTGTCAAATCAGTTTTTCTTAAAACTGTGTATAAAGAGATTATATTTCTTTAGGAATTTATTCTCCATATCATATTTTTGTATCATCAGTATCATATATAAAGTAATTTAGATACTGTGTGGGACAGTTTATCTGAAACAGTCCTTTCAAGCCGAAACATTTAATTATGTATTTCAGTTTATTTATTTTGCTAAGTGCCAAAAAAATTTACTTCATCTGCCTTAAATTCATTATAACACCATAACTCTATGCACTTCTCCCCACAAAAGAAGGAAAAAGGAGTAGAAGTAAGCAATCAAATACAGGAGAGAGAACTTTTAGAGGGTAAGCTTAAGGTAGTGTTGAATTTAATAGGAATTTCATTTAAATGATATATAAAATGGAAACCAATAAAGACCAGGGGATTTAGCAGAAAAATATTTTTATCTTTTGACTTCATATCTTTCATTCCAACTAATTTAAACAACTCCTTAACTCTTATGATAGAAGTTGTGACAAAAGGAACAGTACATCGCTATTAAAGTTCATAAGGAAGCTTTTGAAGATTGCTAACAATGACAGTTTTTATACTTGCTGAAATATGCGGTATAGTTCTTTTACTCTGAAACTGACTATAAAATTTTACCCAACTTTGATTTTTCGGTGCCCTTCTATTTTTTTCCTATTGACCACCTTTGCCAGAAATAAGGGCCCTCACATAAAAGTTCTACAGATTGGTGAGGAGGAAATAATAGTAATGTAAATTAAGTAGTTACTTCATTAGATTTACTCTTTTTAGAAATATTGTGATTCTCACCTTAACTATAAATTAGTCTGTCTAAGATTGTGTAAATTAATGGGAGAAAAAGTAAAGACCAGAGAAGCAAATGAGCTATAATAAGGAAGTGGGCTCACCTCAGGTGGGAGAGAAGTGTCTTAGAGGTTTTAAAGACCATCAACTTGAGGAAGACATTTTAGCACCATATTCTGACAAGGATCTCAGTGAAAGCATTCGTAATGGGGTGGAGGCCTGGTACAGAAGATTATTTGTTTTGAATGGATCACAACATCATTTGTAAGTTAATCTTTTGGTAAGTATTATTTTACAGTTTGGAGAAAATGCTAATATGTTAACTATGTTTTTAAAAAAAGTACATTTCAAAATATTGAATTTTATTGGGAGAAAATGAATGAAAATTATCTATTCCTCTACTGGAGGATATCTACATCTTTTGTATTTATCTTAATACTGCAATTTAAAAAAAAATCTCCAGATGTAAATATATCTTACCAAAGTTTTTCATAATGTAAGGCAGCATCCTAACTTTTCTTTTCTTGTTCTTTTCCTAGCCCAAGTTCACAAATTATTTTTATTCAGTTGGTTAGTTAGACCATGTGCTGATGACCCATTGATTCATTGCCCTTCATTGTGGTTCTGAACTCACATGTAATGCCCAGTCTTGGTCATCTCTCTTTGAGTAGGTCCCTATGGATCCCTAAGAGCATTTAATGAAAGACTCATAACACACCAGTTCAGACACATTACCACTGTTGGAAAACTACTTCAAAAGTGAATATTCTGTGGTTTTGATCAGTAGAATCATCCTTATAGTTAAATACTAAGAATTCTATTATGTATAGCTTTTATTACCATATTTGCAGATATTTCATTAAGTCCTCTTTAATAGACACATATAGTAATAATGTTTTCAAAAACTGAACAAGATTCCATCTGAATTTATTATATTGATACTTTTAATTTAAGTAGCAAATTTCAAAATGATTTGCTATAGAAATTCTTTTAAAGTTTTTATTCCTGGAAAGTAAAAGTATAATTAAATTTAGAAAATTCTGTTAATACATATTTCAGAGAACAAATATCATTTGAGTGAAATGAGGGATAGCAAAGCTATAGTGTAACTGACATGTTTATAATGGAGTTCTAGCATTAATTAACCTATCATAGCAAGACTTTAAATTTTAGATATTATCTTTGCTTTATAATGAAGGGAGGAAAATGGGTCTTTCACAGCACCAAATTACTCTGAAATTAACAAATATTTGTGTAGCTACAAAGAAAACACCATGCACTTTTTTGGTCATTACACCTAATATTTATCATGTTAAAATAATATCCAGGGGAAAAATGAACACATGGGGAAATTGATACAGCTGTATTTTGAATATTGTCTCATGACAATAGATGCCTCACTTTTTGAAATAATTTCTTTAAGGGTTTTTCTTGATAAGCATTTAGGTTAACTTTAGTTCCCATTTCTAAAAGGCACAGATGGAACTGCTAACATGTATTTATTTTATGAATAAAGTAATAGTAACTGCCTGGGCCCTGGCCATCATGGCCAGTGTCATTTTTGTCCATTTTATCATGTGATTTGTTCTTACATCTTTAAAGATATCTGATGGACAGTCAGTGAGAAATACTTTCTCACTGGGATACTAATCTCTTGAGATAATCATTGAAAAAGGAATAATTTACTGTTAGCTCCATAGAAACCACTGTATATAGTGCTAGTCAAGATTTGTGAGCTTCTTTTTTGCCCACATATTTAGGTTCAAATAAATGACCCTTGGTGGCAACAGTATCTGATATTGTAATATCAGAGTATAGCATTTTCTAAATCTGTACAAGTCATTAGTAATAAAGCTTCCGTTTTTTTTAGGTAGCCATCGTCCACTTTACAGTGATTAAGAGGTTTATTTAAATTAATTTTGTAGCCCTTCATGGAAAGCTTCCAGAAGGAGATAATTGAACATGTGATTGTTTTTGTTATGATTGTTCAGTAAACATTTATTATCTATTATATAGATTATTTCACCTGAAGATTTTATTCTAAATATAACACCTTACTAATATGATTCATAAAATGCAATATAGGTATTTCAAGTATAGCACTGTTGAAAATCAGAAGGCAAAGAAATGGTTGAGTCCATTTCACTAAGTTAAAATTTAAATAAACGAAGCCTGATTGGAGGACTGGCTGCTTTTTTCCAGCCCATAACATCTTTCCAATTCCTACTCATTCTTTCTTCCTTCAAATGAAAAAAGTACTATCCACCTACCAACTCAATAGATCTTTTCTTTATTGTTTACCTAAGTAGGGGAAAAAACTTCATATTTTCCATCTTTCATAACTGTATTGTGATTCAAGCTCATAAACTGAGAGGAAAAAACTTGAACATATAAGGAGCATTATTTTCTTAACATCTTTATTGGAGTATAATTGCTTTACAGTGGTGTGTTAGTTTCTGCTTTATAACAAAGTGAATCAGCTGTATGTATACATATGTCCCCATATCCCCTCCCTCTTGCGCCTCACTCCCACCCTCCCTATCCCACCCCTCTAGGTGGTCACAGAGCTGATCTCCCTGTGCTATGTGACTGCTTCTCACTAGCTATCTATTTTACATTTGGTAGTGTATATATGTCCATGCCACTCTCTCACTTCGTCCCAGCTTACCCTTCCCCCTCCCCATGTCCTCAAGTCCATTCTCTACATCTGTGTCTTTATTCCTGTCCTGCCCCTAGGTTCTTCAGAACCTTTTTTTTTTTTTAGATTCCATATATATGTGTTAGCATATGGTATTTGTTTTTCTCTTTCTGACTTACTTCACTCTGTATCCACCTCACTACAAATAATTCAATTTCTTTTCTTTTTTTATATAAATTTATTTATTTTATTTTTATTTTTGGCTGTGTTGGGTCTTCGTTGCTGTGCACGGGCTTTCTCTAGTTGCCGCGAGCAGGGGCTACTCTTTGTTGTGGTGCGCATGCTTCTCATTGCGGTGGCTTCTCTTGTTGCGGAGCACAGTCTCTAGGTGCATGGGCTTCAGTAGTTGTGGCACGCAGGCTCTAGAGCTCAGGCTCAGTAGTTGTGGCACACGGGCTTAATTGCTCCGCGGCATGTGGGATCTTCCTGGACCAGGGCTTGAACCCGTGTCCCCTGCATTGGCAGGCGGATTGTTAACCACTGCGCCACCAGGAAATCCTTCGTTTCTTTTTATGGCTGAGTAATATTCCATTGTATATATGTGCCACATCTTTTTTTTTAATGTCTTTATTGGAGTATAATTGCTTTACCATGGTGTGCTTCTGCTGTATAACAAAGTGAATCAGCTATACGTATATATATATCCCCATATCTCTTCCCTCTTGCATCTCCCTCCCTCCCACCCTCCCTATCCCACCCCTCTAGGTGGTCACAAACCACCGAGCTGATCTCCCTGTGCTATGCAGCTGCTTCCCACTAGCTATCGGTTTTACATTTTGTAATGTATATGTGTCCATGCCACTCTCTCACTTTGTCCCAGCTTACCCTTCCCCCTCCCTGTGTCCTCAAGTCCATTCTCTAGTAGGTCTGCTTTATTCCCATCCTGCCCCTAGGTTCTTCAGAGCCTTTTTTTTTTTAAGATTCCATACATCTGTGTTAGCTTATGGTATTTGTTTTTCTCTTTCTGACTTACTTCACTCTATGAGACCCTAGGTCCATCCACCTCACTGCAAGTAACTCAATTTTGTTTCTTTTTAAGGCTGAGTAATATTCCATTCTATATATGTGCCACATCTTCTTTATCCATTCATCTATCAGTGGACACTTAGGTTGCTTCCACATCCTTGCTATTGTAAATAGAGCTGCAATGAACATTGTGGTACATGACTCTTTTGGAATTATGGTTTTCTCAGGGTATATGCCCAGTAGTTGGATTGCTGGGTTGTATGGTAGTTCTATTTTTAGTTTTTTAAGGAACCTCCAGAGTATTATTATTTTTAAAAAGGGAAGTCATTTCTATTAGATTGAGTAAGAGGGTTTTTTCCCCTTCTAATCTAAAACTTTAGGAGAATTTCAACATGATTTTATAAAGGAATTTAGTATCTTGGCTTTCATTAACATAATAACAAATAAATGTAAATATTGGCAGTCCTATAAGCCTCCAATAGTTTTTGTGATATAAGAAAGTAGTGTTTAACTATTAGTGTTGCCATCGTAATTTCATTAGTGTGGCTTCTTTACACACTTTCTCCAGTGACGCAAATACAGACATGATTTTTTGGAACATCAGACTTATGGCTGCCTTTTCTCTTCTTCATTACTTATGTTGGACAAACTGCCATTATCACTTGCCAAAAATAATCCCACAGTTCAGTAGACTTCAGTTTTGAGGTCTCTCATGTCCTCCTTAGACCACCAGTAGCTTTGTCTCTTGGAGATCAGAAATTGGACACTTCTTTTTGATGTTTAACAAACCAGACTCCGTTTCTTAACCTCTAAGGAAGAATATAGCAAAACAACCAATTTTCTAAGCAACATCTCTGGAAACATAGCAGCAAATCTCTTTGGAATGCGTCCTTTGGAACATAGGCCAAATTATTTTTGTATCGAGCTTTTAATCAGATTTGTATTAAGGTGATGATAATAGTAAAGTCTTTAATAGGGTAAGATATTATAGTTATATGTATTTTCCTTTATCTATATTCATATACAGAAATGACTAAAGACTCACCAAACTTTGGTAGTATCTGTATTCTTGTGATGTAACCAGCTTCAAGAAACTAAGGATAAAATATGGAGCTTATAGATTCAGGCTTCTCTTATACTGTAACCAGTTCCATGAAACTAATGATAAAATAGGAAGCTTACCAAATTTCACCAACTTCCCTGTTCCCCAGTTCTCCCTTCCCACCTACTGCCTCCCCCTCTCCAACCCCATACCACTTTCTCTGCTATATTTTAGGAAGCTTTTTTCAATCCTCACTTCTCCTCCCTTCTGTTTTCTCGGCTGTATAACTTATTTATATAACCTTTCCAATGATATCCTGTGGAGATTATGCTAAAGTATAATAAATAAATCACATAGTTGAGTTTGTCAAAAGACCTTTACCATCAAACCATAGTTAATAAAAACTGAGAAGTCTTTTTAAAGTATGACCTTAACTCTTGCTCTTTTTACCATTTCTCCCTAGCACTTCAGAGTTTTTTTAATGAAATGTTTCAAACTCCTAACTTTCCCTGTTATACTAAAGAGTTGAGTGACATTTAATTATCAAGTAAAAATTCCAACCTTGTAGTTCAAGTAGTCAGCTTTCTTCTCTACTACTAAAATTAAATAATTTTGGGCTTCCCTGATGGCGCAATGGTTGAGAGTCTGCCTGCTGATGCAGGGGACACAGGTTCGTGCCCCGGTCCGGGAGGATCCCACATGCTGCGGAGCGGCTGGGCCCGTGAGCCATGGCCACTGAGCCTGTGCGTCCGGAGCCTGTGCTCCGCAATGGGAGAGGCCACAACAGTGAGAGGCCCGCGTACCACAAGAAAAAAAATTAAATAATTTTTATTACAAAGTTATTATTAAGTACATTTTATTTCAAAATCTTTCTCTCAAGTCTTAGCTCCAGATAATATATTTTTAAAGTGGTGCAAATTGTGATCTTGTGCTTACTTTATTCCAAATGGAAGAGTCTGTTCATGCTGGATGCCCCAAAGCAGGTAAGTGCTTGTTTTCTATCTTTCATTTATCCTTAAACCTCATAAGCTAACGAAAGATCCAAAGTTTTATCTTCTAGCTTCTTTGTCTTCTTCTTAACTTTTCAGAATACCTTAAAGATTACCCCATGGAACAGTATTGCTTTCAGAAGTATGGTTTTCAAGAGAATTCTATGATGATGCATTTATTTTTATCCATCTAGTATTTAGGTTGTATTTAAAGTGTCTGTTGTTCGCAGACGTAGAGAATGAACTTGAGGACACGGGGAGGGGGAAGGGTAAGCTGGAACAAAGTGAGAGAGTAGCATTGACATATATACACTACCAAATGTAAAATATATAGCTAGTGGGAAGTAGCCGCATAGCATGAGGAGGGTGGGAGGCAGACGCAAGAGGGAGGGGATATGGGGATATATGTATACGTATAGCTGATTTACTTTGTTATACAGCAGAAACTAACACACCATTGTAAAGCAATTATACTCCAATAAAGATGTTAAAAAAATAAATAAAGTTTCTTGTTATCGGAGTCTTAACAGATTATATTTTACCAATTTATAATATAAAACATAACAGTTATGAAAATGAATACATAGATGGGCCTGTAAATGACAGCCTTGCCTCTTTCAGGAGAGAGTCTTCCTGGTAACCCGTGAATTTGAAAAACAAAAAAACCTTTGCTTTCCCAGCCTCTTGTAACCTAGCAAGCTGTAGAGAACTTGGACTTTTTCTCTTCCATAGCCAAAATAAGAGATTATGGTTGTAGAAGGCATCTAATGACTCTTTCTACAACAGTCTTTTTTGGGCTTTTTTTTTTTTAAAGTGAGGATTAAATTTTTAATACATTTTCTGATTTTAAAAATGAGTATTGTAGTTAATCTGAACTTAATTTGGCAAGATCTGTAACATTTCTATGAGAGATACATGGTCATTAATTTTGAAAGCTCTGCATATTGAATTTATAATCCATTTGACTCTCATATTTTTTACATATACTTGCCTGTATCTCAACACAGATTTATTGGATGAAATGTAAGATAAAATCAGCATTTTGGAGGGAAATAGCTGGACAAGTATATATTTGTTCTTTAAAACATTTTTGAAACAAGCTTATGTATGGATAGATTATTTGAAAATTTATATATATATATTTCTGAGTCTTTGTGTTTTTTATTTTAAATAAGCTCCTATCCCCTCTTCAAGACTCACCTCAGCAAATTCTTTGCTGGTCCTCAACTCAGTCTGCCTTTCCTTGAGTCTAACCTTGCCCATTATGCAGGTCTCTGTTATCAATTTTATGACTGTATTGTGATCATCTTTTTAACACATCTATTAGACTGTGCTCTCTGAGGGCAGGGGCTGATTATGTTGTTATTTTCTCAGCATAAAGCACTGTGCTGCCATTGTGGTGTTAAACATTGAAGTGTGGGATTGTGATATCAGAATTCTACCGCTAACCCCAGTAAGTTTATTTCTAACCCTGTAAGATCCCTGAGACCAGAAAACAGACAATGGACAGCTGCAGAAGAAAGCAAGGGAACCTTAGCTGGGTTAGTGCAGAAACTTCAGGGTAGGGCTCTGCGAAATTGGATGGGAGCATCAGAGCTCCTAAGGGGTCTCTTCTGTACCTTAGGTTCAAAACTGAATGTCACAACTGGCTAGTGACAAGGGAGGGCCAAAGAGAAGAGTATGCAACAGCGTAGAGAGGAGATTGAGCTTTTTCCCATGTGGACTCTGGCTCAGCTTACCCTTTCTGCACGTGGGATGAAAAGATATGAGGGAGAGGGTCCCAACCATGTGTACAGCCTTTTATAGCATGGTGACCCCACTTACTTCTGAAGGTGGTATAATCAAGGTCCTCAAATTTAACACATCTGATTAGTGTTTCCTCATCTTTTGGGGAAGAGGAAGAGTTGAGAAAGAGACTTGATTGCATCTTCTCCCCTTAAAGCTTTATAAGTGAGCTTTCAATAAATGTTTATTTATACATCAAATTAGTCCCCTTTTCAAGTAAATTTGTATTTATTTCTGACATATCCTCTTCTTACTGTTTTGATGTTCTTATCCTGAACTTTGAAATTCACATGTTCTCAATGTTTTTGTGACTTATACACTTCTAGGATTATCATTACATGGTGTTTGTATTGGTATAGAGAAGATGTGTAATATAATCCCAAGAGAGTTCTTGAATTCTGTTTGACCTTTTTGCATAATGTGTCCAAGTGAAATTGGACCATTTGCTTATGAAAAGAACATTGACATAGCTATACTTAAGAGTAGAAAGCTCTGAAATCTTTATTTGAAAAGGCATTTATTCATATTGTTAAGTATTCATGGCACCATCCCAGCCAAGGCCTTAATCATTTGACTTATCAATGTTTTCTTTGTTTTGATGATATAAGAAGAGTGAGAATATAATATCTGGCTTCTATCCAGCAGAATTAGTAATAGATAAACTCAAATGATTTAATCTGGGCTTATGTGGTACTAGATAGCACTGATTCCATTCAGTCAGTTAAAATGTATACCTTATTAGATTATTCAAGTGCTATGCACATACTAATATAAAAGCAAAATAAGAGCTATTTTAAATAATGAACCATCTAAAAGGAGGCTTTTTTTCCTGGCTTCTATTTTTTATTTTTTTCCAGTTTTATTGAGAAATAATTGACATACATCACTGAAAAGTTTAAGGTGTACAGCATGATGGTTTGATTCACGTATATTGTGAAATGATTACCACAGTAGGTTTAGTTAACATCCATCACCTCATATAGATACAATAAAAAGAAAAGAAAAAAATTCACCTGTGTTGAGAACTCTCAGGATCTACTCTGTTAACACTGCTGTATGATATAAGGAAAAGTTATCTATAGTCATCATGTTGTGCATTACGTCCCCAGTACTTATTTATTTTATAACTAAGTTTGTACCTTTTGACCATCTTCCTCCAGTTCCTCCTACCCCCACCCTCTGCCTCTGGTAACCACAAGTCTGATCTCTTTTTCTATGAGTTTGGTTTTTTGTTTTGTTTTGTTTTTAGATTCCATATATAAGTGAGATCGAACAGTATTTGTCTTTTTCTGTCTGACTCATCTCACCTAGCATTATGCCTTCAAGATCCACCCATGTTGTCACAAACGGTAGGGTCTTCCTGTTTTTTATGGCTGAATAATATTCCATTGTGTATATATACACTCTTTATCCATTCATCCTTCAGTGGACACCTAGGTAGTTTCCATGTCTCGGCTATTGTAAATAGTGCTGCTATGAATATGAGGATGCAGACATCTTTTCAAGTTGGTGTTTCTGGGTTTTTTGGATATACTCCCAGAACTGGAATTGCTGAATCATATGGTAGTTCTATTTTTAATTTTTTGAGAAAACTTCATACTGTTTTCCACAGTGGCTGTACCAATTTACAGTCTCACAAACATTGCGCAGGGTTTTCTTTTCTTCACATCCATGCCAGCATTTGTTATCTCTTGTCTTTTGATCATGGCCATTCTAACAGGCATGAGGTGATATCTCGTTGTGATTTTAATTCACGTTTCCCTAGTGACTAGTGATATTGAGCATCTTTTCATGTATCTGTTGGCCATTCATATATCTTCTTTGGAAAAATGTCTATTCAGGTTCTTTGCCCATTTTTTAATTGAATTATTTGTTTTTTTGCTCGAGTTGTATGAGTTCTTTATATATTTTGGATATTAACCTCTTACCAGATACATGGTTTGCAAATATTTTTTCCCATTTCATAGGTTGTCTTCCCACTTTTTAAAAAAATAAATTTATTTATTTTAGTTATTTTAGTTTTGGCTGCATTGGGTCTTTGTTGCTGTGCACGGGCTTTCTCTAATTGCGGTGAGTGGGGGCTACTCTTCGTTGCTGTGTGTGGGCTTCTGATCGCGGTGGCTTCTCTTGTTGCAGAGCACAGGCTCTAGGTGCACAGGCTCAGGAGTTGTGGCTCATGGGCTTAGTTGCTCCGCAGCATGTGGGATCTTCCATACCAGGGCTCGAACCAGTGTCCCCTGAAATGGCAGGTGGATTCTTAACCACTGCACCACCAGGGAAGCCCAGTTTTCCCACTTTGTTGATGGTTTCTTTTGCTGTGTAGCTTTGTAGCTACATGTAGCTTGATGTAGTCTCACTTGTTTATTTTTTACTTTGTCTCTTATGCTTTAGGTATGATTTCCATAATATCATTACTAGACCCATGTCAAGGAGCTTTCTTTCTATGTTTTCTTCTAGGAGTTTCATAGTTTCAGGTCTTACATTTAAGTCTTTAATCCATTTCAAGTTAATTTTTATGAGTGGTACAAGATATAGGGGTCAAGTTTTATTCTTTTATGTGTGAATATCCAATTTTCCCAGCACCATTTATTGAGGAGACTGTTTTCTTCATTGAGTATTCTTGGCTCCCTTGTCAAATATTTGTTGCTTGGGTTTATTTCTCGGCTTTTGATTCTGTTCCATTGGTTTATTTGTCTGTTTTTATGAAGGAGGTATATTTAATAATTGAATTATTATGCTGTGTTCTTTGCTTAGGGTGTTCCAGTCATGGCAATAAGAAACAAAATGATATCAGAAGGACTAGACCCAGATCTTCTTGAGTAAGTAATTCTTCTAATATAATGATATTACTGCCAAGATGCTGAGTTTATCAGTGATAATAAAAATATTTCAAGCTCTATATGTTTTTCCTATACAGTGTTTTATGGTTGAGGAGACCACCTTCATAAACAGTGTCTCTGCTATGTTTAAAAAGTGAAAAATCTATGCTATGCTACTAAAACTAGCCTTAAGACATTTTAGGAGTGGTTTCAATAGATTGATGATGAATCTGTATATGCAGAAGGGATGGAGTTTGATGACAGTTTTGTTGCACAGCAGTAATGTCTTCAAGAAGCAGTGCTCTTTTTCTTCCCATGCTACTTTTTTCCTCCCTCCCTCCCTCCTTCCCTCCATCTCTCTCTCTCTCTCTTGAATTACCTATAGTTTTTTATTTAAGACCTTAGTGTATAGGAAATATACTCTACATGATCTAGGTTGAGCCAGATGGGGAAATAAATAGAGTAACTCTAAGTCCACAGTAATGGTTATTAGAAACTAGATATTGTTTTGTATGAGTTTTATAAAAAAATTTTTGAGAAATGCTGAAAATTTGTGGCTCAGAAATTTGACAGTAATTTACTCCGTCCAGGCAAACCTGGCTACATAGCTCATCCTGGGTAAAATATATCGTAATGGATTATTCAGAACTAGTCTCCTTTGCAAATATCTAGACACTTGTAAAGAGTTTTTCCAGGTTGGGATTTTAGTTCACCCCAATGTATTTAACTATGGTAGCTATGCAGGCATTCATACTCTACTAGCAGTATACTTTGGAATTTTTCTTGGCTCTTAGCCCTTCAAGAAAATGTATGCATTTTTTCCCTCATATATGCAATCTTTTCCTCATATTTTATCTTTCAAAATATGAAATTTAAGAATTTTTTAGAAGTCTGCAAGAACAGATTTCCCACATGTATCTCCATTTAGTATGTATTTCAGTAGCAAACAGTTCAAGTACAATGGTATAATTGGTAATTTGAACTAAAGTATCTCCAGGATATTTGGCATTTGCTCTGGAAATTGTTTCTGACACACTTTAAAAGCAGATGGATTGTGACATATACTTTAATGTGAATTGAACATATGGGTCCAATCCATTTTGGTACTCATTGGAATATATTTAACATTGACTGTGACCTCTTTTTTGCTTCTGGAAATACACAGTAGACCTTCTGTACTAACAGAGAGCTAAAATGACCTTTAAAGTCATGATTTTTCTTTCTAGAGAAAATGTAATAAATGGAAAACTAACAGCCCTATAAGCTATAGGGCCTATAAGCAGCCCTATAAGCCACCCTATAAGCACTATAATCCAGTACCTTTACCCCCTACTGGCTTCACTTCATCCCCTGCCCAGCCTAAACCTACTTCATTATCCTTTACTTCAACCATCTACCCACAGTAGCAACTTGAAAGTCACCCTTGATTCTGCCCTCCTCTCTACCCCCTTAACATGTCAGTCACTGTGATTTTCTCTTTTTTAATCTCTCACATCTCACCACATGCCTCCATGCCATTGCTGTTTAGTTCAAGCCCTCATCGTTTTTCACCTGAATTATTATAATAACTCCTGATTGGTTTTCCTATTCTCTTTCAATCTGTCACTAAAAACTTAGTGGATCTCTTCATATAGTTCATCTGTTCATACATACAAATCTTTCTGTGATTCTCCACTGCCTTTAACATATAGCCTAACATCTTAGAATTGCAAATAAATGTTTTTATCATCAAGACTCTAGCTTCATTTCTTGCCATTCATCCATACCTCCCTATCTCCTGCAGCTGTAGCAAACTACTGGCAGTTCTCTGAATGTATCATTATCCTGGTGTCTTTGAATGTTTGTATTCCTCCCCATGGAACTTCCTCCCCCCATCTTAAATAGCCAGGCTGACTTCATATTCTTAAAGAGTCCATTTAGGTATCGCCATCTTAAGAAGTCCATGGATGGGACTTCCTGGCGATCCAGTAGTTAAGAATCCGACTTCCAATGCAGGGGATGGGGGTTCGATCCCTGGTCAGGGAACTAAGATCCCGCATGCCGTGGGGCAGCTAAACCCATGTGCCACAACTACTGAGCACAAGCGCCACAACTAGAGAACCTGCGTGCCACAACTACAGAGCCCACGTGCTCTGGAGCCTGCCACAACTACTGAGCCCATGCACCTCAACTACTGAGCCTGCGCGCTCTGGAGCCTGCATGCCACAACTAGAGAGAAGCCTCTGCACTGCAACGGAAGATCCTGCGTGCCACAACTAAGACCCAACACAGCCAAAAATAAATAAATAAATATTAAAAAAGAAAAAAAGAAGTCCATGGATGACAACCAAGGGAAGAACCCTCAGGACTCCCAGTACTTCCTTGATGTATCTCACTTAGCAAGCGTGAGGACATATCATTGTCTGTAAACGTTGAGAAACATTCAGTTGCAAAGTGGTGCCAAGTTTTAGGGTAGAATTCCAGTAACAGTTAACATTGTCTTAACAGAAAAGCTGTTCCTCAACCACAGCCTGGAGCCTGAATTCTGACCCATTACCTCATAAGTACATGCCATTGGTCACAAGGGACGCTGGTTGGAATAGGGTGACTCACTGTAACCTATCACCACTACCACTAGAAAACCAGCTCCCACTACATTTAGCTAGATACAAGTGGAATCAATCACCTTGTTAAGGAGGAATTCTGGCACTTTGGGAATCATGTTTACATAAAAGTTAAGGAGCCTCGCTTTGAGGGGAAAGTCTGAGATGATAAAGGAGAAGAAAATGTGCCATCCAAGGAAAGAGTGTACTTTTATTTAGAATCTTATGTACATACTTAGCCTCAGCCAATAGCTTTCAGTAAAGACTGTTCTTTTGTCTTTTAAGGTATAAACATACACTTTTTCTGTTACCTTTAGGTAGTAAGACAGATTCATATTACTGTAAGAAGAAATAGTCTAGATCTGTTTGCACTGAGCAAAGAGCAAAACTGAGGTTAATATAGAAATAAATACTGATCAGAAAATACATTGTTCTTCAGTTGGCTTGTGTATATAACAGTCTGGAAGCTGACAGTATGTAATTTTGCTATTTTTTTTGTTTATTTTTTAACATCTTTATTGGAGTATAATTGCTTTACAATGTTGTGTTAGTTTCTGCTTTATAACAAAGTGAATCAGCTATGTGTATATATATATCCCCATATTCCCTCCCTCTTGTGTCTCCCTCCCACCCTTTCAATCCCACCCCTCTAAGTGGTCACAGAGCACCTAGCTGATCTCCCTGTGCTATGCAGCTACTTCCCACTAGCTGTCTATTTTACATTTGGTAGTGTATATATGTCCATGCCACTCTCTCACTTCGTCCCAGCTTCCCCTTCCCCCTCCCCGTGTCCTCAAGTCCATTCTCTACGTCTGCATCTTGATTCCTGAGGTGGATGGACCTAGAGTCTGTCATACAGAGTGAAGTAAGTCAGAAAGAGAAAAACAAATACTGTATGCTAACACATATATATGGAATCTAAGAAAAAAAAGAAAAAAAATGGTTCTGAAGAACCTAGGGAGAGTACATAATTTTGAACCGCAACGGTTTACATGATAAGGGAGAAGAGAGCCTGGCTATTTTCCTTCAAAAATGACTATCACTGAATTTTAGAAAGTCTATAAAACTGAAGAAAATGCCTGATAATTACCAAATAAATAGTATTTGTTTGCTACTTCTGAGTGATTATTTAATATTCTTACAAATCCAGTTTTTTGAAAATAACAATAGTGCTTATATAACCAAGAATTAGTTCTGTTTAGCTTGTAAAAATTAGTAGAAAAAAAAAATACCATGAAATCAAAAGATATGTGAAAGAGTATCATTTTTACCATCATACTCAAAAGAGTTTAAGGGGAAAAAAAATGGAAAATTTTAAATTTTATCTGTTTTAGAAATATAGAACAGGTAAATCATGCCTTATAAATTTTTTCAATCAATGCCTAGATTTTTCTTACCAGAAAAAAAAAAATGTTTCTCCCTATCCTGTTCTATGCTTACATTTATGTCCCATAACTAAGGTTACTATTATTACCTAGTAATTACTACTTTTACCACTCCAACATAAATAGACTAGCCTCTGGACCTGTCCATCAAGAGACGAAATTCATGATGGTTAAGGCTCAGGCTAAGGCAAACTTTAGAAATGGTCTACTTGCTGGGGTCCGGATTCTGCCCTGCCACTTTCTAGCTATATGACCCTGCACTAATTACCTAATCAATCTGTTCATCAGTTTCCTCATCAGTAAATGGGAAATAGAAGAGTTCACCCTTTATAGAGTTGTTCAGACTGAGTAAGAGAATGATGTAAGCACTTAGCACAGCTCTGGACAAGCAGTAAATATGTTCAGTAAATGTTAGTTGTGATTTATGAGTGTTTTAACGGAGGAATCTGTAGCAAGTTCTAAACAATTGGATTTACCAGGCTTTTGGATCCCAACTTGTTTAGAGTCCTGTCGTTGCCTGTGCACCACTGTGTTCTCAACAAAGACATATTTACCGTACAGAGTAATTATCCTTTTCAGTTATACTCTGTGTTTTCCCAAACTGAAAAAATCTATATTTTAAACTTTGTAGTAAAGAACAGACTTCTGGGGCTTCCCTGATGGTGCAGTGGTTAAGAGTCCTCCTGCCAATGCAGGGGACACGGGTTCGAGCCCTGGTCCGGGAAGATCCCACATGCCGCGGAGCCACTAAACCCATGCACCACAACTACTGAGGCTGAACTCTAGAGCCCGCGAGCCACAACTACTGACCCCGTGTGCCACAACTACTGAAGCCTGTGCACCTAGAGCCCGTGCTCTGCAGCAAGAGAAGCCACCACAATGAGAATCCCATGCACTGCAACAGAGTAGCCCCCGTTCACCGCAACTAGAGAAAGCCTGCACGCAGCAATGAAGACCCAACACAGCCAAAAATAAATAAATAAAATAAATATAAAAAACAAAAAAATAGAAATAAAAAATAAAGAACAGACTTCTGAAATTGAAATTTAACTGGTCACACTCTTAATATTAGTAGGAGGGTGCAGTTTGTAGCATACTGATTTGGCTAAAGAAGGCAAGTTACTTTGCAGGCTTTAAACAGAACCAGCTTAGCTGGCATTTGTCCTGGACTTATCTATTCAAAATACATTTATACCCTCCTCCCAGCCTGTGGAATGACCATGACTATCGTTGCCAGAAATAGAAGTAACCACCTCAGACTACTTGTCACTGAGACAAGAAGAGATTCATTAGTGTTAACCAAACAGATACTGGAAAGCAAGAAAACTTTATTTAATTACATTTAAGGCATATCCAGCAGATTTTCCTGCCCTCTAATGGAATACCTTATCTGCCAATGATCTTCGTCTGTCTCCTGCTACAAAACAATATAATGGATTAAAGGTTGGGTTTTGGCTGGTTAAGGATAGAATTGATCTCAATTCCCCGACTGAACAATTACAAAAATAGGGGGTTTTTTTGTTTTTTTGTCTTTAATATTTATTTTATTTATTTATTTGGCTGCACTGGGTCTTAGTTGTGGCATGGGGGATCTTCTTTGCAGCATGCGAGATCTTCTAGTTGCGGCATGCGGGATCTAGTTCCCTGACCAGGGATTCAACCTGGTCCCCCTGCATTGGGAGTGTGGAGTCTTAACCACTGGACCACCAGGGGAGTCCCCCAAAATAGGTTTTTTCTCTCGTTCCGTTTTTTTAGTTTTTGCTGAGCTGGGATTCCATTCAGGGTAATTACCAGTCCTTGACCACTGGCTGGCAGACTGACTAGAAAGTATAGGACAGATAAAAACAATGTCAGAAAATTATGATTAGTCCACTGTTGGAGACCTTGATCATAGGAGTAAGAAATAATAAAAATATCAAAGAGGTGGTGTTAAAAAGCAGTTGTGGGTCTTCCCTGGTGGCTCAGTGGTTAAGAATCTGCCTGCCAATGCAGGGGACACGGGTTCGAGCCCTGGTCTGGGAAGATCCCACATGCTGCGGAGCAACTAAGCCCGTGCACCACAACTACTGAGCCTATGCTCTAGAGCCCACAAGCCACAACTACTGAGCCCACATGCCACAACTACTGAAGCCCACACGCCTAGAGCTCGTGCTCCGCAACGAGAAGCGATCGCAATGAGAAGCCCGTGCACGACAACGAAGAGTAGCCCCTGCTTGCTGTAACTAGAGAAAAAGCCCACGCACAGCAACAAAAGACCCAACGCAGACAAAACTAAAATGAATAAATTTATTAAAAAAAGAAAAAAGCAGTTGTGGTCTTCCAATGTCTAGCAAGCAAGAGATAGAGAGTTGTTGGAAGTAAAGAACCCCAAGATAAACAGCAGAAACCCATCTTACCTAGGATGGCTGGCTTTCTTTTTCTTTATGCTATTAGACATTACATTGTTTCTCTGGCTGTGGGAATCTGCCACAGATTCCCACAAAGGGCAGGACATACCTGTCTTGATGGGCATTCAGAAATGGAAAGACCAAAGTATGTGTAGTTTGAGTAAATGTAATACTGAAGTAAGTCTTACTGGTTACTATGTAATATCAAAGTCAAAATTGTCTTTTTTTTTTTTAACTACACCAAATGTCTTTATGTAGTCACTGCAATCTCAGTGCAGGAATTCAGTGTTTTGCTATTTCCTTAAGACCACTTATTGCCATTGCATAGAGCTCTGAGAACAACCCTAATTGACAAGTCTAATGTGACGTTAAAACTTTGTTTGAAAAGTGATTTGAATGATAACCATTGCACCCTCTCCCCACAATCCTCCTACTCAGCAGTAGTTTTACTAACAATGTTTTTGGCACTTAATCTGCTTTAAATTCAGCTGTTTTAAATTTTTAAAAAATGAAAAATATCGTTAAACTATTTACCTACATAAATGTTTTTCCAAAGAATGTTTATGATGTTTGGTGTCCTTAAAGTGGCTGTGGTTTTAAACACGAATATAAATATCTCTTTAATGACAACAAATCATACCAATGATATTTGTATTTTAAGACTCATTTTATGTACAGGATCAGAAAAACTAACTCAAACTAGCTTAAGCAAAAAAGGAAAGTTATTGACTCACATACCTAAGAAGTCTAAGTAGGACAGAATCAGGGGCGCAGCGCCATCAGTACTGGCTGGTGTTCTCTCTCACCTGGCACCTCTGTCCACCTTTACTCCTTGGCATAATCATCCACTTCTCTCCTACTGCTGATGAGCTTCCTCCTGGAAAACAAGGAATTAGCAAATAATATTTGCTTTATATTGTAAATGGCTATAATATTGCTAGTTTTTGCCAACTGAAAGGAAAGAGAGCCCCTTTTCCATAATCCAAGGCTCATTTCTGGGGAAGCATTCTGATTGTCCGTGCTTGTGTTATGAGCACTCCCTTGAATTGATCTCTTTCCAGGTAAAGAGATTCTTCTGACCTGCCAGGCCTGGATTATGTGACTGTAACAAAGAAAGAGTATAAGGAAGGGATGAGAGCAATAGGGATTGTGGTTGATAGCCTTATTTATTCCCATAAATGAGAGAAAGGTGACAAATAAAATGTACACAGCATCTGGTATGCTAAAAAGTACTGATTTGTATATGGTTAGTACTTCCTTCTCCTTTCCTTTCTAAACTTTGGCTCACTTTTAGTTGAGGTCAACCTAGTAACTTCTTTGAAAATACTTCTTTTTAAACAAATTAAACTTAGTAAAGAGTTTAAAGTTAAACTTTAAAAAATTTTGCTTTTACTAAGACTTTTATTGATAATCTTGATGCCACAAATTATATAAATATGCTTATTAAAATGTAGCTACCAAGCTAGTGTTTTTTACTGTAACTACTAAAGGTTGAGATTTTAGAAAAATATATATGATAAATCATGAATATACTTATGACTTTATATATTTTTCTGCATTTTGCTGATACACTCGATTTTAGTGATTCACTTATATGTTTAAACTATTGAGAGGATTATTCCGTCTTCATTTTCAGATTTTAGTAATGAAGTGTAGCCAGTAGTTTAAAGTAGCAACCTCTTTAAACATATCTTTAAAACTTCTTTCTATGAAGAAACTTACAACAAACATTTCATATATATATATATATATATATATATATATATATACACACACACATATATATATATATATATATATATATTATATATGGTCAAGCAAGAGCAATTCTGATCGTAACATAAAAAGCCAAATTTCTGTTCCCCCTAAGAATATGAATATCCAGTCTGGAAATGATGTTCTGAGTTTTATTATTACATTAACATTTGTAAAGTTTTTATAAGTTATAAAATGCTTTCATATATTACCTCATTTGAGTCTCATGATTTTTGAAGTTTTTCTCTTTTATGTACAAAAGGAACTCTAGTGTGTAGCTTTTCTTTTGTTTTCATAGCAATTCCAATTCAAAATAGCTTTAAATTTCTTTTCTTTTCTTTATTTATTTTTGGCTGCTTTGGGTCTTCATTGCTGTGCACAGGCTTTCTCTAGTTGCGGTGAGTGGGGGCTGCTCTTCGTTGCGGTGCATGGGCTTCTCATTGCGGTGGCTTCTCTTGTTGCAGAGCACGGACTCTAGGTGTGTGGGCTGCAGTAGTTGCAGTGCACAGGTTCAGTAGTTGTGGCACACGGGCTTAGTTGCTCCGCGGCATGTGGGATCTTCCTGGACTGGGGGTCGAACCTGTGTTCTGTGCATTGGCAGACGGATTCTTAACCACTGCGCCACCAGGGAAGCCCTAAATTTATTTTAAAATCAATGAGGGCAAACTAAAAAACTATTGGTGAGAATATGAACCTTGTGCACTGTGGGTGGGAGTGTAAAATTATTTAACTGCTATGGAAAACAGTATGGCAATTTCTCCAAAAATTAGGCATAGAATTACCATATGATCCAGCAATTCCACTTCTGGTTATATACCCAAAAGAAGTGAAAGCAGGGACTCAAACAGATACTTGTATACTGGTGTTCATAGCAGCATTTTTCACAATAGCCCAAAGGTGGAAACAACCCAAATGTCCATCCACAAGTGAATGGGTAAACAAAGCGTAGTATGTGCATACAACGGTGTATTAGTCATCCTTAAACTGGAAGGAAATTCTGATACATGCTGCAACATGGATGAATCTTAAGACATGAGAAATGAAATAAGCCAGTCACAAAATGACAAATATTACATGATTCCACTTATATGAGCTACTCAGAGTAGACAAGATCATAGAGACAGAAAGTAATGAAGTGGTTGTCAGGGGCTGGAAGGAAAGAGAAATGAGGAGTTATCATTTAATTGGTACAGAGTATCAATTTTGCAAGATGAGAAGAATTCTGTAGGTGGATAGTGGTGATGATTGCACAACACTGTGAGTGTATACTCAACACTACTGAACTGTACACTTTAAAATGGCTAAGATGGTAAATTTTATGTTGTGTCTATCATACCACAATAAAAGAAAAAAAATGAATAAGGACAGAGAATAACAAGTGTTGACAAGGATATGGAGAAATTTTAACCCTCATATTCTGCTGGTGGAAATGTAAAATGGTGCATCCACTGTGGAAAAAAGTTTGACAGTTCCTCCAAAAGTTAAACATGAAGCTACCATATGACCCAGCAGTTCCACTCCTAGGTTTATACTCGAGTATTGAAAACATACATACACACCAAAACTTGTACACAGGGCTTCCCTGGTGGCGCAGTGGTTGAGAGTCCACCTGCCGGTGCAGGGGACACGGGTTCGTGCCCCGGTCTGGGAGGATCCCACATGCCGTGGAGTGGCTGGGCCCGTGAGCCATGGCCGCTGAGCCTGCGCGTCTGGAGCCTGTGCTCCGCAACGGGAGAGGCCGCAACAGTGAGAGGCCTGTGTACCGCAAAAAAAAAAAAAAAAAAAACACAAACGAAATGACTACTTAAGATTCCTAAACTTAGTTGTGTAATTTCAGTGAAAGCTTACATTTCATATAACTTCTCCCCACCCTCCACCTATTGCCCATGCATGACCTAACCTCATCTACTGTTATACCCCAGTTACTTAACACCCTAGCTACTGAAAGACTTACAGGTCCCAAATGTACTGTGCTGCACCATTCCCATTTTTTTCTTTACTCAGAATACTCTCATCCCCACTTACTCCCACATTTTCTGTTTCTGCCAAATTCATACCCATCCCAAACCCCTTCACAAGTGTCTCCACCTCTCTGGAGTCTCCTGTGACCAACCCTAGTAGAGTGAACTACCTTTTCTTTTCAAACAAGTGTAGTTAGTACAACTATATTTTTGTGTGTCACACTGTATAACAATAATTTGTTTGCATTTCTGTCTCCCCCACTAAATTACTAGCTTCCTCAGAGCAGGAAGTGCTTGTTATTCATCTCTGTACCTCCAGCACCTAACACAGTTCTTGGCAAGTAGTAGGTGCATGATAGATGAGAATAATAATAATAGATAACCTTTATTTAATATACTTACTATGTGCCACATATTACTCAGTATACTTTACATTAAGTAATTCATCTTAATCATCACAACAATCCCATCAGTCAGTTGGGTACACAGTGTGGTTAAATAGCTTCCCCAAAGTTGCTCAACAAGTACATAGTAAGGCTAGGATTGAAACCCAAGCAATCTAGCTCCAGAGTCTGGGTTCTTAACCACTATGCTATATAGCATCACATATATTAAAAAATGGTTACACACAAAAATTAATTTTATAATTTCACTCCATTCTAGGCCTAAGCTGCTTTTATCATTTTCTTAAGTAGCATTTATGTTAGGGGAGTTATGTACATTGTTTTATTTGTTTGAGTTGCCATAGATACTAATATAATTTTGAAGTAGTATTGAAATAATTTTCTCTGGTAATGTTTTCCTTTTTAATAAAATGAACACAGTAAGGAATCATGTATATAGCAAAGAGAAGTTTACTGGGGACTATGTGCCCAGTATTTATGCCCACTACTTTTAGAGTTCTTGCTTCTATGGAGAATGATGAAGACTGTGGTTCT
This sequence comes from Mesoplodon densirostris, assembly GCF_025265405.1. Lineage (NCBI taxonomy): Eukaryota > Metazoa > Chordata > Mammalia > Artiodactyla > Ziphiidae > Mesoplodon > Mesoplodon densirostris. Next base: position 80,000,041 of record NC_082671.1, read on the forward strand.
GTGTTAGTATTTTAGGCAGATGGAACATCAGTCAAAACCTATAAATGCTGGGACTTCCCTGGTGGTCCAGTGGGTACGACTCTGTGCTCCCAATGCAGGGGGCCCAGGTTCAATCCCTGGTTGGGGAACTAGATCCCGCATGCATGCTGCAACTAAGAGTCCGCATGCCGGGGCTTCCCTGGTGGTGCAGTGGTTAGAATCTGCCTGCCAATGCAGGGAACGTGGGTTCGAGCCCTGGTCCGGGAAGATCCCACATGCCGCGGAGCAGCTAAGCCCATGTGCCACAACTACTGAGCCTGTGCTCTAGAGCCCGCAAACCACAACTACTGAAGCATGCACGCCTAGAGCTGGTGCTCGGTAACAAGAGAAGCACTGAGATAAGAAGCCTGCACACCGCAACGAAGAGTAACCCCTGCTCGCCGCAACTGAGAAAGCCCGCATATAGCAATGAAGACTCAACACAGCCAAAAATAAAATAATAAATAAATAAATTTATTTTAAAAAAAAAAGGAGTCCTCATGCCACAGCTGAGAAATCCATATGCTGCAACTAAGATCCCGCCTGCCACAACTAAGACCTGGTGCAGCCAAAATAAATAAATAAGTAAGTATGTGCATACATACATACATACAAACAAAACCTATAAATGCTGTACCCAGCTTTAAAGTTTTATTGTACTGAATACATGTGACTTCCTCATAGGCATAATCTAAAATTGTGCAGCAGAGCAAACGAAGTTATGTTTGACGCATTGCTAGGAAGCAATGCTAGCATTTCTTCTGTTTCGTAGCATGACAGATATGATATTAAAAAGTATACATCAAAACTCAGCCATAATTTACAACTAAAGGTAAATAGGAGACTACATTTTCTTATTTTAGTAATAGTAATTATATTTGTGGCAAAGAAGAATTTTATTTGTTGGTGTCCTAAATCTTTAATAAGAATCAAGGAGCCTGAGGGAGAAATAAGTCTTGTAGCTTTTTTTATTAAAACAGAGTAGGTATATTATTCTTCCTTTCCCTCTTAGTTTCCCCAAGTATACTTTATTTGCTTAATTTACTTCCTTGGTTAGATTGAATAGGGCCTGAGTGTTAGTGCTGCCATACTGATTAAATGATTTACTGACAAACTCTATGGAGCCTATCTAGTTGACTGTTTCAATGACACCATTAAATTTCATGTAGTTTATTATAGCACATCTATGCAAAGCTGGAGTTTAACCATTCTCACATTTTCTTGTTGTGCTTAGGGAACCTTCAAGACATTATTTTTACCAACTCATTCTTATATTCTTTCTCTGATGATAAAACATATAAGTGAAAACATTCAGCAGACGTTAAGAAGCTTCTTTGACAGGCACTCTCTTCCCCCGCAAAATTTCCATATTGCCTGTGTTTCTTAATGGCCATTCTTGAACTCTCTTCCATTTTAAAACTGCTCCCTGCAGCTTTCCTGAACATGAAGATTTTCTTTTTCTTTCCACTTCTAGCTTTCCTTTCTCTGTACCTCGTGGACACTTGGAGGCTGCAAGGATTTAGCACTGGTCATGCCAGCCTCTCCAGATCGCATCTCTGTCTGTAGTTGGGTCTCCATGGTAATGAGAAGCAGAAAGTGCTGAAGTAGCACACTGTGTAAGGACTGGCAGGAGAAAGCAGTGCCATGGCCTGTACAGGAATAGCACTGAATCCCCATGGTGCTGGAGAAGCCAGCGAGAAGCACGCTGTGGCGGAGAGCGGGAGACTCAGTTAAGGATGCAGATTTGGCAGATTTATTAGCAGCAGTATTCTAGGATGAACCTAATTTACAGTTAGTGCTTTTTTTTCAACTGGAAAAAACATTAAATTTTTTTTCCTTATCTTTTAGGAGGCCAGATGCTCCAGTGCCTGATGGTGAAGGTGAAAAAAATATAAAAGAAAGTTCAGACAGCGAATCTTCTTTTAGTGACTAAGCTTAATGTTGATAACAATTACATATACATGTGTTGGTGCACATTTACATTCTATAAGAAAGAGAGCCTGAACTTTAACTCTTACTCATAAAAACATCAAATGGCTACATATCCACCACCAAGCTTCCTCTATGTTAAAAACTAAATAAATAAAACATTTATAATAAGCTGGCAGTACGTCTTGTTACCAAAATAAAGGACCCTGAACTGAAAAATAGAATAGCCTAAATAAAGTACTCAAGAGTATTTGAGGGATGCAATGAGCATCTAAAATGAAGTCGATATGAGTTTAGTGATCAAAAATAGACTCAATGCAAAGCAAAAAAGTGAATTTGGCTAAATGAATTATTCAATTTTTGTGAATATTTTAGCATGAAAAGTATTATGTACATTTGTATCTTAAGAGTTGTTAAAGAAATTTCTGGCAGAAAGTAATACTGGATTGAAATTTTCTGTGACAGCTGGAAGCTTATGTATCATATTTATTGTGGATCTGGAACTTACTGGTAGTATTTATTAGCATGTAAAGCTTTTCACAACTTGGCCATTAGTTCATATACTATCAAAGTCAGATATTCTTATTATATTTATCTTCAAATAGAAGTTGAATTGAAAGTAGTTTCAGTGTGGTTCAGAGTGAGCTGATAGCAGAAGTTGACAAAGGGATGTGATGTGGGGCAAAAGAAGTGTTTGCTGCTGTCTACCCCTTGCCTTATTCAGAATTGAGTCCAGTGTTAAGTCTACTCCATTACCAGATCTTCAAAATGATGACCAGCCACAGTCTGTAGAAGACTACACAGGAGGATTAGTGAGACAAGCTGTAGTTCCTCGTGCTACAACTGAACTCAAGACCAAAACTCATATCCATCATCTCTTTCCTGCACCACCCATTTGAGATTTTCCTTGCTCTCTTCCAGAAATTCAGCAGATCTAGTTTGGTTGAGTGACCCAGACCTTCATCCCTTCAGAGATGGGCCTTGGTTACTTTGCCCCTTTTAGGCTATGATTATCACATTTGTCTGTTTGCTGTTCACACCAGGCATAGAAGCATCAAGAATCACCCTAATGAATCGCCTGAGTTCCAGACACATCCTCCTTGTTTCATTTTGTAATTGTAATCCTAGCTCTCCATGTTAACCAACATATTAACTCCCTTTTCTTGCCTGTTGTCCCACAGACATGAGCAGCCCAACAGGATCAGTTTGGCAGCAGTAGCTTCAGTTCTGTAGAAATCTTACTGGGCTTCTTGATAGAAGTGTGCTAGCTTTTTCCTCTTCCCCTGTCTAGGAAACAGGACCTCCAATTCAGCAGAGCCAAAGGTGGTAGGGGGGATGGGAAGCACAATTCTGCAAGTAGGTTACTGAGAGTGGTGGTAGGAAGGGCCAGTCCTATTTCTATCCTCTTGGCTCCTAGACCCATAAATTCTAGCAGTTGGGGACATGGGATTACATACTGGCCTTTGGTATAGTGCATGTATCACTTCCTAGAAAACAGCACCCCAGCCCTGCAGGCTGTATCTCTCAGCTGGTGTCTAAGCAGATGCTGTAATAGTCCATTTCATTGTTCTGTTAGATTGACTGCTTCTGGATAATGCTGCATATGATAGGATCATGGATCCAGTAATTCATGTTGCTCTTCATTTACTACAAAATAGTTCCTCAATCTGAGGTAATATAATTCAAGATACCTTACTTGTAATAAGCAGGGGTTTTTTTTTTTTGGCATTCTCCATTCTGTAGACTATCAGATAGTAATGATGACTGAGGTACTGATGAAAGGGAAAACAAGCCTGAATTAAGAATACAAATTAATTACAATAGAAAAGAATTGCTTCCTCCTCCAAGGTGGAAGGAAATTAATGTAAACAACTTGCTTCCATGTGGCTAATTTATCTCTTGAAGGAGTGTTACGAGTCATTGGTTGCTGCTGCTGAGAGATCACGTGTTCAACAGTGACAGAACTCCATCAGCCTTAGACAAAGCTCAAGCCGTCGGGTGCATGCCTACCCTCTATCTCTGCCATCATGATTACTTCACTTTTGGGTTTGTTGTGTAAGCCTGGAGTGGTAAAGGGCAAGGCTGGCTGAAATCTACTGAAGAATCATCCTGTCCACCTAACCTTTGCCTCCTCAGGTTAGGGCTCTTTTATTAACATTCCATGATACAAAAATCTACACACTTTTCTATAATCAAGACTGTTTATCCTTAACTCAGGCCACATCTTTTTCCATCACTGTGATTGACCAAGTGTACTGTTTGAAGCTCTATCAGGAAGATTTTTCATTTTTCCCTTACCACTGATCCTTCCAGGCACCTCTGAGCGGAGACAGTGTTTCCGAAGCCAGCCATTTCTGGCTCACACCAAGATAATCAAGCTGGTCTACCCATGAACAAGACCCACATTTTTTCTTCTCTGTCATCTGGTATGTTAATATTGCAGAAATAGCCTTACTTCTTCACTTCTCCCTGTCTCCATGCCATTTCCCATAAAATTTTCACTGCCTTCCCACTCTGCGTGGAGTTATTCTGCCTCACCTTTGGACTCTGAACTTAGCCATGTGATTTTCTTTGGGTCAATGGAATGTTAGCAAATTTGATCCAAGCAGAAGCTTGAAAAATACTTGGGTAATTGGTCTTGCCTTCTCTTGTGCCTCTGATAGAGAAACATGACGGGGATAGTCTGATGGAGAATGAGAGGTATGTGGAGCAGAGCTGAGCTGTTCTAGTCCCATAGCAGCGAAACCCAAGATGTGAGCAAGCCCAGCCAAGATCAGAAAGTCTGCCTAACCAGTTCCCAGCTGGCCGTACATGCCTGAATAATAAATGCTCACTGTTGAGTCTCAACGTTTTTTTGGTTATTTATTACATAGCATTATTGTAGCAATAAATACTGATAAAACTGACCATAGGGGATCCCCCATGGATCATAGGAGTAGGTTGAAGGAGATGCATTAGTCCATGAGAGGTAAATGATACGGGAATCTAGTCTACTTGTCCATGTAACTTACATGTGCCCTCTGGACTTGCTCAGGCTTGATCCCAAATGTATCATTTCCATCAAAATAATGGATTGTTAACTGTTAATGTCTGGCCCTATGATATGATGAACCTGATAACACCTAGCTCATGACAGGCAGCTCCAATTAATAACTTGATGTCATATATAAGCAGATTCTCAATTTCTGCCAGGCACAGAGACATGCCAAGGGTTGCTTTTCAAACAATGATGAGGCAGGCCTTTGTTCCAGAACCTAATGTCTGTACTGTTAATCTTCTGTTGGAGCTTGCCAGAGATGCTATACAGTGTTCTACCACAGATACTTGTAGCATCAATGGATAATCAGTCATATAGTCTGAGCAGGAGGGCAGCTCACATCACAGCCTGAGCCTGCAGCAGAGTCCTCTCTCTTGCCCTGGGCCCCACTTGAAACTAGCAGCCCTCTAACTCTCCCCATAAGTGGGTGAGAGCAGCATTTAGCTTCAAAAGTCAAAGTCCCCAGCACTGTACCTTTTTCTTAATGGTAGAGGGTGCAAGTTCAGTAATTTGTCCTTCACTTGGAGGCATGTCCCAGCATCCTCCAGACCACTGGACCCCTAAAATCCTCAGGGGTCCAAATCTTCCATCCTCTGGCTTGTGTGTGTCTTGTAGAGCACAAAGAGTCCTTTCCACTTCCTCTTCATTAAATCTGATTAGCCTGATTTACCAATATAGAGGACCAGCATGAGGTTCTATGGAATAACAAGATGAACAAGATCCCTGCAGACTACACCATGGGAGAGAGGGTAGGAGAGTTAACATAGCGCTGTGACAATAGGTTAACCTGCATTGTGCTATCCTTCCCATGTAAATATAAAGTCTTTTGATGTTCTTAATGATTGAAAAAAGTTTGTCAGATCAGCAGCCACGTACCGTGCCAGAGTTCGCATTGATATGTTCCGGGAAAAGAATGCACCACCTCTGCATTCCTTAAGTCTTTGAAAGTGGTACTGATCTCTGCAGTTCTACTCAGAGTACAATATTTGTTTTGGTTTACTATCTTGGCTGGGGTGGAGGGGTGCAATTTTAAGGATTTCTGCTTGATCTTCCCCATATAATGGATTTTATTCCATAGGGCAGGGAACAAATGTGAAACTGTTAAGATTTCAAGTATGCACTTAGAGACCAGGGAAATAGCTACAGGGTCCCATCTGGATCAATTGAAACTACTGTAAGATGGACTGGAACCAGGACTTCATTTATTACGTGGCATCCGTAAGCTCCCACTTTAACTGAGGGACAGTGATGACATTTTAGATCACTCGATATCAAGTCTATTCAGCACGCTCTTATCCAACTACCTTTGAAAGAATTGCATTGTACAGTTACTTTAATAAGTGGCTTTAGAGAAAGTGGGCAGATATTTATTCTATATGCTTGTAGTGGCATAAGTAGCATTTTTCAAAGGGCATTGGCCTCCTTTTCAATTGATGGACATGAAATGATAGTTACAGGGTAACACTTTTGCATTATAGCAGTTGACATCAACTTTCTGCTCTCTGGCTCTTGCTTTTTTGGATAAAACTGCACCCTCGTCTACTGCCTTCTACCTTGAACATGAGTTACACTGTGCTCCCTGAACACCAAGGAACCTTGGTTGCCACTTCAGCCTTGCTGCCACTTTGCCAGTGATGGTTGGAATACCACTACCTGCCTCCTGCCATTATAGAATTCTATCATCTCAATTAATATAAGAGAGCCCAATTCTGTGGCATCACTTCCTACTGTGAATCCTGGTCTAGATACCACTAATTTTCTCAAATATATCGTTGCCATTCTCATTAGTACAATCTTTATTGCCTTAGTAAAGAGAGTGTTCTCTGGGCTCTTCCTGGGAAAATAATAGGTTGGTTTTCATGACACATGACATAAATCCATTCTAACATTCCCACCTCTCTGAGCCACTGACCTCTTCTTCATTACTTTGACAAGGCAATTCCAGCGTCTCCATCTCATTTAGTGTAGGCCACGAAGATGCAAGAAGCCATCCCAACAGCCTATTAACACCAAGTGTCCTTGCCAGGATGTTACATCTTGAGTCATAAGAGAGTGCTCCCATGTCAATAAACTCTCCTCTATCCAGTCTAATATTCTGCCACTCTGGTCCAGCACATTCAAGATCTATTCCCACACATATTCTTTAAATTCCTGCCAGTAATGATTAGCCAGTTCCTAAAATTCTTTCAGTAAAGCTATCTCTTCCCAGATCAAGAACTATATTTTCTCTCTCAGCTAAAACTTGGCATTAGTTATTCTTCTCATGGCAATGGGAGGAAACAAGTTCAATCTTGAGGTAGGAAGAGTCATCTTACAAGACATCTACTTTAGGCGAACACTGTGTGTGGTCTCCAGGTAAGGGGAGGCTGCTCTCCTCTAGAGAGGGAGAAAGAGCTGCTTTGGCTGGTGTGGAAGTTTCAGAGAAAACCAGGAATTCAAGCTCCTCAAGCATATCCACCCAAATTTTCTTATCGCAAGTCTCAGTCTCTCTCCTCAGATACCAGGGCTGTGACACTAGCAAAGGAGACTTGTGGAGGTTGCACATTTTATCTCCTTTGCAGCTCTGCCACCCTTACAGTTACACTCAGCTTGATTTTCACTACAGAAGTCCTATGGCTAAGGAGATAATGGTCTCTTTAAACTGCCAAGGTGACCTTTTGGCTTTCAGTGTGCCCTAAGATGATAGTTGGCTGATCTGAGTTTGTTACTTGCTTCCTTTTTTCAAGGCTTCCAAGGCAGATAACAAATGCTAACCAATTCCACAATCCTTTGCCCCCCAAACCATTCTAGTGACAGAGCTACTGGATAACCCATTTCTTCTTATCCCATTCCATCACAGGTGAGATTCCTAGGCATTGTGATGCAGACCAGGGATTACCACCATCCTGTTTATCCTAGCAATAAGGTAAGTGATCCCATTCCAGAATCCCATCCTAATGATCTGCTTTCAAGGATCACTCTCATACCAAAGTCATATGTTATATTCCTCCTAAAACAGACCTTGAGACAAACATTTGGGTGCAAGTAGATGATTTGTGAACTTATCCCAGGAAGCAGGAGTAAGAGAGTAGGAAGAATGAGAGAGGGAAGAAAATGTAACACAAGGATATTATGAAGATTGCCATTGTGAATGCTTGGGAGTTGATTCCAGGACCAGCACCTCTTTAGAAATGAGCAGGTGCTTCTCAGAACTGTCCACAAGAAGGACTAGAGGCTAGATCATGTGTCCACTATCTCTGGACCCATTGGTTGAGGACATTTCTCGTCTACACTTAGGGGATACATTTGCATTTAGGCCTCGGGGGCTCCCATGGCCTAGAAAAGGACACTTTGTCAGTAAGTGGAGAGATGGGGCGCTCATATGATAAGTTATTGTCACTAAAAGGTGCGTCTGAGATTGAGGTGAACTGTCAACTACAGCTGTGGCTGAAATCCAAGATGGGCCTAGGGGAAGAGTTGCAGGGCACCACTAGAAGCATCAACTACAGGTTCCAAAACACCAAACTTACCTTTATTTAAAATGTATAATTTTCTTCTTGGATATAAAGACAAAGTGGATGGTAAGCCACACTCAAGATTTCCAGAACTTTTTCATCAAAATTTTTAGTTTTAAAAGTCTTCCAAGAATGAGCAAAGGATAAACAATGGCTAAATCTATATCTTTATAGTATGTTGTAATTATAATATGATTTTTAAAGGTTTCCTTTTAAACATACCCCACAGAGTTCCTCTGTGAAACCTTTATATCTGAACTAGAGCATGGCTCCTGTTAAAGAATAAATTCTGTCCGTGTGCTGGTGAAGAGTGCCCAGACAACATAACGTTCAATAAACCTGCTTTGTTTCTGATCAAGTTCTTCCCCCAAACAAGCTTGATTTCCAGAATTCGTGAAGAACTTAAATTCCACAATTTAATCCTGTGCTTTAAACAGCTGCTGCAATGATGCCAAGGTGTCTTTTCAAAAACATTCAATTTTACCTTTCTTGTTAGTAAGATTAATAAACAATAGGAGTGATACTAAAGCAAGTGTCACTCTGACTTTGATTTCGGATAGATAGCTTTAAATAAAACATTTATGTTCCTTTGGAATGTGGAGTGTAAAGATTTTATCTGTGACTCCATTTCTTCTCTTCCCCAAACAGTATTACTTTCACTTGGCAGCTACAAGTAAATAAATTTGGAAAAAACTCATTTTACAATATCTACAAATTATTTACTAGGCATCTGGGTATACTTATGTTTAAATTAATATAATTAGATTAAAGCACCTTAAAAGTAAATACTTTGTTTCACAGTTAACATCGCAAACTTTTTTTTCACAGTAAGTCCTAAGAATTGGAATAATAGCATTCTAGAAGAAATCTTAGCAAAATGTCTAGTCTGATTGCCTCATTTTTACCAGTGAATGAATTGAAGCCCAGAGGAGTCAAATGATTCCCTCAAATGTAAGAAAGAAAAGAGGTTTATTCATATAAACAAAAGTGCTTAATCTATCAGTAATATTCTTATCTTAAATATTAATACCATTAGTTATTCATGCAAAAGAAAATTACTTAAAATTTCAGTAATCTTATTAAAATTTCACATTGTAATCTTCAAAATAGAGTTGTGAAAAAATTTTTATACTTAAGGATATTCTAATATCAATATTTCAATTTTTTCACTTATATTAAAATATGTGACCCTGTGGCAATCAAATAAAGCTACTTCTACATTTTCTTAGGGACATCTTAACCATACTGGTTTATACATTGCTCTACTGTCATTCTAGTTTTCCAAATCAAACCTTAGAAAATTCTAAGAACCTGGCAGTATAGTTTTTTTTTCATAAATTTATTTATTTTTGGCTGCATTGGGTCTTCATTGCTGTGCGTGGGCTTTCTCTAGTTGCCGTGAGCAGGGGCTACTCTTCGTTGCTGTGCCTGGGCTTCTCATTGCGGTGGCTTCTCGTTGCGGAGCACGAGCTCTAGGTGCACGGGCTTCAGTAGTTGTGGCACGTGGGCTCAGTAGTTGTGGCTTGCAGGCTCTAAAGCACAGGCTCAGTAGTTGTGGTGCATGGGCTTAGTTGCTCTGCGACATGTGGGATCTTCCCAGACCAGGGATCGAACCCGTGACCCCTGCATTGGCAGGCGGACTCTCAACCACTGTGCCACCAGGGAAGTCCTGGCAGCATAGTTTTTAAATGGCCTATGTAAACACACAGTACCTAGATAGCAAAATTTTTAAAACCCCAAGGGTAAAATCTATAACAAAATTCCATTAAAGATACAAACTATCAAAAATCACTCCAAAAGAAATAAATAATTTGAACAGCCTTATATTTACAGAAGAAATTGAACTTACAGTTAAAAACGTTCCCATAAAGAAAACTGGACACCCACATGGATTCATTGGTGAATCTTACCAAACATTTAAGGAAGAAATAATGCCAATTCTACACAAACTCTTCCAGAACACTGAAAAGGGAAAACTACCTCTATGAGACCAACATTAATAGGATACCAAAAGCAGACAGACATGACAATAAAAAAAAATTTATAGACTAATATACTTCATGAAAACAGAGGTAAATATTCTTTAAAATGTCTTAACGAATTGAATCTGACATCATAGAAGATGTACAGATGTCCAATAAAAATATGAAAATTGCTCATTATCATGTATCATTAGGGAATTCCAAATTAAAACAACAATGTCATTATACCACATACCTATTAGAATGACTAAAATCCAAAATACCGATAACACAATTCCGGGAGGGATGCAGATTAACAGTAACCCTCATTCATTGCTGATGAGAATGCAATATAGTACAACCCCTTTGAAAAACAGCTTGTCGACTTCCGGGGAAGATGGTGGGAGAGTAAAACGCGGAGATCACCTTCCTCCCCACAGATACACCAGAAATATAGCTACACGTGGAACAACTCCTACAGAACACCTACTGAACACTGGCAGAAGACCTCAGACCTCCCAAAAGGCAAGAAACTCCCCCACGTACCTGGGAAGGGCAAAGCGGAGAGATTCCCGCACAGAGGATCGGTGCCGGCCAGCCCGAGAGGCTTGTCTGCTCGCCCGCTGGGGCGGGCGGCGCTGGAAGCTGAGGCTCGGGCTTCGGTCAGAGCGCAGGGAGAGGACTGGGGCTGGCGGCGAGAACTCAGCCTGAAGGGGGCTAATGCGCCACAGCTAGCCGGGAGGGAGTCCGGGAAAATTCTGGAGCTGCCGAAGAGGCAAGAGACTATTTCTTCCCTCTTGGTTTCCTGGTGCGCGAGGAGAGGGGATTAAGAGCGCTGCTTAAAGGAGCCCCACAGACGGGTGCGAGCTGCGGCTGAAATCGCGGAGCCCAGAGACGGGCGTGGGACGCTGGGGCTGCTGCTGCCGCCGCCAAGAGGCCTGTGTGCGAGCGCAGGTCACTGTCCACGCCGCCCTTCCGGGAGCCTGTACAGCCCGTCACTGCCGGGGTCCCGGGATCCAGAGACGGCTTCCCTGGGAGAACGCACGGTGCGCCTCGGGCTGGTGCAACGTCACGCCGGCCTCTGCCGCTGCAGGCTCGCCCCGCACTCCGTGCCCCTCCCTCCCCTCCGGCCTGAGTGAGCCATAGTCCCCGAAGTGACTGCTCCTTTAACCCTGTCCTGTCTGAGCGAAGAACAGATGCCCTCCGGCGACCTACACGCAGAGGCGGGGCCAAATCCAAAGCTGAGACCCGGGAGCTGTGGGAACAAAGAAGAGAAAGGGAAATCTCTCCCAGCAGCCTCAGAAGCAGCGGATTAAAGCTCCACAATCAACTTGATGTACCCTGCATCTGTGGAATACATGAATAGACAACAAATCATCCCAAATTGAGGAGCCAGGAGTCAGTGCTGTGCCTCTGAGGTGGGAGAGCCAACTTCAGGACACTGGTCCACAAGAGACCTCCCAGCTCCACATAATATCAAACAGCGAAAATCTTCCAGAGATCTCCATCTCAACACCAGCACCCAGCTTCACTCAACGACCAGCAAGCTACAGTGCTGGATACCCTATGCCAAACAACTAGAAAGACAGGAACACAACACCACCCATTAGCAGAGAGGCTGCCTAAAATCATAAAAATTCTGCAGACACCCCAAAACATACCACCAGACGTGGACCTGCCCACCAGAAAGACAAGATCCAGCCTCATCCACCAGAACACAGGCACTAGTCCCCTCCACCAGGAAGCCTACACAACCCACTAAACCAACCTTAGCCACTAGGGACAGACACCAAAAACAACAGGAACTACGAACCTGCAGCCTGCAAAAAGGAGACCCCAAACACAGTAACATAAGCAAAATGAGAAGACAGAAAAACACACAGCAGGAGAAGGAGCAAGATAAAAACCCACCAGACCTAACAAATGAAGAGGTAATAGGCAGTCTACCTGAAAAGAATTCAGAATAATGATAGTAAAGATGATCCAAGATTCTATTTCCAAGATCCAAAATCTTGGAAATAGAATAGACAAAATGCAAGAAACAGTTAACAAGGACCTAGAAGAACTAAAGATGAATCAAGCATCGATTAAACACACAATAAATGAATTAAAAAATACTCTAGATGGGATCAATAGCAGAATAACTGAGGCAGAAGAACGGATAAGTGAGGTGGAAGATAAAATAGTGGAAATAACTGCTGCAGAGCAAAATAAAGAAAAAAGAATGAAAAGAACAGAGGACAGTCTCAGAGACCTCTGGGACAACATTAAACGCACCAACATTTGAATTATAGGGGTTCCAGAAGAAGAAGAGAAAAAGAAAGGGACTGAGAAAATATTTGAAGAGATTATAGTTGAAAACTTCCCTAATATGGGAAAGGAAATAGTTAATCAAGTCCAGGAGGCACAGAGAGTCCCATACAGAATAAATCCAAGGAGAAATACGCCAAGACACATATTAATCAAACTGTCAAAAATTAAACACAAAGAAATCATATTAAAAGCAGCAAGGCAAAAACAACAAATAACACACAAGGGAATCCCCATCAGGATAACAGCTGATCTCTCAGCAGAAACTCTACAAGCCAGAAGGGAGTGGCAGGACATAATTAAAGTGATGAAGGAGAAAGCCCTGCAACCAAGATTACTCTACCCAGCAAGGATCTCATTCAAATTTGATGGAGAAATTAAAAGGTTTACAGACAAGCAAAAGCTGAGAGAGTTCAGCACCACCAAACCAGCTTTACAACAAATGCTAAAGGAACTTCTCTAGGCAAGAAACACAATGAAGGAAAAGACCTGCAATAACGAACCCAAAACAATTAAGAAAATGGGAATAGGAACATACATATCGATAATTACCTTCAATGTAAATGGACTAAATGCTCCCACCAAAAGACACAGACTGGCTGAATGGATACAAAAACAAGACCCACATATATGCTGTCTACAAGAGACCCACTTCAGACCTAGAGACACATACAGACTGAAAGGGGATGGAAAAAGATATTCCATGCAAATGGAAACCAAAAGAAAGCTGGTGTAGCAATTCTCATATCAGACAAAATAGACTTTAAAATAAAGACTATTAGAAGAGACAAAGAAGGACACTACATAATGATCAAGGGATCGATCCAAGAAGAAGATATAACAATTGTAAATATTTATGCACCCAACATAGGAGCACCTCAATACATAAGGCAAATACTAACAGGCATAAAAGGAGAAATCGACAGTAACACAATCATAGTAGGGGACTTTAACACCCCACTTTCACCAATGGACAGACCATCCAAAATGAAAATAAATAAGGAAACACAAGCTTTAAATGATACATTAAGCAAGATGGACTTAATTGATATTTATAGGACATTCCATCCAAAAACAACAGAATAAACTTTGTTCTCAAGTGCTCATGGAACATTCTCCAGGATAGATCATATCTTGGGTCACAAATCAAGCCTTGGTAAATTTAAGAAAATTGAAATTGTATCAAGTATCTTTTCTGACCACAATGCTATGAGACTAGATATCAATTACAGGAAAAGAGCTGTAAAAAATACAAACACATGGAGGCTAAACAATACACTACTCAATAATGAAGTGATCACTGAAGAAATCAAAGAGGAAACCAAAAAATACCTAGAAACAAATGACAATGGAGACACGACGACCCAAAACCTATGGGATGCAGCAAAAGCAGTTCTAAGAGGGAAGTTTATAGCAATACAATCCTACCTTAAGAAACAGGAAACATCTCGAATAAACAACCCAACCTTGCACCTAAAGCAATTAGAGAAAGAAGAACAAAAACATCCCAAAGTTAGCAGAAGGAAAGAAATCATAAAAATCAGATCGGAAATAAATGAAAAAGAAATGAAGGAAACGATAACAAAGATCAATAAAACTAAAAGCTGGTTCTTTGAGAAGATAAAATTGATAAACCATTAGCCAGACTCATCAAGAAAAAAAGGGAGAAGACTCAAATCAATAGAATTAGAAATGAAAAAGGAGAAGTAACAACTGACACTGCAGAAATACAAAAGATCATGAGAGATTACTACAAGCAACTCTATGCCAATAAAATGGACAACCTGGAAGAAATGGACAAATTCTTAGAAATGCACAACCTGCCAAGACTGAATCAGGAAGAAATAGAAAATATGAACAGACCAATCACAAGCACTGAAATTGAAACTGTGATCAAAAATCTTCCAACAAACAAAAGCCCAGGACCAGATGGCTTCACAGGCGAATTCTATCAAGCATTTAGAGAAGAGCTAACACCTATCCTTCTCAAACTCTTCCAAAATATAGCAGAGGGAGGAACACTCCCAAACTCATTCAACGAGGCCACCATCACCTTGATACCAAAACCAGACAAGGATGTCACAAAGAAAGAAAACTACAGGCCAATATCACTGATGAACATAGATGCAAAAATCCTCAACAAAATACTAGCAAACAGAATCCTTCAGCACATTAAAAGGATCATACACCATGATCAAGTGGGGTTTATTCCAGGAATGCAAGGATTCTTCAATATACGCAAATCAATCAACGTGATACACCATATTAACAAATTGAAGGAGAAAAACCATATGATCATCTCAATAGATGCTGAGAAAGCTTTCGACAAAATTCAACACCCATTTATGATAAAAACCCTGCAGAAAGTCGGCATAGAGGGAACTTTCCTCAACATAATAAAGGCCATATATGACAAACCCACAGCCAGCATCGTCCTCAATGGTGAAAAACTGAAACCATTTCCACTAAGATCAGGAACAAGACAAGGTTGCCCACTCTCACCACTCTTATTCAACATCGTTTTGGAAGTTTTAGCCACAGCAATCAGAGAAGAAAAGGAAATAAAAGGAATCCAAATCGGAAAAGAAGAAGTAAAGCTGTCACTGTTTGCAGATGACATGATACTATACATAGAGAATCCTAAAGATGCTACCAGAAAACTACTAGAGCTAATCAATGAATTTGGTAAAGTAGCAGGATACAAAATTAATGCACAGAAATCTCTGGCATTCCTATATACTAATGATGAAAAATCTGAAAGTGAAATCAAGGAAACACTCCCATTTACCACTGCAACAAAAAGAATAAAATATCTAGGAATAAACCTACCTAAGGAGACAAAAGACCTGTATGCAGAAAATTATAAGACACTGATGAAAGAAATTAAAGATGATACAAATAGATGGAGAGATGTACCATGTTCTTGGATTGGAAGAATCAACATTGTGAAAATGATTCTACTACCCAAAGCAATCTACAGATTCAATGCAGTCCCTATCAAACTACCAATGGCATTTTTCACAGAACTAGAACAAAAAATTTCACAATTTGTATGGAAACACAAAAAACCCCGAATAGCCAAAGCAATCTTGAGAACGAAAAATGGAGCTGGAGGAATCAGGCTCCCTGACTTCAGACTATACTACAAAGCTACAGTAATCAAGACAGTGTGGTACTGGCACAAAAACAGAAAGATAGATCAATGGAACAGGATAGAAAGCCCAGAGATAAACCCACGCACATATGGTCACCTTATCTTTGATAAAGGAGGCAGGAATGTACAGTGGAGAAAGGACAGTCTCTTCAATAAGTGGTGCTGGGAAAACTAGACAGGGACATGTAAAAGTATGAGATTAGATCACTCCCTAACACCATACACAAAAATGAGCTCAAAATGGATTAAAGACCTAAATGTAAGGCCAGACACTATCAAACTCTTAGAGGAAAACATAGGCAGAACACTCTATGACATAAATCACAGCAAGATCCTTTTTGACCCACCTCCTAGAGAAATGGAAATAAAGACAAAAACAAACACATGGGACCTAATGAAACTTCAAAGCTTTTGCACAGCAAAGGAAACCATAAACAAGACCAAAAGACAACCCTCAGTATGGGAGAAAATATTTGCAAATGAAGCAACTGACAAAGGATTAATCTCCAAAATTTATAAGCAGCTCATGCAGCTCAATAACAAAAAAACAAACAACCCAATCCAAAAATGGGCAGAAGCCCTAAATAGACATTTCTCCACAGAAGATATACAGACTGTCAACAAACACATGAAAGGATGCTCAACATCTTTACTCATTAGAGAAATGCAAATCAAAACTACAATGAGATATCATCTCACACCAGTCAGAATGGCCATCATCAAAAAATCTAGAAACAATAAATGCTGGTGAAGGTGTGGAAAAAAGGGAACAGTCTTGCACTGCTGGTGGGAATGTGAATTGGTACAGCCACTATGGAGAACGGTATGGGGGTTCCTTAAAAAACTACAAATAGAACTACCATATGACCCAGCAATCCCACTACTGGGCATATACCCTGAGAAAACCATAATTCAAAAAGAGTCATGTACCAAAATGTTCATAGCAGCCCTATTTACAATAGCCCGGAGATGGAAACAACCTAAGTGTCCATCATCGGATGAATGGATAAAGAAGATGTGGCACATATATACAATGGAATATTACTCAGCCATAAAAAGAAATGAAACTGAGGTATTTGTAATGAGGTGGATGGACCTAGAGTCTGTCATACAGAGTGAAGTAAGTCAGAAAGAGAAAGACAAATACTGTATGCTGACACATATATATGGAATTTAAGGGAAAAAATGTCATGAAGTACATAGGGGTAAGACAGGACTAAAGACACAGATGTACTAGAGAATGGACTTGAGGATATGGGGAGGGGGAAGGGTAAGCTGTGACAAAGCAAAAGAGCGGCATGGACATATATACACTACCAAACGTAAGGTAGATAGCTAGTGGGAAGCAGCCGCATAGCACAGGGAGATCAGCTCGGTGCTTTGTGACCACCTGGAGGGGTGGGATAGGGAGGGCGGGAGGGAGACGCAAAAGGGAGGGGATATGGGAACATATGTATATGTATAACTGATTAAATTTGTTAATAAAAAACAGCTTGTCATTTTCTTAGAAAGCTAATCATAGTTTTATCATACAGCAAGCATGCTCCTAGATATTTACCCATGAATGTTTATAGCAGCTTTATTCATAATTTCCCAAACTGGAAGTAACCAAGGTTTCTTTCAATAGGTAAATGAATAAATAAACTCTAATATATTTATACAATGGAATATTATTTGGCAATAATAAGAAATGAATTACCAAACCATGGAAAGACACAGAGGAACCTTAAATGTATGTTTCTAAGTGAAAGAAAGCCAGTCTAAAAACGCTACATGTTATGTGATTTAAACTATATGACATTTTGGAGAAGGCAAAATTACAGAGATAGTAAAAGATCATTAGTTTTCAGGATGTGAGTGGAGGGAAGGTAGGACTGAACAGGTGAAGCACAGGGCATTCTTAGGGTAATTAAACTATTCTGTATGAAACTATGATGATGGACACATGCCATTATTTATTTATCAAAACCCATAGAACTATACAAGACAGAGTGAACTTAATATAAACTATGGACTAGTTAATGATAATATATCAATACTGGTTCATTAATTGTAACAAAAAATTGTTTTGTTAATTATAACAAATTAGTCACTTTAATGCAAGATGTTAATAATAGGGGAAACCGAGAGGGTGGGTTGTGGAGTGTGTATCTGAAATTTCTATACTGTTCGCTCACTTATTCTGTAAATGTAAAATTGTACTAAAAAATATTTTTTAAAAAACAATACATTGGACTTCCCTGGGGGTGCAGTGGTTAAGAATCTGCCTGCCAATGCAGGGGACACAGGTTCGGGCCCTGCTCCGGGAAGATCCCATATGCTGCAGAGCAGCTAAGCCCGTGCACCACAACTACTGGGCCTGTGCTCTAGAGCCCACGAGCCACAACTACTGAGCCCATGTGCCACAACTATTGAAGCTCGTGTGCCTAGAGCCCATGCTCTGCAACAAGAGGAGCCCACGCACTGCAAGGAAGAGTAGCTCCCGCTTGCAGCAACTAGAGAAGGCCCGCATGCAGCAATGAAGACCCAATGCAGCCAAAAATAAATAAAATAAATAAATTAAAAAACAAACAAACAAAAACCAAAACAAACAATACATTATGTCCAAGTGGAATTTATCCCAGGAATGCAAGGTTGGATTTACAGTAAAAAATCAATTAATGTAATTTATCATATTAACAAACTAAAAGAAAAATCATCTCAATAGAAAGCACATTTGACAAAATTCAACATCCATTCCTGATCAAAATTCTCAATGTAATAAAAACGAACTTCCTCGACCTGATAAAAAGTGTCTACAAAGACCCTACAGCTAACATTACTTAATGGTGAAAGGCTGAATACTTTTCCCCTAAGATTAGGGAACAAGACAACAATGTCCACTCTTACCACTTCTATTCAACATCCTACTGGAGATTCTAACAAATAAAATAAGGCAAGAAAGGAAATAAAAAGTCATACAGATTGTAAAGAAGTAAAACTATTTTTACTCACAGATGACATTATTATCTGTGTAGACAATCCATTGGAATATATAAAAACAGCTACCAGAACTAATAAGTGAGTTTAACAAGGTTGAAGGATACAAGATCAATATACAAAAATCAATTGTATTATTATATACTATCAATGAACAATTTTAAATTACCATTTAAAAATTACCATTTAAATTACCATTCAAAAACCATGAAATCCTTAGGGATAAATCTACCAAAATATATGAAATACAGGTATTCTGAAAACTACAAAACATTGCTGAGAGGAACTAAAGAAGACCTAAATAAATAAAGTGATTTACTGTGTCCATGGATTGGAAGACTATGTTGTTAAGATGTCAGGTCTTACCAAATTGATCAATAGATTAAATGCAATCCAATACAAAAATCCCCAAAAAAAGCTTTTTGTAAATAAAAATTGACCAACTGATTTTAAAATTCATTTGGAAACGCACAAAACCTAGAATATCCAGAACAACTTTTAGAAAGAACAAAGTTGGAGGACTGAAACTACTTGATTTCAAGAGTTATTATAAGCTACAGTAACCAAGAAAGTATGGTATTGGTGTAAAGAGAGACATATATCAGTGGAACAAAATAGAGAGTCCAGAATTAGACCAACACATACATGGTGCTAATTTTCAACAAAGAAACAAAGGCAATTAATTCAGTGGAGAAAAGACAGCACTTCAACAAATGGCGACAGAACAATTTGACGTCTATATATTTTTAAAATGAACTTTAATCTATACCTTAAACCTTATACAAAATTAAAATGTTTCATAAACCTAAATGTAAACCCTAGGACTATAACATTTCTAGAAAAAATACATCTTTGTAACCTTGGGTTAGTCAAAGATTTCTCAAATGCACTACCAAAAGCATGATCCATAAAAACCAAATTAGGGAATTCCCTGGTGGTCCAGTGGGTAAGATGCCACGCTCCCAATCCAGGGGACCAGGTTCAATCCCTTGTCGGGGAACTAGATCCTGCATGCATGCCACAACTGAGAGTCCGCATGCCACAAACTAAAAGATCTCACATGCCATGACTAAAGATTCCACATGCTGCAATGAAGATCCTGAGTGCTGCAACTAAGACCTGGCACAGCAAAAATAAATAAATATAAATAAATATTTTTATAATACCAAGTTAATAAATGGAAGACCAAAGTTAAAAACTTCTCTTTGAAAGACACTGTTAAGAGAAAGAAAAGACACACCATAGACTGGGAGAAAATGTTTGCAAATTATATATCTGATATAGGACTTATCTCTAAAATAAATAAAGAACTCTCAAAACTTAATAATAAATAAAACATCCAACTTAAAAAGATGAGCAAATGATTTGATCAGATACTTCATCAAAAAAAAGATACAGATGACAAAAGCACATGAAAATATACACACAACATAAGTCATTAGGAAAATACAAATTAAAACCACATCAAGATATCACTATACACCTATTAGAGTGGCTAAAATTTGAAATCCTGACAATACCAAGCATTGGTGACGATGTGGAGGATTTGAGGGAAAGTTTATACATAAATAAATAAAATCAGTGAAGATTCTACATACATATAATAGGAGTTCAAGAAAGGAAAACCAGGCTTCCCTGGTGGCGCAGTGGTTGAGAGTCTGCCTGCCGATGCAGGGGACACGGGTTCATGCCCCGGTCTGGGAAAATCCCACATGCTGTGAAGTGGCTGGGCCCGTGAGCCATGGCCGCTGAGCCTGCGCGTCCGGAGCCTGTGCTCCGCAACGGGAGAGGCCACAAGAGTGAGAGGCCTGCATACCGCAAAAAAAAAAAGGGGGGGGTGGAAACTGTGCAGTGTGACAAATTACAAAAAGTACAATTCAAGAAAATGTTCCTGGGCTTCCCTGGTGGCACAGTGGTTGAGAGTCTGCCTGCCAATGAAGGGGACACAGGTTCGTGCCCCAGTCCGGGAAGATCCCACTTGCCACGGAGCGGCTGTGCCCGTGAGCCATGGCCGCTGAGCCTGCGCGTCCGGATCCTGTGCTCCGCAATGGGAGAGGCCACAGCAGTGAGAGGCCCGCGTACCGCAAAAAAAAAAAAAAAAAAAAGAAAGAAAACGTTCCTAAAATAAAAAGGATTGTATACTGAAATTGTATATTGAGAAGGCACACTATATGTATCTGAGAAAGTAGACCCAGAACAGCTAATATCAAGATATATTTCCTTAAACCTATTGGACAATAAAAAGAAAGAAAAAAATTCTTTAGGCTTCTAGCCAAAAATGACCAAGTCACTTCTATATGAAATAACATTAGATTGTCAAAAAACTTTTTAATAGCAATAGTTTATGCTGAAAAACAATGGCATAATATATTTAAAATACCCAAAGAGGCTTCCTTGGTGGCTTATCCACCTGCCAATGCAGGGGACACGGGTTCGAGCCCTGATCTGGGAAGATTTCACATGCCGTAGAGCAACTAAGCCCGTGCACCACAGCTGCTGAGCCTGCGATCTAGAGCCCGTGAGTCACAACTACTGAGCCCATGTGCCGCAACTACTGAAGCCCGCCTGCCTAGAGCCTGTGCTCTGCAACAAGAGAAGTCACTGCAATGAGAAACCCGCGCACCACAATGAAGAGTAGCCCCCACCCTCCACAACTAGAGAAAGCCCGTGCACAGCAATGAAGACCCAAGCATCCAAAAATAAATAAATAAGACAAATAAATTTATTTAGAAATAAATAAAATACCCAAAGAAAGAAAACATGAGCTAAAGATTTTACATCCAGGCAAACTGGATATTATTTTTTTTAATATTTTATTTTATCTTATTTGCTTTGTTGGGTCTTCATTGCTGTGCATGGGCTTTCTCTAGTTGCAGCCAGAGGGGGCTACTCTTCGTTGCAGTGTGTGGGCTTCTCATTGTGGCAGCTTCTCTTGTTGCAGAGCATGAGCTCTAGGTGTGCGGGCTTCAGTAGTTGTGGCACATGGGCTCAGTATTTGTGGCTCGTGGGCTCTAGAGCACAGGCTCAGCAGCTGTGACACACGGGCTTAGTTGCTCTACAGCCTGTGGGATCTTCCCAGACCAGGGCTTGAACCTGTGTCCCCAGCATTGACAGGTGGATTCTTAACCACTGCACCATGAGGGAAGTCCCAAACTGGATATAAATTTGAACTTCAAATATAAATGTACAGTCAAACTCTTAATCCTGGAACTCAACAAAACAAACAACCCAATTTTAAAAATTGGCATAGGACTTGAATATGTATCCTCCCCGAAGAAGATATACAAATGGCCAATATGCACATGAAAAGATGCCCAACATCACTAATCATTAGGGAAATGCAAATAAAAACAACAATGAGATAACACCTCACACCCATTAGGATGGCTATTATAAAACAAAATAACAGAAATAGCAAGTGCTGGTGAGGATGTGGAGAAATTGGAACCCTTCTATAGTGCTGGTGGGAATGTATAATTGTGCAGTTGCTGTGGAAAGCAGTATAGCTATTCCTCAAAAAAAAAAATTAAACATGTAATTACCATATGATACAGTGGTTCCACTCCTGGGCATATATCCAAAAGAAGTTAAAGCAAGGACTCAAACAGCATTACTCACAATAGCTCAAAGGTGGAAGCACCTCAATTGCCCATCCATAGATGAATGGATGAACAAAATGTAGTATATACATACAATGAAATATTATTCAGCCTTAAAGGAAATTCTGTTACAGGCTTCAAAATTGACAACCCTTGAAGATATGATAAATGAAATAAGCCAGACACAAAAGGACAAACATTGTATGATTCCACATATATGAGTTACCTGGAGTAGTCAAATTCACAGAGACAGAAAGTATAATGGTAGTTACCATTGGCTTGAGGGAGAGGGGGAATAGGGAGTTATTGTTTAATGGGTACAAAGTTTCAGTTGAAGATGAAAAAGTTCTGGAGATGGATAGTGGCGATGTTTGCTCAACAGTGTGAATGTACCTAATGCCACTGAACTGTACACTTTAAAATGGTTAAATGTTAAATTTTTTGTATATTTTATCACAATAAAAAAGACTATTATGATCATGCAAGAACCTAGGATCCTAATTAGGGAATATAGTTTCCACAAGACTGTCCTTAAAAATCTAATACCCCTCATAGGGGGCACAGATGAGTAAATAAGGTTGCAGTGGAATGTAACAACCAATACCATGTGCTAGATACTGGATCTAAGTGCTCAGGGCAAAGATTTATTTGTTTCTATAACAAATGACTACTAAGTACTTTTGTTCTGTGCCAGTACTGTTCTAGGTGTCAAGGATATTGCACTGAGTAAAACAGACAAATGTCCCACCTTCATGTAGCTTTCCTTCTTATTGGGGTAGAGAGAAACAAATAAGTAAAATGTATTGTATGACAGATGGTAATAAGTGCTTGAAGAAAAATTAAGCAAGGAAGGAGGTTAGCTAGTAGAGAGTGCGGGGAGGGATTCACAATCTAGTGATGGGAAAGACATAAGTAGATACTTCTTAAAAATCAAGATGAATGTTCCACAAAGAATATATATGGGACTTCCCTGGTGGTGCGGTGGTTAAGAATCCGCCTGCCAATGCAGGGGACACGGGTTCAAGCCCTGGTCCAGGAAGATCCCACATGCTGCAGAGCAGCTAAGCCCATGCACCGCAACTACCAAGCCTGTGCTCTAGAGCCCGTGAGCCACAGCTACTGAGCCCATGTGCCACAACTACTGAAGCCCACACGCCTAGAGCCTGTGCTCCGCAGCAAGAGAAGCCACTGCAATGAGAAGCCCGTGCACCGCAATGACGAGTAGCCCCCGCTCACCACAACTAGAGAAAACCCACACGCAGCAACAAAGACCAAACACAGCCAAAAATAAACAAATAAAATAAATAAATTTATTTTAAAATATATATATATATGGAATATTTTATGGATGGACTGAGGAGGGGCATCTAATCTCACCTTAGAGAAGGGGAATATCAGGGAAGTTGTTTAGATAGAGCAGTGTCTGATATGAGTATTAATGCCATGAAGAG
This sequence comes from Mesoplodon densirostris, assembly GCF_025265405.1. Taxonomy (NCBI): domain Eukaryota; kingdom Metazoa; phylum Chordata; class Mammalia; order Artiodactyla; family Ziphiidae; genus Mesoplodon; species Mesoplodon densirostris. The sequence continues at coordinate 80,023,973 of NC_082671.1, forward strand.
GCATTAGTAGAAAGGAGGGGGCAAGATCAGCAGAAGGAGCATCATGTATAAATACCAGGATGTTTGAGACACTGTGGGGAATCCAAGGAACTGAGTAATTCAGTGGGAGGAGAGAGAGGAGGTGTGCAGATTGGGGCATTATGGGCCATGATGTGGAGTTTGAGTTTTATCTGGAAGTCTATGGAGAACTATCAAAAGATATTAAACATGGAAGTGACACACTTGTGTTCTACTTTGGAAAGGTCACTTTTTGTTGCGTGGACCTGACTGAAAGAAACCAAGACCAGAAGCAGGGAGGTATGACTAATGGATCCAAAAAAGAAATTATAAGATTGAATTAAGGCACTGGCTGTAGGAATAGAGAGAAGACCCATCCGAAAAATGCCTAGGAGCAAATCAATATAGTTTGGTGACCAACTGGATATGAGATTTTGAAGGACAGAGACATCAAGGATGATGCCAAGGTTTAAGGCTCTGATGACTAGGTACCATTTACTAAATTAAGGAGTGCAAAGGAGAACAAATTTAGGGTAAATAATAATTCTATTAAAACTTGTTTATTTTGGACCACTTGTGGACATCCAAGTGAAGCTGTCCAGTAGAGCACATCTAGAACTTAGAAAAAAACTCTGGGCTGAAGATGCTGATTTGGTAGTATCAGCCTATAGTAGATAGATGAAACCATGGACCTGGATGAGATCATGAAGGAAACCTGAGATTCAGAAGAAGAAGAAGGCCAAGGAAGGAACCAGAGGGAAAACACCTAACTCATGGGACAGGTGGAGGAAGAGCAACCCAGTACAAAGGCTATTAAGACGTAGTCAGAATTAGGAGAAGAGGACCCAGAAAGGATGGCATCACAGAAGCCAGTATCAAAGAGCTGTTCAAGTGGGAGGGAGCAGCCACCATCAACAAATGCCAGGTAGCACTTATCACACCTTGTTACTTACTTGACTTCCCTGCCAAACTTGAGCTCTGCGAGGGCATCTGTACTTCTTACCTTCATATTTCCATCTCTGGGTACACAGCAGATATTTAATAAATATTTTGTCGAATAAAAAAAGATTAAAGCTAAAAGAATTCATTGGATTTGGTAGCAAATAGGTAACCGATGACCTTGATGAGAACAATTTTAGGAGAGTGGTGAGGGTGAAGCCATAAAGCAGTGGGTTGAGGTATAAATAGGATATGAGAAAAATAGAAGAATCTTTTCAGAGGCTTGGCTGAGAAGAGGAAAGGATAAAACAACAGCCAGGAGTCAAGGAGGGCAGAAGGGACATGGGAGGGTTTTAGCCATATAAACCTTTTATTTTTTTTTTAGTGGTGGTAGATACCTGAATAGAAAAAGAGGAGAATTGATGGATGAAGTATGTTCTGAAAGTGGAAAAGATAGAATCTAGACCTTGGGTAGAAGAAAGACATAAACATGTAAATAGTTGAACAAAAGTAAAAGGCTACAAATAGAAACAACTATGCAAGAACTCCTGTCAGTCATTGCATGATTAATTGTCAAACAATTGACGGTCAAAAAGGGACCAATGTCAGGAAAGGATGAAATCACTTGCACGGGACGGGGAACTTTTTTTGGAGACTGTGGGATTTGAGCTGGGTCTTAAAGTATGTGTTAGGTAGATGGAGAAGCAATGGGAGGGCATTCTACATGAAGGGACTACCGAGGTAGTGCCTTGTAATAAAAAATAATTTAAAAAGAGCCCCTGGATCTTTTTCAAGCCATGCTTCAAATTTTTCAAACAGGGAAAATTTCAGCCATTGTTTCTTTTAAATATTTTGTCTGTCTCCACCTGCCTCTCCCTACCTTCTGGAACTCCAAGTACACATATGTTAGGCTGCTGGTTGTTGTCCCATAGCTCACTGATGGTCTGTTCATGTACTCCAGTCTTTTAGTCTTTGTGTTTCATTTTGGGTAGCTTCTACTGTGGTCTTCAAATTCACTGATCTTTTCTTCTTGCCATGTCTAATCTGCTGTTAATCTATGCCCCATCCAGTTCACTTTTCATTTTTTTTAGGCTTTTTTTTAAAATTTATTTTTTGGCTGTGTTGGGTCTTCGTTTCTGTGCGAGGGCTTTCTCTAGTTGCAGCAAGTGGCAGCCACTCTTCATCGCGGTGCGTGGACCTTTCACTATCGCGGCCTCTCTTGTTGCGGAGCACAGGCTCCAGACGCGCAGGCTCAGTAGTTGCAGCTCATGGGCCTAGTTGCTCCGTGGCGTGTGGGATCTTCCCAGACCAGGGCTCGAACCCGTGTCCCCTGCATTGGCAGGCAGATTCTCAACCACTGCGCCACCAGGGAAGCCCCCAGTTCACTTTTCAATTGTAGAGGTTTTACTTGGGTCTTGTTCATACTCATGCTCATGCTTTCCTCCAACTCCTTGAACATATGGGATATATATATATATGTGTGTGTGTGTGTGTGTGTGTGTGTGTGTGGGGTACGCGGGCCTCTCACTGTTGTGGCCTCTCCCATTGTGGAGCACAGGCTCCGGACACGCCGGCTCAGCGGCCATGGCTGACGGGCCCAGCTGCTCCACGGCATGTGGGATCTTCCCGGACCAGGGCACGAACCCATGTCCCCTGCATCGGCAGGCAGACTCTCAACCACTGCGCCACCAGGGAAGCCCGAACATATGGAATATATTTATAGTAGCTGTTTTATGTCTTTGTCTACTAACTGCACCATCTATATCATTTCTAAGTGTGTTTCTATTGATTTTGTCCTCATATTGGACCTTATATTCCTGCTTCTTTGCATGTCTGGTAATTTTTAATTTAATATCAGACATTGGAAATTTAACTTTTGGAGGGTGCTGGATATGTTTGGAATCCTTTAAATATTTTTGTACTTTGCAATAGGATGCAGTTAAATTACTTGGAAACAGTTCAATGTTTTCAAGACTTGCTCTTAAGCTTTGTTTGGTGGGTGCAGAACAGCTTTTAGGGCTAATTTGACCCTTCTATTGAAGCAATATGCTTCTGAAGTCTCCCTCAGTTTCTTATGTGTTTGGAAGCCTTCCTATTGTAGCTAATGGAAACAAACTATTCCCAGATCTGTGTGTACTCCAAGGATTGATCCACCAGCTCCTTTCCAGTGGTTTCTTCTCCAGTCTTGGTAGTTTCCTGAAATCTATGTGCCAATTATTATTCAGCTAAAGACTCAAGGAGAACCGCTATGTATATCTGGAGCTCTCTCATTGCAGCTGTCTTCTCTCTAGTACTCTGCTCCATGAGGTCTAGCTGCCTTAGCATCCCTGAACTCTGAACTCTGTCGCTCAACTCAGGAATATCACCAAACCTGGGATCACTTTCTCTGTGCAGTGGCCTGGGAACTCCTCAGGCAGTAAGCTGAAGCATTCATCAGGCTCATCTTGGGCATTTTTGCTCCTTTTTTCCAGAGATCTCTCTGTCCTGAACTGCCTGTTTTCCAGTGTCTGAAAACCAGTTTCATAGATTTCAACCAGTTTTTTAGTTGTTTAAGGAAAAAGGGTACATGTGGTCCCTGTTATTCCACCACGACCATAAGTGGAAGGTCAATGTGTCAGTTTTAGGCCCTTAAATTTAATTATAACGTTAGCTCCTGGAAATTCAGCTAGCACCTAGAACAGTGCTTAGTGCATAGTAGGCATTCAGTAAAATTTTTTTAATGAATGAGATCCTGTTTCCTCCCAACATTGTCCTCAATGAATTTTTCCCTTTTAATTCTAACCACTTTCCTAGTATGCCAAAAACATTATTGATTCTCTCCTCCAAAACACAGACTATCCTTTTCTATATTCATCTTGGTATAGTTAACATTCATTCATATCATTTCTAAAATGTTTAGGAAAAAAAATAAAAGATCCTAAGAGAGGGCCTACATAAACTGTAGGTGCCTCTAGTTAACTTCACCTCCTGGTAACTCCTTGAGCAAAATTTCTAATCAGTTGTGTACCCATCAAATGGTAATCTAATCCAATGGAGTAAATTCTCCTCAGAGGAAATGCTTCATATGCCTCATCTGCCAAAATAATTTAGCCTGGCCCTGGTCTAGCTCTGTAATTTATGGCCCAAAGAGTAGGAAGTGCCAAAAAATGGCTAGTATTGGCACATTGACTCTGTTACTTCAAGGCTACCAGGCTAAGTGCTAAAAACAAATGTCTTGAGTGAAATCTTCTCCTAAACCAGGTCCTCTTTTAGAAGGAGAAAGTAAATTAAGTTCAAAGCTAATAACTGTATTAGTACGTAGTGGGCATTTGGGCTTCTTCCATCATCCCTACAGCTGGTCTTCTTTCATCTCTATTAGCACATTTGCCCTTTGAAAAGTAGCATAACATGACAAGAGTGGAACTACATATATCATTCCAGCACTAAGAGGAAAAAAATCTTTTTTCCCCCATTTTTTATAAATCAGATGTGAAATTAAATGGAAATACCAAAAAAATAAATTTTTTTGGTAAAATATTCTCTGCAAATTAGAATGGAATATGGTGTTAGGTAAGAGTGCCACCTAACAAGCCACAGCATATGTGACTTATTACTGCTGCTTTTAAAGGGAGCATTTCCCAACTTATTGCCCTTGTTCTACATCTGTTTTTCACTCTGGAATAATGAATATGGATCCTTTAAGTCCTAGAAGAAATTGGTACCACTTAAAGTAATTTTGCTGACAGTCCCTGACTCCTAGGGCTTATCACTGGCAAGATAGATTCATGCCTAGAAGAATGGTAAGTTTGAAAGGGTTTTGGATATTTCTTTTCAGATTTTGATGGAAAGAGCAATGGGTCTGTTTACTTAGGCTCACTGTTGAGTCAAAATTAAGCCACAGGGGCTTCCCTGGTGGTGCAGCGGTTAAGAATCCGCCTGCCAGTGCAGGGGACATGGGTTCGAGCCCTGGGCCAGAAAGATCCCACATGCCGCAGAGCAACTAAGCCCGTGCGCCACAACTACTGAGCCTGCGCTCTAGAGCCCATGAGCCACAGCTACTGAGCCCTCGTGCCACAACTACTGAAGCCCGCGCACCTAGAGCCCATGCTCCGCAACAAGAGAAGCCACCGCAATGAGAAGCCCGCGCACTGCAACAAAGAGCAGCCCCCGCTCGCCACAACCAGAGAAAAGCCCGCGCACAGCAATGAAGCCCCAACGCAGCCAAAAGTAAAAAAAAAAAAATTAAATTAAATTAATTAGTTAAAAAAAATTAAGCCACAAATCTATTTCCTGATTTTTCTGGAGGATAATATGTTCATATTTGAAAAATTTCTTCTGTATGAGCTATCAAGTCAAAAAGTATTTCTCATATACACAAGCCTCATAATAGCCATACATTTCTAGAAGTCCATGCCTCTCTTCAAACTACTCCCTTTAGACATTAGAATCTGAGTGGGAAAAAAAGTCATTTCATAGAGTTTCTTTCCTTTAAGTAAAAGAATTTAGGGCTTTCCCTGGCGGTCCAGTGGTTAGGACTCAGCGCTTTCACTGCTGTGGGTCCGGGTTCAATCCCCGGTTGGGGAACTGAGATCCCGAAAGCCATGTGGTGCAGCCACAAAAAAAAAAAAAAAAAAAAAAAGAATTATTTTTAAAATTATGGAATACTCTGCCCAAACAGGGCAATAAAGCAATGAAAATAGTAGCAAAACAAAGCTCTTTAAAAATTAATTATTAGACGGAAATATAGTTTGATTTTACAGATGAAAAGTTCTGAAACATTTTGACCACAGCTTGTGAGGTGAAGAAGAGGAGGTAACACGAGAATGAGAGGGCTGAGTTTAATTTATTTTCCCCTCATTTTGTTTGCACTAGTAATTTGAGAGAAGAGTTTTTCAATGCTGGCTGTAATTACTAGGCCAAGAGATTTTAGTTGACGTAAGGTTGCAACATTCAGTATGCAGGAAAAACAGAACAAATCAAAGTCAAAATAAGTTTCTCCTCCTGGAGCTATTAGATGAGTGGGAACAGCTTGTACACTAATTGCACAGATGAAGTCATCTTTGTTGTACCAATATTAAAGGCTTGACATAAGAATCTTTCAGTTCCATCTCGCTCTGCTGTATAATGTTAGTGACAGGTATTTAAGAACTGCCTGTTCTGTCCAAAAGGTCCAGTGACTACTGAGTACTATCCAGAGTGTCTATGTACATAGTTAACACTGCTCCAGCTGCTTTGAAGCACAGCAGAACGTCCATGTGGCAGGCACAACTCAAGTTGTAAGTCTCCCCTTTGGATTTCATAGTCATCATTTAACTTTTGAAACAAAAATTCTTTTCTCACACTTCAAAGACAGTGAATAAGATTTTGCTTTTTTTTTTAAAGAGGCCACTTTTATTTAAAAACAAACCTACTTGCTTCCTAAATGCAAAGGGACTTACAAAACATAATAAAATATTTTACATGATGTCTCAGAACCTTCTTAAGTTTATTTTCTTTGTATAATCAGTTCCATTTGGTGGAGATTCCTTGAGGTTATTTCACATTCTGTTGAATGCTAGCACACACCAAATTTATAGAATGATAAGGGGTTGTTGGTGTGAAGCAGGAAGGTTCTGCAAAATTAGGCTAAAGTTCAGTATTATGATCAAATATTTACAATTTCTATTAACCCACAAGGAAAAAAAAAATTGGAAGCCCTGCAGTTGAATTCAGGAATGCCCTTTCTGAACAGTTACTTGCTGTTTACCAATGTGAAAGCAAAATGATCCTTCAAGTACTCTGGTTTGAGAATTTGCAATTGTTATTTGGTATTCTAATAGAAGAGATATTGGCTCCAAGCTTTGTAAGAGAGGGGTATTTTGCAGTAACCTCTTCTTTAGAAAGGTTGAGTCTATTTAAATATGTCAGACTACAACTTGCCATGATATGAAAGATATTAATATGAGACCTCTGCTCCTTATCTTTCTTGCTTTTTAATAACCCCAAGTGATGAACCCTTTCAAATTTTTTATATATATAATTTTTATAATATGCAAACTGTACAGAACGCCATGGCCATTAAAACAAGCTTACAGGTGCACTAATCTCCCTGGAAACATTGAAAGGCAGATAAACAATTCTAGACAATAGACATGAATACATTAACCTGTTTGGATTTCCTCCTAGCACACATGTTGACAGCTTCCCTACAAGGGAAAAGTTCAGAAAAATCAAAGGAGATAGAAATATTTTATTTTTGCAATAGAAAATAACACTGAACTTTCTATAGTAGTTCTGTCCAATAGAATAATATAAGCTACATAAAATTATTTTAAATTTTCTAGTAGCCTCATTTCAAAAAGTATACTTTAATAATACATTTTACTTAGTCTAATAAATCTAAAAACATTATCAACATATAACCAATACAAAAATATTTATGAGATATTTTATGTTATTTTTCTCATACTAAGTCTTTGAAATCTGGTGTGTATTTTATACTCACAGAAAATTTGAATTTGGACCAGTCACATTTCAAATGCTTAATAGCTACACACGCCTAGTGACTACAGTGTTGGACAGAGCAAGCCTATAGCGTAGTACATATTCACTGTATTTAAAACAAGAAATAGAGTCTCTTCAATGGAGATCTCTTGCATATTTTCCTTGAACTTTTCCGAAGCTCCATTGGTCCCCCCAAGGACTTGACATATTCCTGTCCAGAATAATTATGCCTCAGGGTGCTCTGTATGCTATAAGGAAGCAGGTCAACCTGAAGCTGGTGGTATTTTGCTTCCCTGTATCTTTTGCATTAACATGTGCCCCAAGCCAAAGATAAACCTTGGCTTCTGGCTATAGTATTAATCTTCTAGTACCCTTCACACTTCAGGGCATCTGGCCCAGCAACCTACTGCTAAAGCTGATTTGAATCCAAGAGGAGGCTCCTCCAGTTCTGATGGGCCAAAAGCTGTTGTCAATGTTGTCAACCTGAATAGCCTATCAGCTAGCACACATTGAGTATCTATTATAGGCTAAGCACTAGCTTAGTTCATGACCTCATTTACTCAGATCCTCAGTTGCTTTCAGCAATACCTCAGTAGCATCTTCATCTCTGCCTCTATTCCTCAACTCTTAAGTCATCCTCCATAGATCCTCCAGAGTTTGCTTGAACATATCTGATTGTTCTGCCTCCCCAGTGGACCTCTGGGATGGCTCCCACTGTTAATAAATTGCAAACTTTAGTGCTGTATATGAGGCCCACCCTCCTCCCTGGCCCCAACCTATCTCTGAAGCTACACCTCTATCTAGTTCCCTGATTGTGTGGCCTCTCCCCCATATTCTCTCCACACATGCTCCAGCCAAATGGCTTCTTGCCATCCCCTGACCATGCCATATCATTCTTTCATGCCAGGTTTATATACACAGCTTCCTTTGCCTAGAATGCACTTTTCCCTCTTGTTTACATGTCAAAATCCTACTCTTCCATTGTATAAAATCCAAGTTAATATTCTAGCTTCCCTACTCGTTCTTGTTCCATGGGGGAGCTGCCTACTAATCTGAAAGCACCTTTATTTCTGATGGTAGAAGTCAAGATCCATCTGCTCTTTTGGGGAAGTTTTCTTTGTGTTTGTTTTCTTGTTCACTGTCTTGTTTCAGATAGGAGCTGCTACTAATCCAAGAGCAACTCCAATAATGCTCAAACTTCACATAGTATTAATGCCCGAGTCTTATCAAGAATAATCTTGGGGCTTCCCTGGTGGCGCAGTGGTTGAGAGTCCGCCTGCCGATGCAGGGGATGCGGGTTCGTGCCCCTGTCCGGGAAGATCCCACATGCCGTGGAGTGGCTGGGCCCGTGAGCCATGGCCGCTGAGCCTGCGCGTCCGGAGCCTGTGCTCCGCAGTGGGAGAGGCCACAACAGTGAGAGACCCGCAAACCACAAGAATAATCTTGATAAGACAAGGAAAAACAAGTGGAAGTTTTTTTAAAGGTGTAGTTGAAAGCTATTTGAAAATAAGGATGAACAGTTTTTAATATAGTTATGTCAAGAAGGGACTAAAAATAAGATGTTGACCTTTTAACTTCTTTTTGTGAGCTGAGTCCACATAAGCCCTCATTTTGTGAGTATTTGTTATCCCTTTAGTGTTTTTCAGGGCAGTTTCCCATTCATGCTTTTTACAGCAGAGCTATCAACAATTCACTCTCACATCTCAGCATGTCCCAAGTCAAACTCATCACCATCTCTTTAAATCCGTTCTTTTGGACTCTTCTAGTTCGTTCTGGAAAGGACATCACTTGGAGTTATACCCAACGTGTCCTTCTCCATTGCTCCTGACAACAAATAAGTAGCCACATCCTCTTATTTACCTCTACAGTGTCTCGCACAATCATTCCCACTCTGCTATTCTCACTGACAACATCCTAGTTCAGGTCCGTGTTGCCTCCCATATACCCTTGGAATCACCTCCAGTCCTGTTTCCCTTTAACTCCTAGATTCCAAAATTTATCAAGATTTCTAAAGCCCAGCTCAAAGCATGTCACCTCCCAGCTCAAAAACCCTCAGTTCCTCCCCATTACCTAATAAAGTCCAAATTCTTTAGCCTGACATTCAAAGCCCACCCATGCTCTGACCCCAATATAATGTTATAATGTGATCTCCTTACTCCCCTACATGTACTACAGCCAAAATATACTAATTGTCCCCCAAATACGCCTTGCCCATCCTAGCGTCTGGCCTTTCTCTGTGGTGTTTTTGTCTCTTCTTACTTCCCTAACTGCTTGCTGATTGAAATATGACCCCATCCTTCAAGTCCCAGTCAAAACCACTACCTCTTCCATGAAGTCCTTCTGGATTTTCCAGCAGGAAATAATCTTTTGGTCCTTGTGTATACTTTTTTTGTATTTTTATTCTGATCCTTACTACAGCTTACATTGTAAGCTTGTTTGTGTATGTATGTGTGTCAATATCTTGTATATGCTCAGATTATAAAGTTCATTTCATTGATGAACAGATATTTATTGAGTACCTACTATGTGCTAGTGCAATACAGAAAACAGAGAGCAAGCTGGACATAGAGTATCAATTTTGAACGACCATCCTACAGCACCTAGCATGTATGTTGTATTTTGTAAGCACTCAATGATTCCTTGTCGAATACATGACTAAATTCCTAATTTTACTGAAAAATGCATTTCCAGAAAGTTTTATTTTCAGACCAGAAAAGTAAGAATAGGAATTAAATTGAAAGGCTTCAGAGAGGCTGAACTAGGAGTTCACAACATATATGTGTTTGTCTCTTGCACAGTTTAGCCATGGAGACCCTGGCAAGCCCTCACACAGAGCCCTTTGCTCTCCGTTTACACACATCTTTAACAATAATAATCATGACAACAACCACAGTGAGCTTGAGTATTTGATTTCCAAGCTCGTTTCAGATGAGAAGCAGCAAATTAGGAGCAGGGAGTAGAAATGGCACAATCAGTCACACTGGCATCAGTGAGAATGACAGTCCAGCAGCAAGGGATGACCCAAAAAAGCTAAAAAACAAAACAACAATTAAAAAAAAAAAACCCAGCAATCTGCAGCCATTTAGAATAGGGACAAACAGTTCTGCATACCTCCAAAGGGCCTGAGGGCTTCTCAGTGTTATAGCACAATAGTACTTTTAATGACAGCCTCAAGTCATCAAGCTGGATTATGTTTATAATGCACTATTTTAGAAGGCAGGGAAGATTAATATATTGGAAATGTTTCCATTCAAGATAATTAAAACTCAGCCATCTATTAAACTCACTTATCCAGAACGACTCTCTCCAACCCCCACCCGCAGGCTCTGGAGCCAGGATTTTATGGTACTTCCTCGCATTACTTGATTCATTTGCCTCAGAACATTCGTTGGCTCTTGCATCTAGTTCAATTTTCATTCAATAAGTTTTATTCCCATTCTATTTGCACATTCTGCAAGGGCCAGTGGAGGACACAAAAGATTTGAAAAGTCTAGACCCTAGGCTTGTCTTGGAGATGCTCAAGGTCTTGTTGAGGAGATAAGACCTACATCCTTGAACCAACATAAGGACACAATAGAGAAATGCAAATAAGTGTATTGTGAAACAAACTTTGCAATGAAGGATCATTTGGGACTTGATCCTTCTTGACTAGGGCTAATCAAGATTTCTTAGATATGAGACTCTGAGCCAGAAATGGAAGATTTAGGGTAAAGAAAACAGCACAAAGAGAAATGCATACCAGAGGCAAGAAAGAGTAAATTGTGTGCTGGCAATTGTCAAGAGCCCACCTGGCAGACTGAGGCTGAGGGCCCTGCTTGGGAATAATATGAGATAAGTTTGAAGCATTCCACTGTTTTGTACAAATCCCTGTCATCTTTCTAAAATCACGTCTTAGTCTGCTCAGGCTGCCATAACAAAATACCATAGACTGGGTGGCTTAAACAAAAAAATTTATTCTCACAGTTCTAGAAGCTGGGAAGCCCAAGATCAAGGTAGAAGCCAATTTGGATTCTGGTGAGGGCTGCTTCCTGACTTGTAGACAGCCACGTTTGGGCTGTGTCCTCACATGGGGGAGAGAGAGAGAGTAAGCTCTCTGGTGTCTCTTCTTATAAGGACACTAATCCCATCATGAAGTGCCCACCCTCATGACCTCATCTAACTCTAATTACCTCCCCAAAGCCCCATCTCCAAATACCATCACATTGGAGGTTAGACATATGAATTTGGCAAGGGTAGGGGGTTGTGGATGGGGACCCAACATTCGGTCCAAAACAGGTCATATGAATGTAAATCCCTGCATCTTTTAATTTTTTTTTTTTTTTTTTTTTTTTTTTGGCTGCATTGGGTCTTCGTTGCTGCACGCGAGCTTTCTCTAGTTGTGGCGAGCAGGGGCTACTCTTCATTGCAGTGCGCAGGCTTCCATTGTGGTGGCTTCTCTTGTTGCGGAGCATGGGCTCTAGGCACGCAGGCTCAGTAGTTGTGGCCCATGGGGCTTAGTTGCTCCGTGGCACATGGGATCTTCCCAGACCAGGGATCGAACCCGTGTCCCCTGCATTGGCAGGCAGATTCTTAACCACTGCACCACCAGGGAAGTCCCCCTGCATCTTTTGAAAAGCTCAAAAAATGAAGTTTGATATACAGATTGGTATTTGTCTTCAATCATGTCATTTTACTTGAGAGTTTACATAACAGCTAGTTGCAAGCTACAAAACTGACTTGATTTGCTTTCTCTACATTCATTTTCCAAAAAAAACAAAGAAGAAAGAAAACCGGAAATGTAAAGTTCTCCTTTGGTTAGAAGCTCTGGAAGTATTCTACTTTTAGAAGACATCATCCAGTGTATCTGAAGCTTTGGATGTTGGTTAACAGATTCATGAGTAATTGCATATAAACACAAACAATGGGCTGAAACTTTCTACAGCTTGTTAACTGGTAAAGACTGGAGATTTATCAGCCTGTTAAAACGAGGTTCTGATAACTGTGCTTTTACCTTTCTCACTAGACTATAAACTCTGGGAGGATGGGGTACGTGTTTTCCCCAGCATCTAGACCATCACCTACCACAGAAATGGGACTTAGTGTTAAGTGAAAAACTAAATAAATGATTGGATGCAAGACAAATTAATTTGTTAACATTTGACTAAAGTAAACATATATTTCTCAGAATTAACTTAGCCTGAATTGGCTGAGATGCTTATGACTGGTGGATTATGCCTATTTAACAAATTAAAAGCAAACCACAAAATCAAGGATTTTAAACTAATTTTTTCCCAGACATGTTTGTTGTAAATCCAATACACGTACTCTGTTGAACTGGCTGCTTTGTGTAATTGAGAGCCAATTTCAACGTTCACATGACAATGAAAACCTCAAGCTTAAATTTATTAATACGTTGCCTTGGCAGAACACCAGGCCTCTTAATAGCAAAATATGGAGAGAAAGGATATTAGTCTCCAAAGACTTGAGTTTGATTTTGAAAATAAACTGATGTTGTTCTTTAAAGATCATTCATAAGGAGACATAACTGTGGACATGTGGACTATAAAGAAATTTAAATGAAAAATAATTCAAAGTACAGGGAATCAGAGTTTCAGCATGGTGTTTGGTTGGAAGGCCCAGGGATCAAAATATTTAAGTGTTTTAGGTCCCACCTTAGCAATTCAAATTCTGAATAGTTGCTAATGCATTGATCTGATAACTCCTAATCTAGACATACTTAACAAATAATTTGCCAAACACACTAGGATATGGAACAGAAGAACTACATATTCAACCAGATGGATCCCAGAAAAGGAGACTTCATCATTTCTAATAACCATGGTTGTCATTTATTTAACACGTACCAGGTATCTGTCTAGCACTATGTCAAGTGACATACCGACTTATCTAATCCTTACAAAACCCCCATTGAGCAGATGAGGAAACTAAGGCTTAAAATATGTTAAATAAATTACCCCTTAATTGATTACCCCAAATCAACAAGCCTGTAAATGGCAAAGGCACGATTTTAGCCTTTGCTATTGACTACTCTGTTTTGTTCCACTACTCCTCAAAAGATGGTCCTTGAACTGGCAACATGAACATCACCTGGGAACTTGCTGGAAATCAGTCCCAAACTCCACACAGGCTTACTGAATCAGAATCACTGGCTGTGGGACCTAGGAATCTGTTTTAACCAGCTCTCCAGGAGATTCTAATGCACACTGAATTTTGAGAAGTACATCTCTATTCTACTCTATTTCTCCAAACTTTAGCAAATATTTATATTTCACTTTTCCAGTGCAGTTTCTTACAAAACCCAGAAAATTAATATCACATTCCTTTCTTTGTTTGAATTATGTGAACAATAGTCACTAGACTAGAAACCTTAATTCCTACAAATAGAATATATAAAATGAGCCCCAAGGAAAACAACCCAATGGCATTATTATCCATCTAAAATATGAACAAGGGCTACAGTGACTGGAATTCTTTCAAGACCTGACTACACATATTGGTTTAGGATTAAAACAGTAATCACTTAGCTCATTCTAAGCTTTAACAGATAAAATAGATTTTTAATATAAGCTCAGAAAGAGTATCTTGCCAAGAGGGCAAGAGTAACCATCCGGTGTGCTGTGACAAAAGTGAAATATAATATATGTAAAGGGCAATCAGAATTCCAATCTATTGCTATGAATGATTGTCTTGCCAGGTAATGAAATGTATTGACATTACTGCTGAGCTGTCATTGGCATGTTATACAGACATGGAGATTTTCTAAGCAAAGTTACTGGAAGTCATTCAAATATTTATAATGGTGTAATGGGTGAAATGGAGACTTTCTCTTTCAAAAAAAATTTTGTTCCAAATTCCTTGATGAGAAAATATTTGGAATAAAGCACAATAGATTTATATACAGACTTATATGGCTGAAATTGATTTTTGTTTCCCTGGGAATTTAAGAATCTTTTTAATAGTTGAGAGCTGGTGTACAGCTGCAAGAGGTTGGCTTAATACGGAGCCAATATTTATGCTTTCTTGATAGAACAAATGAGAGTTCTTGCTCTGTTTTCTATCTTACTTTTGTTGAAAGCCTGGCAACACTGGGATATAATACTTGCTTCTTCAAAATGTTTCTAAATTGTTCACTGTTTTGTATTTAATCTTGAAGCTGCTTTATTTATAATATTAGTAAACCTCAAAGAAACACATATGGTGGAAGAGAATGGAGAAATTCTGTGATTTCACTGTTTTATTCTTCTTTAATAGAATTTATATGAAACCGAAAATCATTCAAGTTTGTGTTTTTATTTTCAAGGAGTGTGTCCATGCCTTGCAACAGGATGCCTTAAACAGATGAGTAAATCACAGCACACAATAAATTTTATGGCTGAAGAAATTATTTCTGCAGAAATCTCCCTATAACAGGTGAGTGAAGATTTATGTAGATATTTGTTATCTCTATATTTAAATAAAGTGAGCACAGTCTTGAAAAAATACAAACATATTTTTGTCCAAATGCAGATCCAGCACAACTGCAGGCAGTACCCTCTACTTCTTAATAATTTCTAGGTTTTCTCTAGCCTTACATATTTATTCCTACTGCTTACTATTTGCCTACTATATTGAGGATCTACTAAAGGCCAGTATTATGCTTGCATTTTACCTGGATATCATATGCACAGGTGCAGTACTCTGACATATGGTAAGCACTCAAGCAAATATTATTATCTACATACAACTGCTGAAAACAAAATTTGCCTGTAGACAAAGTAATTTATGCTTCTTGGATCCTAGGTCTCACTAGCAGAGTTTTGACATCAGATATACCATCTCTCAGCATGCATAGCAGGAATCCAACTGGTCAGTGTAATGTAGTGATTAAAATCATGGACACTGGCACCAGACAACCTTGGTTCCAGTCCGTGTTCTACTGCTTATTACCTATGTGACCTTGAACCAGACGTTCAGCTTCCTATGCCCCTGTTTCTTATCTCATAGAGCTGTTGTACAGATTAACTCAGAGAGTGCTTGGAAAAGTGTTTGGTGTGGGGTAGGTGGACAATATATGGTAGCCATCATTGGGCCTCCCTGGTGGCGCAGTGGTTGAGAGTCCGCCTGCCGATGCAGGGGATACGGGTTCGTGCCCCGGTCTGGGAGGATCCCATATGCCGCGGAGCGGCTGGGCCCGTGAGCCATGGCCGCTGAGCCTGCGCGTCCGGAGCCTGCGCGTCCGGAGCCTGTGCTCCGCGGCGGGAGAGGCCACAACAGTGAGAGGCCCGCATACCAAAAAAAAAATATATATATATATATGGTAGCCATCATTGTTATTCTCTGGGCCCATTTCATCACCTGTAAATGGATGCAATAAACAAGCAGACCTTATGGAATTTCTGTTATGCGGAAGTCTAGAGGTTCCATAAGGTCAAGAACCATGTATGTCTTTTCACTATTGGATCCTAGCACATAGCATAGATTCCTGGCATACAAATAAAAATTTAAGTGAATGAATAAATGAAATATATATATATATATATATAAAGCAATTGGCACAGTGCCTGACACATAGCAAGTGCTCAATAAATGAGGGCTGTTTTAAGTATGCTTAACTATCTTGTGGACTCCCTTAATACAGTTTAGTTCAAGCCAGACCTCTGTCCATAATACTGGGAAGTTTTCAGTGGGAAGTCTTCACTCCCTGGAACTAAGACCTCCAGAAAGCTCTACCCAGTGGTGTTATGGAATAGCTCCTTATGCCTTGACTAGAAAGGAGTTAGTGGTAAGGGCATTGGGCCAGAAATCCAGGTCAAGCCCTGGCTTGACGATTTCATAGTTGTGTGGCCTTCACCAAGTCATTTCACCTATTTGAGTCTGTTTCCTCAATTGTAAGATAAATGGTTTGGATTGAAAGATCCTCTTCTAATTCTGGATCTCTGTAATTTCAGAAATTATATCATAACTCTTTGTTCCTGAATATGTGAACAGTTTTTATGACTTATCTCTCATGTATGTAGCATGCCTATTATACACACACATGCACACACACACAAATGTGTATATATGAGTCAGCAATGCCTGCTGTGAATTTTTCATCCAATACAGGAACTTCTTTTCTGGAACAATGAATTTCTCTCTCCATTTGTACCTTTCTTGGTGATGCCTGGTTGTGAATTATACATTTAGATTTGGCATCCATATTAGATTAGAACTGAGAAATGTTCTAAAAGGAAGCCTTGATTAAGAAAAATTAATGACTTATTTTGTCCATTCCAGCCCAATGTAATTTTCCTCCTCCATACTTATCCAGTTTTTCTTGTTTGTGCTAATTATATGCCAGATTTTGAACCTGAGTCTCTCTCATAAGAGTCAGTGAACTTTCTACTCTACACTGTCTTTCAAACAGCTGCTTGCCTTGTCAAATCCCATCAGTCTAAACATCTCCCTGGAAGCAGATCTGTTTATTGTGTTTATTTGAATTCCACCCTTCCAAACACACACACACAGTTGTGAACATAATAGGTGCACAGTAAATGTATGTTGAGTAAATGGAAGATAAAAAGAACACACTGGGCCTTCTTCAGTTTTGTGGCCTCATTTCTCTCCTAGAATTCTTTTTTTGGATCAAAACAGGAAGTGGTAAGGTTGTCACATGAATACAAATCACTGAGTTGTGACAAGTGCCAAACTGGCTCTAAGGCATCAAGGAAGTCAAAGCTTAGTCCTCTCTGTTTCTTTCCCAGCATTCACAGGCCTGAACATCAATAACCCCATCCTATGCAGCCTCTGTAGACAGCAGCCTGGTTAGCCTGGCCCTAACCAGGCCCAGGGATCCCTGAACTTTTCGTGTTCTACACCAAAGAGTTTTTGCTGGGCTTATTAAAGTATATTTTGGGAGAGGTTGATCAGCTCTTTGGTTTTGTTACCACTTATATATATTTTGAAGACTGCAAAAATAAAAGATTGAACAAGCCATTATTTCTGATCGTGGAGATGAGAGAGCTCATACTTAAACGAGAATAATAAATGCAATTTTGGAATCTACTGGATACTCTTTTGAAAAGTAGGTAGTCATGATCAATCTCGGAAGGTTGCATTAAACTTAGCACTTGAATTAGGCAAGTTTAAACTGACAACTATAATAAGCAGTCTTCAACTTCCAGGAGCTTTACATAATAAAAGTTTATTGCTGACTCATGCAATAGTGTAATGCAAGTATTCTTGGTTAGCCAGTGATGCCCCAAATAGTATCTCGGGGACCCACGTTCTTTCATTTTTGTAGTGCCACCTCTTCTAGATCTTCAGAGTCTTCTCCATTAAACTGCAGGAGGAAAAGAGAGAGATTGGAAGGGTGGAATATTAAGCAGAAAGTTTTTGTAGACCAGGCTTAGATACATATCACTTCCCGCCCAATTTTATTGGCCAGAATTCAGTCATATGGTCACACCTAACTGCAGGGAAGGCTAGGAAAAGCAGTCTAGCTGAGTGCCCAGTAAGAAAAGGAACTGGGGTAAAGTGAACTCACAGCAGTCTCTGCCACAGCTCTACATGTGTACTTCCCATCCAGCATCATCATGTTAGCAGTGTTCCATGTAAAGGGCCAATAAATGGTTGCTCTTTTTATAACTAGTACATCTGATAAAATCTAATAACAATTATCCGAGAATATATGGAGCAAAGCCAAGTGTTAATTGTGGGCTATGATAAATAAGACATGATCTTGGCCCCTAAGAATTTTGTACTAAAATAGAACTCTCAACCAACTCTTTTTTTGGCTCTGCTACGTGGCTTGTGGGATCTTAATCCCTGGACCAGGACTTGAACCGGGGGCCCCGACAGTGAGAATGCTGAGTCCTAACCACTGGACCACCAGGGAATTCCCTTTTTTTCTTTTTTTTCCTTTTTTTTTTCAACCAACTCTAAAATGGAGAAGAATAAGGTAAGGATAGAGGTGAAAGTCTTTTGTAGCATACATCTTATTATATGTCTGTCTACCATAACTTTAAGCTACTCAAGACAGACCTGATAACACACCTTTGTGTTTATGGTCTTTATTCATTGCCTGGCATACAGCAGGTATTATAGAAGTGATTTTTTTTTAACACAAATTATTTATTTATTTATTTTTGGCTCCATTGGGTCTTCGTTGCTGCGCACGGGCTTTCTCTAGTTGCAGCGAGCAGGGGCTACTCTTCATTGCGGTGCACGGGCTTCTCATTGTGGTGTCTTCCCTTGTTGCAGAGTACGGGCTCTAGGCACACAGGCTTCAGTAGTAGTGGCTCACGGGCTGAATAGTTGTGGCTCATGGCCTCTAGAGCACGGGC
Organism: Mesoplodon densirostris; assembly: GCF_025265405.1. NCBI lineage: Eukaryota > Metazoa > Chordata > Mammalia > Artiodactyla > Ziphiidae > Mesoplodon > Mesoplodon densirostris. The sequence goes on from NC_082671.1 coordinate 80,042,674, forward strand.
TCAGTAGTTGTGGCCCACGGGCTTAGTTGCTCCGCAGCATGTGGGACCTTCCTGGACCAGGGCTCGAAGCCATGTCCCATGCATTGACAGGCGGATTCTTAACTACTACACCACCAGGGAAGTCCTAGGGCAATAGTTCTTAACAGGGTTGTGTGTATGCATGGGAAGAGGGGGCTCCGTCTGATTTACCTATTATTGAGTAACAACTACCCCCAAACTTAATGGTTTAACACAATCATTTATTTTGCTGATGATTTTGTAGGTCAGGAATCTGGGAAGGACTAGGCTAGATAGTTTTCTTCCACATGGTTTTAGCTGTAGTGGCTCGGCCTAGAGGATCCACTTTCAAGATGGTTCCTTATATACACATAGTGCCTCAGTGTCCTACACACGGGGTCTTATACTTTGAGCTGCTCCATATAGCTTGGGTTTCTCCTGTCATGGTGGTCTCAGGATATCTAATCACATTTCTTACAAGAGGCAGGAGTTAAAGCTACCAGGTCAGTAAAGGGCCATGCCCAGAACTGGCAGTGTCACTTCTATTATACTTTACAGGACCTAACCACATTCAAGAGATTGAGAATTAGATTCTACCTCTTGATGGGGAAAATGGCACAGTCACACTGTGGAAGGGCATGTCGGATGGGAATATTGGGGATCATCTTTGGAAAATACTAACTGCTACAGGAATGTCCACCCAAGTCACCTGAGGAGCTTTTTCAAATTATGGCCATTATGCTTCCAAGTTTTAAATAGGTTCCACAGGGAATTCTGATACCTATCCCCAGCTCAGACCCAGTAGTGTAGAACAGAAAGAAAAAGTGGCTCAGGACTGAAATGTAAAAAGAACAACTCTGAATAGGGAGTTCCTGCTGATAGACCAGAGATGAAATAAATGAGCTAGAGGCATGATGGGAGCCAAAGGAGGAGATGATTTCAAGGAGGGTGTGGTCAGAAGCACCAAATGCTGTAGAGACGGTGAGAATGAGGAGAAATAGGCAGAGGCTGACAAATATGGCTTTGAAATCTCTCCAAGCGTCTCTGAACTCTGTTTCAGTTGGGGTTGGAATCCAGAATCAGAAGCTTACAAACTGAGTCTGTAACCAGAATAGGTTCCATTTTGTCCCCCAGTAGTTTGGCTATCCTCATGAAACCCTATTTGTAGGGACTGAAATAGCAGTTATCTGACAGCAATACACAATCTGCAAATGAGAAAAATTGTGACAGACTTTACAGGTAGTTAAAGTGTGAACTTCAAGAAAATGGAGACATTTCCCTTCTGCTCCGCCCTTTTGTCTTTGCAAGTAAGTTCTTTGGCAGTTAGTTTGGTGCTTTTCTTTGTTTGGGATATCAAGTCAGAATCAGTGTATCAGCTAGCTCTTGCTATATAACAAATCACTCCAAAGTCAGTGGCTTATAATCAGGGGTCTGCAAACTACAACCTGTGGGCCACATGCCTGTCTTTGTAAATATAGTTTTATTTAGACATAGCTGTGTCTGTTCATTTACATATTATCTGCCTTATGTGTTTATCTGTTTTTTGTACTACAGTAAACAGAGGAGAGGTACCACAGAGCATATGCCTCATGAACTTATAATATTCACTATCTAGCCCTTTAAAAAAAAAAGGTTTGCTCAATTCTGCTTAAAAAATAAGTATGTATTATTGCTAATGAGTCACCTGGGTAGTTTTTCTGGTCTCAGCTAGGCTCATTCATGATCAGCTGTGAGCTCTGATGCTTAGACTAGGTTCTGGTTGACTGGTTGTTGGCTAGTCTGACTTTAGCTGGAGTAACTGGGATCTTCCCCTGTGACTTTCCATTCTCTGATAGGCTAGTCTAGGCTTGTCCTTGCGGTGATAATAAGATTCCAATAGAATAAGTGGAAACATGTTAGAACTCTTGAGACCAAGGTTCCAAAGTGGCACACCATCACTTCCACCACATCCTACCATTCCACTACATGTGATATTGACCAAAGCAAGTAACAAGGGCAGCCCAGATTCCAGAGGCGATGAGAGAACCTGCTAAGTTATAATTGCAGAGATGTCGATACAGGGAGGCATGAAGTATCTGGGCCATCTTTGCAACCAATCTACCACATAGAGTATAGAAGGCACACCAGGCTGGACTTGAGAGAACTGAGGTCAGATCCTGACTTGGCTGTAAACTCACTCTGTGACCTTACACAAGTCACTCAGTCTCTCTGGGCCTTAGACTCCTTAGCTCTGAATTCTACATTCATATTAAAAAGTGCCATATCCTCTTCTTGTTTGCATTCAACAAATGTTTATTTTCTTGAAATATTTTTTAACGAGACTCGAAAATACTCTCTGTTTTCTAATGTGGTATTACTTGGGGCCAGCATAAGCAAAAAACATCTGCTTTTATTTCATTTCTTTGACAGGGATTCTAAATATTTGTAATTTACATGAAAAAAATTACAAAGGTCATACTGGGTTTCTTTCAAATATGAAGAAAGAGAAAAGGTTTTGCAAATGCAAGTGATAGAAGCCACCTTAGCAGGAAAATAATCTGAAGATGGTGTTTGCTCAGAATGACTCAAAATCCCCAAGTCCTTGCCTTTACCAGGAAGTCCTGATAGATAGGTAATATAAGAGAGATTTAGGTTAATAAACTCTCTGGAAAGTGCTATAAGAAGGGTTATGATGACTGGGTTTGCTTTATGCCTGTCAATCCCTTTCCAAATGAAACTAGTAAGAGTGGTGTAAGCCCGGATATTCCTGGATCAGCCATTGGGAAGATCCTCAAGCAGTATCCTTCCTACCCAGCTCCCAACAGGGCTCTCCAGGCATCTGCCTTCAGCAAGGCCAAGGCTAAAACAGAGTTTACACAGCAGAACCTGGGATTCATGTAGATCTTCATTCTTTGTAATCTGGTTCTCAATGCTACTTTGGGATACTTCTGAAGATGGGGAGCCAATTTAGCTCCAGTCATCAAGCAGATTACTAATCAGCCCTCCCATTTCCAAATCCAGACCCTTTTACTTCAGCCTGGTCCCTTCCTCCATCTCCCTAGCTACTACTCGCTATCCATTCCCAGCTTCATGTCTTGTTCATATTTTCCCTTCCTCCTCTTTCTCCTTCTGTTCCTCTTACTCAGATCCTAATCAGAGGACTTCCCTGGTGGCACAGTGGTTAAGAATCCACCTGCCAATGCAGGGGACTTGGGTTCGATCCCTGGTCTGGGAAGATCCCACATGCCGTGGAGCAACTAAGCCCGTGTGCCACAACTACTGAGCCTGTGCTCTACAGCCCGCCTGCCACAACTACTGAAGCCCGTGTGCCACAACTACTGAGCGTGCGCTCTAGAGCCCGTGAGCTACAACTACTGAGCCTGTGCTCTAGAGCCCGTGCTCCACAACAAGAGAAGCCACCGCAATGAGAAGCCCGTGCACCACAATGAAGAGTAGCCCCTGCTCACCACAACTAGAAAAAGGCCGCGTGCAGCAACGAAGACCCAACGCAGCCAAAAAAAACCTAATCAGATTTCAGAGCCAGGCCAAATTCTGCTTCTCCCTGGAGCTTCCCCTGCCAACTTGAGGCCTCTGTGAGCTCTCCCACAAAGGCATGAGTTACCCAACAGGCAGGCTGAGTATGTGCACAGAGCAGTTGTAAGTCAGGGTTCTCACCCTCTGCCTTAACACACACACACACACACACACACACACACACACACACACACACACGCAGAAAACCTCAGACTCAGTGAATGTATCCAGAATTTTGAAATGGAAAATCTAGAAAGAATTTATTTTAGCATATGCAACCTTTGTGACATTTCAAGAAATAACATTTATTCTGCATTACGTGGGGAAGAGGGGCACAAAAAGGGGTACTTTTTTCAGTTTAGGGTCTTTAGAGTTCTTAATTTTGTACTGATCTTTCCTCTGAGATTATATTGCTCTTACTGTGTTTTCCACAGACTTTGGTGTTTAATCATATGTGTATGATCTAGTGGTTGAGTACGTGGAATCTTAACTCTATCACCCACTAGCTCTGTGACTTTGGGCAAACTGTTTATGGCAGATAGTCTCCAATCATGGCTGTCATCAACCTCTTCCCTCCCTGCCACTCCTCCATTGAGAGGTGAAACTTGTTTCCCCTTCTCTTAAATCTTGCTGGGCCTGTAACTGCTTTGACCAACAGATCATAGCAGAAGTAACATTCTGAGACTTCTGAGGCCAGGCCTTCAGCAAACTGGAAGGTTCATTTTTTTCCTCTTGCAGTGCTCCTTCTTGGAGTCCAGCTGCCATCCCAGGAGAAGCAATGGAGGAGCATGGATGTACTCTGGTGGGCAGTCCCCGCTCTGCTCCCAGCTGACATCCAGCACCAATTGCCAGCCCTGTGAGCAAACCATTTGGATGTTCTAGCCTAGTCGAGCCTCCAGATAAATGCATATGGAAATAGGCAGACAACATCACATGGAGCAGAAGAACTGCCCAGCTGAGCCCAATCAACTCAGAATCATGAGATATAATAAAATAGTTGTTGCCTCAAGCCACTAAGTTTTGGGGTGGTTTGTTATATAACAATAGATCATTGAAATAGTATCTAACCCAAACCTAGATTTGGTTTCTTCCCCTATAAAATGGAGTCAATAATAGTACCCATTTCATAGGATTGGTTTAAGGATCAAACAAGATGAAATGTATGGTAAAGTGCTTAGTGATGTTATGCTATCTATTTATGTATGTTCTAATTACTACATTATTTTATTTATTTACTTATTTATTTGCTGCACCACATGGCTTGCAGGATCTTAGTTCCCTGACCAAGGATGAGTCCTAACCACTGGAATGCCAGTGAATTCCCTATTTTTAAACATGCAAGGAGAGGCTCTGTCACTGGTTAAAAGATTTCAAGAATCAGAGTGCAGGAGGTAGTGGGGCAGGAGAGAAAAGGAAGATATAGAAAATAAGTGGTACTAATATTTATTGGTAACCTACTATGTGCCAGGCCCCACACTAGGTTTTTACATATATGATCACACTGGCTCGTCACAGAAACCTTGTTAGGCACATGTTTTTACCCTTTATACCATTCAGTGGAGGTTCAGAGAGGTTAAGTAATTTACCCAAGGTCCCACAGCTGGGAGTGACCAGAGAGGAGTACAAGTGGGCTTCAAAGTGTACTGTCTGACTGGAAAGCCCATTCTTTTTTTTTTAACCCTCCTACAGATCTTGGACAGAGGGGCTTCCTGAGATCTTTCAAAATATAATTATTATTTTCTTTTTTTTTTTTGCGGCACGCGGGCTATAATTATTATTTTCAATGAGAAATTAAACATTCAGTTAGATTCTATTCAATCCAACCAATATTCTGCTTCTGGTAGGAATATTGATGAAAATTTAAAAACAACCCCCAAAGTCCTGTACTTCCGGTAATAAATTATTACAAACCTACCATCAAGAAATCTAGATAAATCTTTCATGATACTAGTTATTTTTGCCTTATGTCATATCTCTGAGAAACAACTTCCAGGCATGTAAAATTATACTTTCTTTTATTTTTCTTTCTTTAACCCTCTAGGAAGGGCTGCCCCATTATGCCTTTATACATTAATGCTTAATTTTTTTAACATCTTTATTGGAGTATAATTGCTTTACAATGTTGTGTTAGTTTCTGCTGTATAACAAAGTGAATCAGCTATATGTATACATATATCCCCATATCGCCTCCCTCTTGCGTCTCTCTCATACCCTCCCTATCCCACCCCTCTAGGTGGTCACAAAACAGAGCTGATCTCCCTGAGCTATGCAGCTGCTTCCTACTATCTATCTGTTTTACATTTGGTAGTGTATATGTGTCAGTGCTACTCTCTCACTTTGTCCCAGCTTACCCTTCCCCCTCCCCATGTCCTCTAATCCATTCTCTACATCTGCGTCTTTATTCCTGTCCTACCACTAAGTTCATTAGAACCATTTTTTTTTAGATTCCATATATGTGTGTTAGCATACAGTATTTCTTTTTCTCTTTCTGACTTACTTCACTCTGTATGACAGCCTCTATGTCCATCCACCTCACTACAAATAACTCAATTTGGTTTCTTTTTATGGCTGAGTAATATTCCATTATGTATATGTGCCACATCTTTATCCATTCATCTGTCAATGGACACTTAGGTTGTTCCCATGTCCTGGCTATTGTAAATAGTGCTTCAATGAACATTGTGGTACATGACTTTTTTTGAATTATGGTTTCCTCAGGGTATATGCCCAGTAGTAGGATTGCTGGCTCATGTGGTAGTTCTATTTTTAGTTTGTTTGTTTGTTTGTTTTGTATTTTTTGTGGTACGCGGTCCTCTCACTGTTGTGGCCTCTCCCGTTGCGGAGCACAGGCTCCGGACACACAGGCTCAGCGACCATGGCTCACGGGCCTAGCCGCTCCGTGGCACAAACCCATGTCCCCTGCATCGGCAGGCGGACTCTCAACCACTGCACCACCAAGGAAGCCCTATTTTTAGTTTTTTAAGGAACCTCCATACTGTTCTCCATAGTGGCTGTATCAATTTACATTCCCACCAACAGTGCAAGAGGGTTCCCTTTTCTCCACACCCTCTCCAGCATTTATTGTCTGTACATTTTTTGATGATGGCCATTCTGACTGGTGTGAGGTGATACCTCATTGTAGTTTTGATTTGCATTTCTCTAATGATTAGTGATATTGAGCATTCTTTCATGTGTTTGTTGGCAATCTGTATATCTTCTTTGGAGAAATGTCTATTTAGGGCTTCTGCCCATTTTTAGATTGGGTTGTTTGTTTTTTTGATATTGAGCTTTATAAGCTGCTTGTATATTTTGGAGATTAATCCTTTGTCAGTTGCTTCGTTTACAAATATTTTCTCCCATTCTGAAGGTTGTCTTTTCGTCTAGTTTATGGTTTCCTTTGCTGTGCAAAAGCTTTTAAGTTTCATTAGGTCCCATTTGTTTATTTTTGTTTTTATTTCCATTTTTCTAGGAGGTGGGTCAAAAAGGATCTTGCTGTGATTTATGTCATAGAGTGTTCTGCCTATGTTTTCCTCTAAGAGTTTGATAGTGTCTGGCCTTATGTTTAGGTCTTTAATCCATTTTGAGTTTATTTTTGTGTATGGTGTTAGGGACTGTTCTAATTTCATTCTTTTACATGTAGCTGTCCAGTTTTCCCAGCACCACTTATTGAAGAGGCTGTCTTTTCTCCATTGTATATTCTTGCCTCCTTTATCAAAGATAAGGTGACCATATGTGTGTGTGTTTATCTCTGGGATTTCTATCCTGTTCCATTGATATATATTTCTATTTTTTGCCAGTACCATACTATCTTGATTACTGTAGCTTTGTAGTATAGTCTGAAGTCAGGGAGGCTGATTCCTCCAGCTCTGTTTTTCTTTCTCAAGATTGCTTTGGCTATTCGGGGTCTTTTGTATTTCCATACCAATTGTGAAATTTATTGTTCTAGTTCTGTGAAAAATGCCATTGGTAGTTTGATAGGGATTGCATTGAATCTGTAGCTTGCTTTGGGTAGTAAAGTCATTTTCACAGTGTTGATTCTTCCAGTCCAATAACATGGTATATCTCTCCATCTGTTGGTATCATCTTTAATTTCTTTCATCAGTGTCTTATACTTTTCTGTATACAGGTCTTTTGTCTCCTTAGGTAGGTTTATTCCTAGGTATTTTATTCTTTTTGTTGCACTGGTAAATGGGAGTGTTTCCTTAATTTCTCTTTCAGATTTTTCATCATTAGTGTATAGGAATGCAGGAGATTTCTGTGCCTTAATTTTGTATCCTGCTACGTTACCAAATTCATTGATTAGCTCTAGTAGTTTTCTGGTAGCATCTTTAGGATTCTCTATGTATAGTATCATGTCATCTGCAGACAGTGACAGTTTTACTTCTTCTTTTCCAATTTGGATTCCTTTTATTTATTTATTTTTCCTCTGGTTGCTGTGGCTAAAACTTCCAAAACTATGTTGAATAATAGTGGTGAGAGTGGGCCAACTTATCTTGTTCCTGATCTTAGAGGAAATGGTTTCAGTTTTTCACCATTGAGAATGATGTTGGCTGTGGGTTTGTCATATATGGCCTTTATTATGTTGAGGTAGGTTCCCTCTATGCCTACTTTCTAGAGAGTTTTTATCATAAATGGGTGTTGAATTTTGTTGAAAGGTTTTTCTGCATCTATTGAGATGAACATATGGTTTTTATCCTTCATTTTGTTAATATGATGTATCACATTGATTGATTTACGTATATTGAAGAATCCTTGCATTCCTGGGATAATCCCTACTTGATCATGGTGTATGATCCTTTTAATGTGCTGCTGGATTCTGTTTTCTAGTATTTTGTTGAGGATTTTTGCATGTATGTTCATTAGTGATGTTGGCCTGTAGTTTTCTTTTTTTGTGACATCTTTGTCTGGTTTTGGTATCAGGGTGATGGTGGCTATTGCTCCCTCTGCTATATTTTGGAAGATTTTGAGAAGGATAAGTGTTAGCTCTTTTCTAAATGTTTGATAGAATTCGCCTGTGAATCCATCTAGTGCTGGACTTTTTTTTGGTAGAAGATGTTTAATCACAGTTTCAATTTCAGTGCTTGTGATTGGTCTGTTTATATTTTCTATTTCTTCCTGGTTCAGTCTCAGAACGTTGTGCTTTTCTAAGAATTTGTCCATTTCTTCCCGGTTGTCCATTTTATTGGCATATAGTTGCTTGTAGTAATCTCTCATGATCCTTTGTATTTCTGCAGTGTCACTTGTTACTTCTCCTTTATCATTTTTAATTCTATTGGTTTGAGTCTTCTTTTCTTCTTGATGAGTCTGGCTAATGGTTTGTCAATTTTGTTTTTCTTCTCAAAGAACCAGCTTTTAGCTTTATTGATCTTTGCTATTATTTCCTTTATTTCTTTTTCATTTATTTCTGATCTGATCTTTATCATTTCTATCCTTCTGCTAACCTTGGGGGGTTTTTTGTTCTTCTTTCTCTAATTGCTTTTGGTGTAAGTTTAGGTTGTTTATTTGAGATGTTTCTTGTTTCTTGAGGTAGGATGGTATTGCTATAAACTTCCCTCTTAAACTGCTTTTGCTGCATCCCATAGGTTTTGGGTCATCGTGTTTTCATTGTCATTTGTTTCTAGGTATTTTTTTGATTTCCTCATTGATTTCTTCAGTAATCTCTTGGTTATTGTTTAGCCTCCATGTGTTCATATTTTTTACAGTTTTTTTTCCTGTAATTGATATCTAGTCTCATAGCATTGTAGTCAGAAAAGATACTTGATATGATTTCATTTTTCTTAAATTTACCAAGGCTTGGTTTGTGACCCAAGATATGATCTATGCTGGAGAAAGTTCCATGAGCACTTGAGAAGAAAGTGTATTCTGTTGTTTTTGGATGGAATGTCCTATAAATATCAATTAAGTCCATCTTGCTTAATGTATCATTTAAAGCTTGTGTTTCCTTATTTATTTTCATTTTGGATGATCTGTCCATTGGTGAAAGTGGGGTGTTAAAGTCCCCTACTATGATTGTGTTACTGTTGATTTCCCCTTTTATGACTGTTAACATTCACCTTATGTGTTGAGGTGCTCCTATGTTGGGTGCATAAATATTTACAATTGCTATATCTTCTTCTTTGATTGATCCCTTGATCATTATGTAGTGTCCTTCTTTGTGTCTTGTTATAGTCTTTATTTTAAAGTCTATTTTGTCTGATATGAGAATTGCTGCTCCAGCTTTCTTCTGACTTCCATTTGCATGGAATATCTTTTTCCATCCCCTCACTTTCAGTCTGTATGTGTCCCTAGGTCTGAAGTGGGTCTCTTGTATACAACATATATACGGGTTTTGTTTTTGTATCTATTTAGCCAATCTGTGTCTTTTGGTTGGAGCATTTAATCCATTTACATTTAAGGTAATTATCAATATGTATGTTCCTATTACCATTTTCTTGTTTTGGGTTTATTTTTGTAGGTCTTTTCCTTCTACTGTGTTTCCTGCCTAGTTCCTTTAGTATTTATTGTAAAGCTGGTTTGGTGGGGCCGAATTCTCTTAACTTTTCGTTGTCTGTAAAGGTTTTAATCTCCATTGAATCTGAATGAGATCCTGCAGCTCAGAGTAATCTTTGTTGTAGGTTTTTCCCTTTCATCACTTTAAATATGTCCTGCCACTCCCTTTTGGCTTGTAGAGTTTCTGCTGAAAGATCAGCTGTTAACCTTATAGGGTTTTCCTTGTATGTTATTTGTTGCTTTTCCCTGCTGCTTTTAATATTTTTTCTTTGTATTTGATTTTTGATAGTTTGATTAATATGTGTCTTGGTGTGTTTCTCCTTGGATTTATCCTGTATGGGACTCTCTGTGCTTCCTGGACTTGATTGACTATTTCCTTTCCCATGTTAGGGAAGTTTTCAACTATAATCTCTTCAAATGTTTCCTCAAACCCTTTCTTTTTCTCTTCTTCTCTGGGACCCCTATAATTCGAATGTTGCTGCATTTAATGTTGTCCCAGAAGCCTCTGAGACTGTCCTCAATTCTTTTCATTCTTTTCTCTTTATTCTCCTCTGTGGTAGTTAGTTCCACTATTTTATCTTCCAGGTCACTTATCCATTCTTCTTCCTCAGTTATTCTGCTATTGATTCCTTCTAGAGAATTTTTAATTTCATTTATTGTGTTGTTCATCATTGTTTGTTTGCTCTTAATTCTTCTAAGTCCTTGTTAAACATTTCGTGTATTTTCTCCATTCTGTTTCCAAGATTTTGGATCATCTTTACTATCATCACTCTGAATTATTTTTCAGGTAGGCTGCCTATTTCCTCTTCACTTGTTTGGTCTGGTGGGTTTTTACCTTGCTGCTTCATCTGCTGTGTTTTTCTCTGTCTTCTCATTTTTTTAACTTACTTCGTTTGGGGTCTCCTTTTTGCAGGCTGCAGGTTCGTAGTTCCCATTGTTTTTGGTGTCTTCCCCCAGTGGATGAGTTTGGTTCAGTGGCTTATGTAGGCTTCGTGGTGGAGGGGACTGGTGCCTGTATTCTGGTGGGTAGGGCTGGATCTTGTCTTTCTGGTGGGCAGGGCTGCATCCGGCGGTGTGTTCTTGGGTGTCTGTGAACTTAGTATGATTTTAGGCAGCCTCTCTGCTAATGGGTGGGGTTGTGTTCCTGTCTTGTTAGTTGTTTGGCATGGGGCGTCCAGCACTGGAGCTTGCTGGCTGTTGGGTGGAGCTGGGTCTTTGCGTTGAGACAGAGATCTCTGGGAGAGCTCTCGCTGATTGATATTATGTGGGGCCAGGAGGTCTCTGGTGGTCCAATGTCATGAACTCAGCTCTCCCACCTCAGAGGCTCAGGCCTGACACCCGGCTGGAGCACCAAGACCTGTCAGCCACACGGATGTGTTACAGGGTCTTTCTCCTCCTAGGGACTCAGCCAGGATTTCAGGCAATGGGTTCTGAGTCCAAAAATTGCCTCTATTTGGGAACTTGCCAAACACGACACAGGAGAGGCTTCAGTATTTTCTTGGAGTTGGATTTGCTCTCTTGTACTTCTCCCATTGCCACAAAAAATCTTTCCCTGAGTAGCTGCTGCTCCTTTCGCTGCTTAATTTTTAAATGAGAAGTTAACTTGTCTTTTCTCACAGAGACAATTTACTTGGTGAGGTCAGCAAAATGCTGATAAGAAAACCTGTATGAGGCCCCTCAGGCCAGGCCTCTGAGATCCTGGCTGAAAGCTCACCACAGATCTGTGTCCAATAATAAAATCCTCCTCGAATCTGGGAGCACTCAGCTCATTCCTGCCTTTTCAATCTTTTAAGTGCCTCCTTCCCATGCTCCTTCTTTTCCTTCCCCCAGTCTCTCACAAAATCTTGTTCCAAAATGTCAGTCAACCATCAGCTAATGGGATCAGAAGTTGCCTCACAGTCAGAAAACCTCCTGGTCCCCGGCCCAAGTGCCCCCCATTACATCCAGTGTCCCCAGATGACCTCCCAGTCCCCATGACGTAAGGAAACATTTCAGAGCAGCTTTACAAAATGAGAAACTCATTCGTTATTTTTTTCAAGGGACCAAGAAAAGAAAATGTTATGAACAAGGAAATTTCTGGTGGGTCACTGGCCAGGACACTGAAATGTGAACATCGAACAATTAATTTAAGGATAATATAAACAGGTTTCATTATACAGAGTTTAAGAATATGATTGGAATAGTCTGTTGTTTTGAATTCTAGAATGTTCCTCTCCCTACTGCACCCCTGTCCCCACCCCGGGCCTTCTTACTATGAGTTGGCATTCTCCCTCCCCCTGGTTGTTTTCTCCATCTCCATCCACTGTTATAGCACAGATGAACTCACTCTGTGTTTGGCTTCATGTGGTTGCCTTGCCTACATTTATTCTGGTTTCCTATTGTGTTGCCGACGCACATTTTTAAGAGTTCCATTATGTGGAATGGTTTTTTTTCCTACTCTCTTCAGAAAAATTGACTTTTCAAAGGAATATTTAAAAAATTTTTTTGTTTAAAGAGATAAGGTTATTTCTAGTTCTTTGTCCTCTTTCACAATTACAGCCATGTACTCCATAAGGAATCCATTAATGTGTAAGATGCTTTGAAGCTGCTGGCTCTGTGTGTGTGTGTGTGTGTGTGTGTGTGTGTGTGTGTGTATCCACGCACGCACGCACGCGTGCACTGTTTTTTTTTTTCTTTTTCTCTCAGAATCTTGCCACTGCCAACCACTGATTTAGGAATGTTTAGGGGTACATGCCAACTCAATAATCAAAATCATTTTGGTACTGGGAACCCAACCACAGTCTCTGTAGACCAGTGGAATTTATTACTTGCTCCAGTTTATTAAGTAATAGTACCAACAACATTTTGAATAAAGAAGAGTCTGATAAGATATGATAGAATGTCAGGATAATTCATTTTGACCATAAAGCAATGCTTGTTTTGAATCTGAAATGCTAAAAGCATGAATAGCCTGATGGTCCACGGCTTCCTTCTCTTGACCTGATATAGGAATATGATTCCTAGCTCACTTTAGGAAAGAGTCTCAGGACAGACTGCTGGTTTTCTGCTACATCCATATCCCTGTTTTCATTCCACAAATACATATCTAGTACTGACTGTGGGCCAAGCACTGTCCTAGGCGTTGGGACCACAGTGATGAACAGGATAAACGCAACTCCTGCCACATGGCACTTTCTGAAGGAAGATATCTTGGCTGCATAGATTACTGTCTGTTGAGACATTTGAGGCACATGCAAAACAGACTAATGGTGAAGCTTATGGTGTGTGTTCGGATCCAGGCTATACCACCCCAAGCTGTTTTATTTTGAACAATTTATGTGGCCTTACTAAGCTTCAGAGTCCTAAATTGCAGTGGTACTTACCTCACAGTTATTTTGAGGGTTAAGTGAAAAAGTCCTTGTACAGCTTTTACCATAGTGCCTGGTTAAGAGCCAAGAGTAGTGGTGGTGGTAGTATAAGTTTATTTATTTTATGTTATTTTTCTATTTTTGGCTGTGTTGGGTCTTCGCTGCTCCACGCAGGCTTTCTCTACTTGCGGTGAGCGAGGGCTACTCTTTGTTGTGGTGCATGGGCTTCTCATTGCAGTGGCTTCTCTTGTCACGGCGCATGGGCTCTAGGCACACAGGCTTCAGTAGTTGTGGCACACGGGCTCAGTAGCTGCGGCACGTGGGCTCTAGAGCGCAGGCTCAGTAGTTGTGGCGCATGGGCTTAGTTGCTCCGCAGCATGTGGGATCTTCCCAGACCAGGGCTCCAACCTGTGTCCCCTGCATTGGCAGATGGATTCTTAACCACTGTGCCACCAGGGAAGTCCCAGTGGTGGTAGTAGTAGCCGTAAGTGGACCATATTGTCCCTCAGCAGAGAAGGTCGTGGCAAGTCCATGGGTCCAACCATCCCGGGGTGGGGGGTTACAGATCCATCCCACCCTAGGAGTCTCTTAAGTTTAAGGGAGAAAAAAAGAGGCTTGCCCAATGCTCAGAACCACATCCTCTTCCTTCTCAAGCTGCAGTGCCTCCTGCTGCTCATGGAAGAAAATGCAGCTCCTTCCTCCACAGGAGTGTGTTTGCCAGCCTACTGTGGCAAGAATCCCTCACACTGAACCCTGCCATCTGTGACACCAAAAGATGCAACCCCTCCCGTCACCCCTGAGGCCTGCCAGCAGTCACTGCAGCTGTGGGAGCCTGCCATTCTGTGGTGTGGGCTCTTCCCACGCACTGTCCCCCCTCAGAGCCCCTTCCTGCTCCATGTTGAGCCCAGAGTAGCAGGTCCGGAACTTCTGGGGATGCTGGGGCCTCAGGGCTCATAAGAAACCCATCTTTCTGATGGATCCTGGTGGGTTTTCCCCCTTCATTTATCTCCAAAGGAGCACTGAACAGTTTCCATATGGCTGCCACGTGCCCCGATGTTTTGGTCGAGACAACGTTATTGCCATACCTCACTAGACCTCTCCCAGAATGGTCACAAGGTTCTCCTGGGCATAGCAGGGGCTGCTCTGCCCAAGCTATGCTGCAGAGCAGAAAACTGTGCCGCCTAGTTGCTCTGCACCTATGCCTCTCCAGAGGCTTTGTCTTCTACCCAGCAAGAAAAAGACGTTCATTTGTTTTTCATTCTAGGAATCTAGGTGCAAAAATAACCCACTGTAGGGCCTCCCTGGTGGCGCAGTGGTTAAGAGTCCGCCTGCCGATGCAGGGGATACGGGTTCGTGCCCCGGTCTGGGAGGATCCCATATGCCGCGGAGCGGCTGGGCCCGTGAGCCATGGCCGCTGGGCCTGCGCATCCGGAGCCTGTGCTCTGCAACGGGAGAGGCCACAACAGTGAGAGGCCCACATACCGCAAAAAGAAAAAAATAAAAAATAAAATAACCCACTGTAGCTAATTGGCCCACTCCCTTCCCTGTGAAGTGGGCAGGCACAGAAAATCCCCAACCCTGCCCAGCTCATCATCTACCCCTAAGGGGCCTTGCCATAGCTAGCGTGTGGGAGGAGAGCAAATTTAAATGAAATCAACATGAGTTTCCTCCTAACAATAATAGTTCTATTCATTCAACGCTTACTGAGTGCTCAGTTACCTACTTGGTGCCAGAGGAGAGACAACCCCAGGCTCCCTTGCGGTAGTTTGGCAAGAGGCTGGCTGAGAGGGTCTGTGTTCACTTGAGGGAAGAGCAGCCTTATGCCAGGGGCTGAGCTCTGCCTTTGAACAAGACTGCTTCGTCAACCAGGAAATGCCCAATATTACATACTACACCAGATCTTCTCTGCCATGCTTTTCCTATAAATCCGTCGAGCGGTACAGAGTGGGCTCCTTCTCCTGAAGCCCTTTCCAGTGTGCACTCAGCTTTGGTCAATCAAGCACACTTCTCTCTGTCGGATGGTGGCAGCCCAGGGTACCAATGCATTCTCCTTCCTCTCTTCATGGAGGCTTTCTCAGGAAACCATGCTTTGCTTCTTGCTGTGTGTCACCAGTAAAATGTGTGTCTGTGCCACTTTGTCATGACAGCATGCAGGAGCTCACAGCATTGTGAAAAAGAAATCAAAGGCAATAACAGATGCAATTACACTTATAGACACATAAGGGAAGAGGGGACTCTGACAGGCCGTAATTGCACCCCCACTCCAGGCAGCAGGTTAGAGTCTTAGTGAAAATGTATGCTTCTGCCAGATTAACAAAGTCCTGGAGGGCTGCGTGTAGAGGGGGACCCTTATTTTCACTCTCCAGGGAAAAAAGAGTGTATCTGACAAGAACTTCCCCTAGGAACAAACCCCAAAGGAGGAGGTTTGTGGAGAATGAACTAATTTTTGTGAAGAATGAACCACACACTCTTTACTTACATTGACTCATTTAAGAAAATTAACCAAAAAATTAAGTTTTTGCTACACACACAAGGAATGTTTCAACATAAGCAAGTGGGTAGAAACATAGCTGTCAGCCCTTTGAAGTGAGATGGCAAATACTCAGGCGGGGGCTGCTGTGTTCAGGTGAGGCCTTACACACGAGTGCAGGGCTGAGCAGGAGGATGGTGGTGAAATCTGGCCTTTACTCCTCTTTCAGTCTGTGTGGGTGCAAGTACCCGAGGACGGGGTGCCATACTTTTGTTCCTCAGACAGACACTATCTACCTACAAAGCCTAGAGGAAACCACTTTTCCTAATTCATCTACCTGAAAGGGCTCCTTTTTATAATAGGTATAATTTGTATGTGCTCAACTCAAAGCCCTTCAGGACTTGATAGGTCTGAGTTGCCAGCAAGTGGGGTACAGGGCACCTGACTACTAAATAGTTTGTAGCATCCATCCCGCATTTGGAAATGGCAACTTCATAAAGCCCTTGGACTTCCTTCAGACTCTGATCTTCTCCCAGGGGTAACCAGGGAGCTTTAGAGAATAACTGGCCCTGTTCATTAAGGTCTGGGTTTTTTTGTTTTTTGTTTTTTTTGAGATAATTGTAGATTTACATGCAGTTGTAAGAAATACAGAGAGATACAGTGTCTTCTTTACTAAAGGTTTAATTTTTTTAGTTTTAAAAATTTATTTATCTGTTTGTTTTGGCTGCATTGAGTCTTTGTTGCTGCACGCGGGCTTTCTCTAGTTGCTGTGAGCGGAGGCTACTTTTCGTTGCGGTGCGTGGGCTTCTCATTGCGGTGGCTTCTTTTGTTGAGGAGCATGGGCTCTAGGGCACGCGCTCTTCAGTAGTTGTGGCTCACGGGCTCTAGAGCACAGGCTCAGTAGTTGTGGTGCAGGGGCTTAGTTGCTCCATGGCATGTGGGATCTTCCCAGACCAGAGCTCGAACCCGTGTCCCTTGCATTGGCAGGTGGATTCTAAACCACTGTGCCACCAGAGAAGCCCAAAGGCTTAATTTTTTAAACCAACATTTACTGAACACTTTTTCTGTGCCTCAGGAAAATAAAGATGCCTCAGATGAGACGTTGTCCCCTCAGCACCTTAGATTCTTGTGATAAAGACACACACAACAGATCTCTTTGAAAAAGTTCATCGTGCAAATTGCCAAGAGGCAAGTGAGCATCTTGGAGGAAGAGTCCTGTGCAGTGTCTTGGGGACTGAGTAAAAGTGGGTGTTGGAAGGGCAATCTGGGCAGAGAACACAGCACGGGCAAAGGCTCAGAAGTATGAAATAGCATGGTGTGTGCTGGGAGCCATTCAAGTAATTCGGCATGGATGGGAACAAAAAATTCAAGGAAGGGAGTTCAGTGGCATCCCGGGAATGAGAAGGGAATGTTGTGTGATCCTGGCCTCCCACATTCTATGCTGGGGGAATGAAAAACAGATGGGAAATATGCTCCCAAACATGGCCCAAGCATGGCTCTTGGAGAAGCAGAAGCGAATCTTGCTTCAGTTTGAGGAGCCCACTGAACCCTCACTTCCAATCCTTGGGCTGTGGCCCACTTCCTTCCATGACCTTCACCCAGGGCCAAGGGCAGGAAGTCTAGCTCACATCCTTGTTTTCTGCATAAGGCCAGCAATTGGAATGAAACAGAGTCCCCCCTCTACCAATCTGGGCTGCCACATGGGACATGGCTAAGCCCAGCTGTCCCTAGCTCCCATCTGGCATGGAGATGATCAAGAAGTACCCCCCAGGGTCCAGTGAAAGACACAGAAGGTAGTCGATGGTGCTGCTGGCAAGCTCAGCGGAGGGTGACCAAAGTGGGGGCTGCAGGGCAGACCACCTGAGCTGGGAATCAAATGGAAATCCCAGCCATTCTTCAAAGAGATACACAACCCCAGAGAGCTGAGATGAGGCAAATTAACTACGAGGACTCGAGGCCCTGACAAATGGAGAAACAGCAGACCTGGAGTATTCTATCACCAGCTGTCTGCAGAAGGTGCTAGAAGAGCGAGGAGTGACTAGGTACACAGGGAAATCATTCTTCAAAGACAGTGAAGATGCAAGGAGCAGCGTGGGATCCGAGTTTTCACCTGCCCACCTCCACAGCGACATAATAAGCAAACCCTTGTTACTTCCAGGCATTCTGGAGAAGACAGGGAGGGGATACTGAGATACTTAAACATGAGCTTCCTTGTGACTCAGCAGGCTGGGCTCATAAGGAAGATTATATCATTTATAGAAAACGGAGAAGGCCACACTTTCTTAGAATAAATGAGTATATTGTGTGTAAATGATCAACCCCTCTCTATGTGGCTTATGGACATCCCCGGCCAGGTTTTGGATGAAACAATTCTATTTTAATTTGGAATGATGAGGATTCAGTGCTGGCTGGTGATTTCTGAATCATGCCATACTCTCTACCAGGGCTAAAGTATTTCTTACTGAGGAAGAGATGAGCTCCCTTTTTACCTGTCCTCAGGTCCAAAGACATGACAAGCCTGGTACATCCCCAGAAAATGGGGATATAGCCGTCATAAGAGGACTGGGGTAGCCTTTGAGTCTGTGAACTAGTTTACTTCGGGACAGCCTGCTTTTGTAATATTCCACCTTGTAATTGAAAGGGAGGGAGGAAGAAAGTCTGGTGTGAGAGTAAGAAGACAGCAGTATCCTTTATGGGCAGGACTTAGAATTGGGTGACTTAGGAGTCACAGGTGGCCATATTTTTAGTTATGTCTTTTAAAGTAAAACAAGGAATTTTCTTGTAAGGTTTGCTCTGTTAACAAACCCTGCACCCCAATCTCAGCGACTTATTACAACAGTGGTTTATTTCTTCCTCATGCTATCTGGAGGCTGAGGTGGGCTGTGGCTTTCACCAGGCCCTGTAGGAAAAGCTCACTCTTCCTCTTGTGTGTCTCCCCTTTACTATCATACCACAGCCACACTCACAACACTTTTGACACCAGATGTGAGGGTCGGGGTGTTCCCACACCACTGGTTCTACAACACCAGCTGGATGTCCCACAGTTCAACTCAATTCTGACACTGTCTTCCTGGAAATAGTGTCGGATCCTATAGGTTAAGGGCTCAGTCCCGCAAAACAACCCCTTCCCCCCACCACTTTGGATGCCAGTCGAAAGTCCAGGTTGTCACCCATACTGCTGACCAATCATCCATAGATCAGGTATTCCCTCCACCCCCTCCTCGGGCTCAATTAATGTGCTAGAGCAACTCACAGAACTCAGGAAAGCAGTTCCCTTACTGTTTACCAGTTTATTATAAAAGGATATGATAAAGGATACATATGAACATCCAGATGGAAGAGATGCATAGGGCAAGGTACGGGGAAGGGGCTTGGAGCTTCAGTGCCCTCTCTGGCCACTCTCCCAGCACCTCCACGTGTTCACCAACCCAGAAGCTCTCCAAACCCTGTACTTTTAGGATTTTTATGGAGGCTTCATCACATAGGCATAATCAATGATTAACTCCATTTCCAGCTCCTCTCGCTTCTCTGGAGAGTGGAGGGGAGGGTTGAAAATCCCAAGCTTCTAATCATGACTTGGTCTTTCTGGTGATCAGACCCCCCACCAAGAGTCACCTCATTAGAGCAAAATACATTGCTATTACCCAGGAAATTCCAAGGAATTTAAGAGCTCAGTGTCAGGAACCTGGGTCAAAGACCAAATATTAGAACAAAAGATACTCCTAGTGCTTTTATCACTAAGGGAATTACAAGGGTTTTAGGAGCTCTGGGATAGGAGCTGGGAGCAGAGAAGATATATATTTTCTATTACCTTATACCCTGGGCTTGTTCTGTCTTCTGATTTCAGGACCCAGCCTCTGCATAGGACATGTCTGGGAAAGAGCAAGAGAACTGGCCAAAACTCAAGATGAGTCATAGACCTTCTGCTGCAACATGGTAAATGCCATATTTACTCACATTTCATTGGCCAAAGCATGTCACATGACCAAAACCAAATCAGACGAGGTGAGGACATAAAATCCTCCCATAGGAGGCACAGTGGATCACTTGACAATGGACAGGGAGGGGTGGGTAGTGATTGGAAAGGATAATATATTCCACCATGATAATACAAACCCATTACAGATAATTTAGAAAATGTAGAGAGGAAAGAAGAAAATCAAAATTACCCGTAATCCCAGTGTTAACATTCTGATATATTTCCTTCCAGGATATATGTCTGTGTGCTTGCTTGTTTTGACAAATTTAGGATTACATAACATATACAAATATACACCAGCTTTATAGGCTGCTGGTTTATATAGAATTATAATATATAATGAACTCCTTCCCATATAAGTAATCATTCTTTTGAAATGTCACTTTAATGCCTGCCCAATTTTCATATTAGTTTGGATAGACCAGATTTTGTAGCAATAAAAATACCCTCAACTTTGTTGCCTGGCTTTGAATCACAAAAGTTTATTTCTTATTCAAGCCACATGTCCAATGCAGGTTGACATGGAGACTCTGTTCATCTTGATCACTCTGGAACAGAGGCAGACCGAGCAGCTACCATCTCAAATGTATCTGGCTATTGTATAGGAAGGAAAGGAGAATATAGGGTAGCATGCAATGGCTCTTAAAGCTTCTGCTCCCAAGGCTTTCACATTTTGTTAGCCAAAGCAAGTCTCATGGTGTGATATATTTTTTTTAAATGGCCACAATATTTTGCAGATCCTCCAATCAAGAATTGAGTCTGTTTCTCCACCCCTTGACTCTGGGCTTAGCCATGTGACTTACTTTAGCAAATAGCACATTAGCAAATGTAACATAAGCAGAGGCTTAAAATATGCTTGTGCATTAGGGCTTGATCTCTCCTAGTGCTTTTAGAACAGCCCAAGATTGACCTAGAGGATGACAGACCATGTGGAGAGAGAGACCATGCTGTCCCAGCTATTACAGCCATCCCAGATATGTAAGCGAGGCCATTCTCAACCATCCAGCTCCAGCCAGCCCAGACCAGAACTGTTTAGCCAATCCACAGATTTCGAGTGTTGTCTTAAGCCACTAAATTTGGGGGCAGTTTGATATGCAGCAAGAGCTGGCTTATATACACATCTACATCTAATTTCATCTGGGAGGGAGCCATGATATTTTTTTTAAGTCTAAATGACTACCTCAATATTAAATCGTAAGGATGTGCCATCATTTATTTAACCATTTTCTTATTGTTAGAATCGCATTGCTACGTAATGTGTTACATCACATTTACTATAACTATAAATAACACTACCATGAATATCTTTGTGTATAAATATTTATCCAGGTTTCTGATTATTTAATTATAATCAATTGGTGGAAGAAGAATTACTGGGTCAAAATCTAAGCCTCTTAATAATTACCAAATTATGAGACAAAAGGATTGCACCAATTTATATATCTAATGAAAGTATGTAAGTGTTCCCATTTCACTGCACCCTTACTCACCATCGAGTGTGAGCTTTTAAAAGCATCTTTACTAATCTAACAGGGGAAAAAAATCTCATTTAAATTTTAATTTCTTTGCAAATTGTGGTTGACTTTTTCTTTCAAATATTGTTAACAGTTAAAAATTCTTACATAACACTCAGAGTGTATATGATAGTATTTCCTTATTTTTCTATATTGAATTAAATCCAGCCTGAGTGCCCCACAGGACTAAATTGGCCGGAAGCTCGATACCAGATATCTTTCCCAGTTTCCTTTCCCTCTCTTAGATAAGTCCATCTGGGTTCCCACGGCCTTGAAGTAGTGTCCAGTTCTCACACTTAGACATGTCTTATTCAGGTCCATCTACCTCGAGGGCATTAGAGTCAGTGCAGGTCCCCTCCTGCTCAAATTTTTAACCACCTGTTGTTTGCCCAATATCATGTTCTGTCAGCACCACAGGAAGGCAAGATGCAGACCTCTAGTTCCCTTGATTTGGCAAAGTTATCATTTGAAAAAGCTTAAATGTGGCATGTGGGGGATGGGAGGGGAAGGGAGGTGGCTGGGATGACCAGAGGTTACATGTACTGCAAAATGCTTTTCCCAGTGGAATGAGCAGATGTCTCAGAAGATAAGCAGTGTAACTATTCGGAGCGTGATATAAATGTCAAGAGTCTAAGAAATCACACATGGAATTATTGAACCATAAGTCATCATATTTCTCTGTAACCAAGAAAAAAATCACATTTTTATTGAGTTAGAAAAGAAATACAAAATCAACTATGAATACTGCTTCATGAACAGACTTACTACCAAGACCCTCTGTATTCACACCTCCCAGCTCCACTGTTTTTTCATACGCTGTTCTTTGAAAAAGCTGCACTTTCTACCAAATGTCAGGGGATACAGCTTCAGTCAGTCAACTGTTCTCATCACTTGGGGTGGTGGGGTGGATCCCAAACCCAGTCACATTGCTTGCCTCTAAGGAGCGTATAGTCCTGTCTTCCAATCTTCTTTTAGGTAAGGCAGCTGAGTGAAAAAGCCAAGTCCCTATGAAACCCACTAATGGGCTACCCACCAGCCTATGTGCCAGTGTTATAGGGGTCAGTATAAGGGCCAGCTGCCCTGCATCTAAGACAAATGGAGAACTTGCAAGAAAACACACGAAGGCTGCTAATGCCAAACACGTTACAAGGCAACATTTGCCTGTGCAATCTGTGTGTTATGTCTTCTCTAAAGGAATGCCAGTGAAGGAAGGAAATGAAAACCATTCCCAATATGGGCAACCTCCCCTCCCCCACACATGCTAGAGCTGAGGCAGTGGATACAAAAGTTGGCAAAGGAGCAGTGAGGGGGAAGGGACCCTGAGAAGGCAGATCAGAAAGGTCAGCTCCTGTGCTTTGAATTCCTGCTGGAAAAGAGAGGAGTTTTTAGATGGGACCCCCACAGAGCCGTTTTACTGTTCCAAGTCTGCTTGGGGTCCTTTTGATGTAGTTACTCTACAAAATCTCACATCTCCTTTAAGATTCAACTTCAGCTAAGGGCCCTGAAGAAACAAGGCCTCTTTTGAAAGAACAGAAGAGGCCAGAAGCTTCTGGGTTCAACAGGCCACTGTCTAAACTGACAACCTGCTCTCTAGCCTGAGGGATGATAAAACTTCACAGACTGGGAGAGAATTCCATGTCAAGAATGTCTGCTTCTGAGAGCTCACTCTGATTGCCCTCATCCCCATTAACAAAAACAGATGTGTGTTCATGAGTAAAGTAAACATTCAAGGTCAATATACGTTCCTCTCCAGCAATCTAGTTTGGCACTTCAATATGAGCAAATAGGCTATGAGGCAGAGTGGAACTTTTCTATAACATTGGTGTCGAGTGACAGGACTCACATCTGTGTATTAGGTTAACTGTTACATAAAATATCTACAGAATAGACTTTCTCTGTTTCGTGGGAAATGGTCTGAGCTACGGTAAATCTACTGACATGGAATAGTTATTCTCTATGAGAGAAACAAGAGAGTATGATATTTATGAGCCTGAGTCTGAATGCTGGTTCTGGTGCTTACTACCTGTGTAACCTTGGGCAAGTCATTTAACTTCGGTTACTGTCTCTAAATGGAGGTTTCAATAGTATGTATTTCCTACCTTGTCAGCACTGAGCATGTAAAAATGTGAGCTTATTCTAGGATTACTCCAGGACACTGGGGGGAAGTAGTATCCAAGAAGTCTCGATGCCTAAACTTGTCTTCATTCATCCTTTCATCAAATATTTATTTTTTATTTATTTATTTATTTATTTATTTATTTTTTTTTGTGGTACGCGGGCCTCTCACTGTTGTGGCCTCTCCCGTTGCGGCGCACAGGCTCTGGACACGTAGGCTCAGCGGCCATGGCTCATGGGCCCAGCCGCTCTGCGGCATGCGGGATCTTCCCGGACCGGGGCACGAACCCTTGTCCCCTGCATCGGCAGGCGGACTCTCAACCACTGCGCCACCAGGGAAGCCCATCAAATATTTATTGAGTACCTACAATGTGCCAGCTAAAGATGCAGCAGTAATGATGAAAGACACACCTGAAAGTAATCATGGAGTTTATGGTCTCCTGATTCATCTGCCACCCTCCCGAGACGTGACCCTCCGGTATCACTCAGCACCCTGAGTGTGATGTTTCTCAGAGTTACTTGAACCTAAGAATCACCTGGCACTCTTGTGAAAAAACAGATTCTAAGATCTCACCTCATCCTACTGAATATCGCAGGGAGACTCTGACTTCCTTTCCTCATTGGCAAAATAGGGAGCCGAGCAACCCTACCACCGTCTCATTATGTGTTCCCAGAGAAACAGCATGTGGTTTCTTCAGAAACCGTGAAGTCACTTTCCAGCATGTGGCATCTAGGTTCTCTCTGGAGGATCAGAGAAGCCAGCCAAAGGCCACTCAGTGCCTATAGTCTGTCCTGGTGTCCTCCCACCCCACCTCGTCCTTCTGGACTCTTTGGAGACATGAATCAGAAGCCACCTATCCCCGTTTTAACCTAATGAGTTAATGGGTCTCATACAGGAACCAGCCTCAAGTCCACCACCAAGGTGAACACTTGCATTGTATTCTGGGAATGCCTATTACAAGGCTTCAGAGGTCCAGTCAATGGCCATAACTGGTGGTTTTCAAGGGACATCCCTGCCTTCCCTTGGCACCTGATAAAATGGGAGATGAACCCAGACATTAGAGGGGTGAACTGTAGGGTCTTGGTAAGTTCTCATCACCCAGCCCCTGCCCACCTCTCCAGCTTCATCTCCCACCCCTCTTCCATACATCCACTAGCCCTTGACTGCCTCTCCCCTTCTTCCCATAATCAAATCCTCCAGTTTCAACAGGTCACAAAGCCGTCCAGAATAATGATGATATTTCCTAGCCCTCTTGCTATTATGATCAATGGGTTGTAAGCAGAAATGTCATATGGCCACACCCAGGAACAGTCCACAATCAACAACTGGCATGTGTTTTATCCCTGTTCTATCCTATGCCTCCCTCCATCCTGCTGCTTGGAAAGCAGAGGTAACAACTGAAGCTCTAGCATCTGTTTTAGATGTTGGGAATGAGACAATATGTTAGGAGTTCTGGGACCCTGAGCACTGTATGGCACAGAGCCTCTGCTTTAGTCCTGAACTGCCAACCTCTATGCTTTTACATAAAAGAGAAGTACACTTCTATCTAATTTAAATCAGTGTTATTTTGAGTTTCTATTACATACTCCAAAGTGAGTCTTTACTGATAACAGTGCTCAGGAGGATGGATTCTGGAAATACACTGCCTAAGTTCAGTCACTGATAGCTGATAGCCAGAGGTATATTGCTTCACTTCTTGGCCTCAACTATAAAAGGCAGATGCTAAAGACAGCATCTACCTTCTTGGATTGTTGTTAGGAATGAGCTAATGATATACGTGAAGCTTAAAACATGTAAGGCCTGACATAGGGTAAACACCCAGAATAAAAGTGTGCCCTAAGGGAGTAAGATTGAAGGAGGTTCTCTCAAATCAGAGGTAGGCTTTTTAGTGCAGCAGCAATACCAATAGTGCTAATACTAATATCTTTTTAAATTTTATGGATTACTTTGCAGGAATCTTTTCAACAGTTATGTATGAACTGTGCATTATGTACGTATGAGTTATGTATTATTACTTTCATTCCACAGAGAAGAGAACGCAAGGTTAGAGAGGTTAGGTTAACATGCCCCAAATCACATAGCTAGCAAGGGGCTGTGATAGGATTCACATGCAGGTTTTTCACTTCCAAATTCCATACATTTTCTGAAAACCTTCACTTGCTCCTAAATGCAAGTTGTTGTACTGCTATACATTCTCTTTTTCTAGATGCCTGACGCACATACATTTTTTGCAAAGGGACTCCCAGACTAGATTTTTCTGTTTATAAAGAATCAAAAAGGGTGCCTAAATTCCCCATGTAAGGAATTTTGTTTCCTGGTCGCCGGCAGCTCAAATGTGAATAGGCCATGTATTTGATCCCATAAAATGTTAGCCCTAGACTATACTTTGAAAAAAGGGATCCAATCAGGGCTCACCTCAGGAATGGGGGTGGAAGAAAAGCCTTGATCCATCCCCATCCTGGCTGTAGTCTGGATAAAAAGCCCTGATTCTGAGTGATATTTCAGGCTTACCCTAAAAGGGACCCAGAGTTGAGCGTCTGGGATGGGAGTAAGGCTCATGACAGTGCATGTGTTTTGAATTGACAATTCTTTTAACAGAAGCAACTTGGAACCAGGACTGGGGGAGCTGCTGCTCACTGGAATGTTGTAGCCATTTTCCATGTTCCCTGAGGGCAGGGCAGGTGGCTCCCATTGCATCTGGGGGCGGGGGGGGCACGCGGTGGGGTTAAGTTAGACACTAGGAAAAGCTTGCTTCCTATAATGATTGTGAAAGGCAGGCACAAATGTGGTTGTGGAATATAGTTATCTGTGCAAATTTGAAGCAAGTATAGGAAAAAATTTTTCACACGTAGAGGATATGGATTGAATGTCATTGTAGCAGAAAACAGGAATTGAGAACAGAAAGTAATGGTATAGGGCTTCCCTGGTGGCTCAGTGGTTAAGAATCCGCCTGCCAATGCAGGGGACATGGGTTCGAGCCCTGGTCCGGGAAGATCCCACATGCCGCGGAGCAACTAAGCCCATGCGCCACAACTACTGAGCCTGTGCTGTAGAGCCCACGTGCCACAGCTACTGAGCCCATGTGCCACAACTACTGAAGCCCGTGCGCCTAGAGCCCGTGCTTTGCAACAAGAGAAGACACCACAATGAGAAGACTGCACGCTGCAACAAAAGAGTAGCCCCCGCTCGCCGCAACTAGAGAAAGCCGGCGCACAGCAACGAAGACCCAATGCAGCCAAAAATAAATAAATAAATAAATAAATTTATATTTAAAAAAAGAACGGGATGGTCAAAAATAAGATGCTCCATGCAGTGTGTAGAATCAGGGAGGGATGTGGCTTTTGCTTGTGCACCTTGCTATCTGCAGAGATGAGTGCCTGGAACCTAAGGGCTTGGGGTCCAGCACAAGGGAATGGGAGGAAGCTCAGGCAGCGGCCAGGCTGGCACACCTCCCTGCATGGCCTGGGCATTCCAGTCCCCTCGTACACACAACCAAAGGATGAAATCAGGTGAAAGCTGAAGAGAAGACTCTCCAAGCTCCGAGTTCCTCTGAGCCAGAATGTAGAGAATTTCTATCGGTGGAAAGTGATTTCTCTGTCCTCTGTTAGTTTCTGTGGGCTACACTCCTGAATCTTATTTACACTTTCTCTTGAAGAAAAAATTGTGTAAGCCTATGGAAAGTTTCTTTCCTAAGCGGTGGGTTCTGTGTAGGGGCAGTGTGGGTGTGGGGGTGTAGTTAACAAGGAGGGAAGATGTAGGGAAACGTGACAATATCAACTTAGAAACGGTCACTCCAACCCCTTGTGTTTGACTTGGACAGGGAGGCCTGCCTGCTTTGTCCTACTTCACAGGAAAATGACAAAGAGGGGATAAGTGAGAAAAAGTTAAAAGTTATGTACATCCCTTTTGCCTCCAAGCCTCTTACAGCCTGCCACATCGTTAAAAAGGCTTATTACTGTGTAAGTCTTACACCCAAAGTTTAGAGAAAAAGAAATATTAATTGAAAAATACTTGTTATATCCTAATGAAGTTTGTTCTTTTCTTCACCTGTACAATTTTTTTTAACTTATATAAAATGAGAGAATTGGTGAAGGAAAGAAGAATTACTTTTTCAGCTCACAGACTCTACGTTTACTCCAATAAGAAATTCCACTGTCAAATGTAGTTGCCCCAAAGTGACACAACCAACCACAAGCAGTTGAAAAGAGTTGATTTATATGATTTTCTATGTATAAAGGTAAAGGGCAAATGTACAATGTTAGCTATCCTGATTCAATCCCAATTTTTTCTCCAAAGGAGAGAGACCCAAAAGGGAGAA
This sequence comes from Mesoplodon densirostris, assembly GCF_025265405.1. Lineage (NCBI taxonomy): Eukaryota > Metazoa > Chordata > Mammalia > Artiodactyla > Ziphiidae > Mesoplodon > Mesoplodon densirostris. The sequence goes on from NC_082671.1 coordinate 80,070,417, forward strand.
GAGTTGGCTCTCAGTAGCTTTCCATTCGGCTGGAAAAGGAACAGCTCTGGTTGCTACAACTATGGTTGCTGCTTCTTGCTGTTTATGGATGGGGTGGCTGTTACTGCAGTCCACTAGTGCCCCCTATTGCCCCCTTCAGGAAACTCACCGGGCAGCATGAACGGCTAAACCTGGGTAAGTCATCTTAACACCCTCGAAACTTTTCTGACAAAGAAATCTCAAAATTTTGAAACTATGCTTTCACATTTAATTCACTGAAAGACAGTTTATAGTCAAGTTACATTATTTTTTCCAAGACTTAGAGAATGTTAGGAAGGATCTTTAGAAAGTATGTAGCCAATTGTTTTTTTACCTAAGTGTGGGTATTAGCTCTGAGAGATATTAGCAGTTATTATGTGAAACCAAAATGGGTTAGGAGACACTGGGTTAAATAAACATTAATTAAATATTAGATAAGCAGGTTCTTTCCTGCTGGTCTTCTCAGATCCTTTAATATGGATTGTGTGTCTCCCAAGGGGAAATGCAATTTCCCGATAACATTTGACAACAAGAACCACGTTATATATGAATTTCTTGTAGGGCTAATATTTCAGGGAACACTTTGGGAAAGTGCTAATTGAGTTCAAATGAATCATTCTACAGATTTGGAAATAGTCCCAGGGAGGTGCCAGTGGCTGGGTGGTAGTTAGTAGGGCCGCCGTGAGGATCCATCAGGAGGCTCCCAGCTCCCAGAGCTGCTTCTTCACCAGAGAGCCTACCTCCTCCCCAGAGTCAATTCTTAGTATTCCTATTTCCACAAAGCGTGTTTACCTGTGGAATGGGAAATGGCATTGCCTTCAGCCAAGGATATTGGGAAAGTGAAGTAGACCCCTTTTAAGTATGCTCCAACTCTTTGGGGAGGAGAAATTGCTTCTGGTATTTTCGATTCAATTTTGCTGTCTCTTGTGAAGAACCTCATTTTTTAATAAAAAATGTCTATTCAGCAAATATGATGCACATGGTTTTCTGGTACTTGGAAGATTCAAGATGATATAGCACATTGGGTAAGAGCAAAGGTTTGGAGGTCAGGTTCTGGTTCTGCCACGTTCTGGCTGTGTACATTTGGACAAGTTACTTATCATCTTTAAACTCAAGATATGGAAACAAGTGTCCATTGACAGATGAGCAGATTAAAAAATTGTGGTGTGTATGTATGTATAATATATATATGTATATATATATATATATATATATATATATATATATATATATACACACACAATGAAATTTTATTCAGCTTTAAAAAAAAGAAGGAGATCTTGCCATTTGAAACAACATAGATGAGCCTGGAAGACATTATGCTAACTGAAATAAGCCAGGCACAGAAAAGAAACTGCATGATCTCACTTATGTATGGAATCTTAAAAAGTTGAATATATAGAAGTAAAGAATAGAATGATGGTTACCAGGGGTGGGAAGGTGGGGGAAATGGGGTGATGTTGGTCAAAGGATACAAAGTTGCGGTTATGGAGGATGAATAAGTCTAGAGATCTAATGTACAGCATGATGTGGTAAGAATACCATAATGATTACTGGAAATCTGCTAAGAGAGTAATTTCAGTGCTCTCACCAAAACAATAACTAAAAAAGTTAACTATGGGAGAAGATACGTTAATTCACTTAACTGCAGTGTATGATTACTGCATACACTATGTATATGTGTATCGAATCATCTTGTTGTGGGACTTCCCCTAGCGACCAGTGGTTAAGACTCCGCACTTCTACTGCAGGGGACACGGGTTCGATCCCTGGTCAGGGAACTAAGATCCCACATGCCTCATGGCGTGGCCAAAACAAAAAAAATCATCATGTCATACACCTAAAATATATACAATTTTTATTTTAAAAACTCAATTTGTAAAATAAATAAAAGACTCAGAATCCCTATCTATAAAACCTGACTAATCCCTTCTCCACAGGATTGTGTTGAGGATTAAATTAGAAAACACAGTTGTCCCTTGGTATCCACGTGGGATTGGTTCCACCACCCACCCATCCCCAACAGATACCAAAATCTGCAGATGCTCAAGTTCCTTATATAAAATAAATACTCCATACCCAGGGTTCCACATCCGTGCAGATTTCAGCCAACCAGGTTGAAATCCATGGTTGGTTGAATCTGCGAATGCGGAACCAGGATACAGAGGGCCAACTGTACATGTAAAATGGTTAGTACAGTGCCAGCACATATATTTAATAAATATTTGCTGCTGCTGCTATTATTATTGTTTTCCTTATTATGATTATTGATATTATTATGATGATATTGTTGTTAGTTTTATTGTCCCTGCCCTCAAGGACTTAATAGTCCAGTTGGTGATAGAAGACAAGTACACTCAGAAACTTCAAATAACAATATAAGGGAATGGAACAGAGATAGCAACTAGGTCTCATGTCACTTGCCATGAGCCTTCAGTGGCTGCCTCAAGTGCTATGTGGAGAAGAATTCTGAAGTTCTTGCCAGCCTTGGAGAGAAAGAGCACCGATATCAATTAGTGATGTTTTTCATGGGAATGAGGAGCATGAATGAAGTTATACCACACATACTTAACATTCTTAAAATGAATGATGAAATGCCAGATGTGACAGAGTAGATAGAATAGTCATTTCTGGAGAAGATAAGATAGCTGGACCTTGGAGGATGAGTTTGATGTGAATAGAAGGAGACGAAGTAAGGGAGGGAGAGGTATCTGGCACCAGGGATTTTGTGAACAAGTGTGCCAAATATAAAATCCATATGGCCTATTTGTGTGGCAATAAGTAGACCAGTCTGTCCAAAGAAGGGTTTGATGCTAAAGATTAGCTCTACAAATATGGTAACCAGAGATGCGGAGCTGGTGACGCAACATCCAATAAGTTCTCCCACTGTTCCCACAAACTCCCTCTTATGCTTTGGGCCATGTACCTGGATTTGAAGTTCAGAAAATGTGGATACCAGTAAGTCTCTAGCACCATCTTGTCTATCATGGAGCTGTTCAAAGGCTCTTTTCCGGGACCTCCCTGGTGGTGCAGTGGTTAAGAATCCGCCTGCCAATGCAGGGGACATGGGTTTGATCCCTGGTCTGGGAAGATCCCACATGCCACGGAGCAACTAAGCCCGTGTGTCACAACTACTGAGCCTGTGCTCTAGAGCCTGCGAGCCACAACTACTAAAGCCCTCACACTGAGAGGCCGTGCTCCACAACAAGAGAAGCCACTGCAATGAGAAGCCCAGGTACTGCAAGGAAGAGTAGCCCCCACTTGCCACAACTAGAGAAAGCTGCACGCAGGAACGAAGACCCAACACAGCCCCAAAAAAGCTCTTTTACATCATCCTTGCTCATGAAGACCATATCCTTTCATGTTTTCATATTTAGTCCCTAACTGCTGTTCAGAGCCCATTACTCTATGTGCACTTTAAAAAGTCCTTACAAATGTCTTCCATCACGTACAGATGGCATTGCAGCCCCAAGCATCTGATTCTCGGCAAATGCACACACAGATAAAAAGTCATTGAAGATGAAAAATGAGGAATCAACCTACCAGACATTGCAGCTTGCATGTATACCCTGTGCCTTCCCTCTATTCAGAGCTGTGCTAGCTCTGGGAGGGATATCAAAGACGGGTTTATTAAAACCACAGATAAGGATGGGAAGTTTTGAAATACCCCATTTGCAAAACTTCATAACGTGGCATAATGAGATTTTATTCATCCATTCTTTTTTATGGAGTATCTACCAAGAAGCAGGCACTTCTGTATTAGTTGGGACTTGTATGGTTACAAGTGACAGAGACCTAACTCAAGCTCGTTTAAGCAAAAGAAGGGGCTATAGTAAGGGATAATGTGACATCTGTGAAACCAAAAGACAGGAATGTGCCTGGGGCACAGGAACCACTGAAACACAGCACTCCAAGACCATCAGTTTTGTCTTTTATTCTTCTTGTCTCTGTGCCTTCATTCACTCGCTTCCTTAGTTTCATTCTTCCTTCTAGCTAGCCATCACCTTTCTCCACGTGGTGAAAAACGGGGGCCAACAGCTCTCAGATGTACCAGTATATCTACATAGCTTTGGGCACTAGAAAGAAATTATCTTAACATTTTCTCTGGTTCCAAGTTGAAAAATCCCCAGGAAGGACTCATTGAAGTAGTTCAAGTCAGATAACTCCAAAGAGTCATGAAACAACATGGCAGCTTCTGCGGGAACCGTAAAGATGGAGCAAAGAAAGAGGAAACTTACGGAAGAGAGGGGTGAAGTTCTGGGCCAACAAAACAAGAGGTGCCTGTTACACCTTCCCTTATGTGTTTTTTCATGCCAGTTCAGCTACGCTATCAACAAACAATTCCATTCATTTAATAAGCACCTATTCATTTACTGAGTGTCTGCGATGTGGCAGGTACTATGCTGGATTCTAAGCATGAAACGGTGACCACGATGCCTCTTAGAGTGCTAGGCATTCAGAGATACAAAGAAATATAAACTAGACTTGGTTTAGGACCTCTGGGAACTTACCACACAACTGAAGGCAGAAGACTGTATTTGGAGAATCATCAAGGGGCAAGCTGTGTGCTATGGATAATGAAGGTAAAGGAAGGTGAGTGGGGTCAGTGAGGCCTGGAACCTTCCAGGGAAGCATCTTGGAGAGGGTGGTACTTCTGCAGGGTCTTTAAAGGGTGAGGAAGTTTTTGTTTATGACTACATGTGTTTTTTGGGGTTTTTTAAAAAGAGTATATGATTTCATTTATAAATTTAATTATTTATTTATTTTTGGCTGTGCTGGGTCTTTGTTGCTGTGCACGGGCTATCTCTAGTTGTGGCGAGCAGGGGCTACTCTTCGTTGCAGTGCATGGGCTTCTCATTGCAGTGGCTTCTCTTGTTGCAGAGCACAGGCTCTAGGTGCACGGGCTTCAGTAGTTGTGGCCCGTGGGCTCAGTAGTTGTGGCTCACGGGCTCTAGAGCACAGGCTCAGCAGTTGTGGCACATGGGCTTAGTTGCTCCACGGCATGTAGTATCTTCCTGGACCAGGGATCAAACCCATGTCCCCTGAATTGGCAGGCAGATTCTTAACCACTGCGTCACCAGGGAAGTCCCACTACATGTGTTTAAAGTGCAGGATTTTCACAACATCACACTAAGTGAGGCCTCTGCTCCTGGCTGTCTGCATCTGGAATGCAGCCGGGGGCCAGTGGCCCTGTTCCCTTCTCAGAGACAGGACTACCACCCACAGCTCTTCTGATAGCCTTGCGTTTTATTGCCATGGCCTGTTGGATCAAAGCCTCTGAGTTTGATGCAAGTTCAGAATAATTTCCTTCAAAGATTAACTCATCTTTCTGGGCTTGTGGAGCTACACAAGCAACATCTGGTACAGCCTGCAGAGGCATTCTTCACCCAAGGAGTTTCAGATTTCAACATGTGAGCCGTCCTGCTGAGTAACATCATCAACGGGAAACAGCACTCAGAGACCTCATCTGGTGGTAACAAGAGCTCTGTGTAATGCCCCGAATTATGTTTTGCACACAACAGTAATAAATGGTGCAAACTGTAACAGGTCCTTTATCACTTTGTTTCTTGCCAAAGGGACTGAATTCCACACTGATGGGGTTGAAATCCCCTTGTGGGCATCCTCTGGGGCCATTTCATAGCCCGTGATAGCACTATTAACAGCCCCCATCCTGTGCATGGACCAGCCCATAGGCTCACATTTTAATGTAGTCACAGGGAATCTCATGGTCAGTTCCTTTTCTAAGATCCCATCTCTCACCTCCCTGTCTGCCCAGGCATTCCTGGAAAATCCTTGGTTGGGCCCATTTCCTTGCCCCTTGGTAAATCCTGGCTTTATTCTTCCATACTGTGTTTTTGATATCCCTGGCTCTGCCCTCTGCATCCTATGGGTTAGTCCCACCACTCCTGGAGTTCTCTTCAAGGTCAAGATTTTACCATGTTCTTAAAGGTGAAACCCTATAATAGTTGGGTGTTATGTGTCAGGGATGTATTATTTATAGGGGCACTTATTATCATCACCAGTAAGGAAAATGAGGCTCAGAGTTAGAGTGAATTGCCCAGGTACAAGATATGAACCCATGTCTGTCTCACTTCTAAGACTGTGATCTTCTTAAGGGATAAATAAAGGAATTCCAGAATATGGTCATGGGAGTCCCACATGGGAATCCGTACTTCCAAGTGGGGGAGGGAGAAGGAAAGAGAAATAAGGAAAACACGACCCAGAGTAGTGGCCCTGAATTCAAAGGAGGAGAATTTTGAGACACGGTGAATTGTGTCTAAGGCCACAGTTGGAGAATATGGAGACCATTGGCATGAAGAAGACTATTGGCAAGTGTTTTCAAGAAAAAGTTCAGTTGAGTAATGGGTCTGGAAGAGGTTAAGTAGTGGGTAGACTGCAAACAAAAAGAAGGGGCCACCACATAGATGATGGAATAAAGTGAAAGGCTGTTCTGTATCTACTAAACTTGAAACTTGAGGTAGAGGGGGATGGGGCGGGGACCCAAGAATTGTTTTGACAAGCCCTCCAGGTGATTCTGATACACACTAACGTTTGTGGACCACTGCTATAGTACAGTTCTCAGCCTTGGCTACACATTGGAATCACCTAGAATAATGATGCTTCTGCTCTATTCCTGAAATTCATTTAGTTGCTCCAGGCAATAGGGGTGTTTACAAAACTCTACAGGTGATTCTAATGTGCAGCTAAGAGTTGAAAACCACTGCTACCTCAAAGAGGAAGTGGAAGGGGTAAAAATAACTGTGATGCCAAGGGCTAGCTGTGCCAGGCATTGTGCCAAGGATAAGAACATGCTTTTAAAGCTTTAATGGGCATAAGGAAAACCCAGCGAGTTCCCAGGTGCTTTACGGGCATTGCTCCAGTGAATCTTCATGACAAGACTATGAGGCAGGTATGATGGTTATTCCCATTTTACAGATGAAGACACTGAGGTTCCATGAAGTTACCTGACTTGCTGGGGCATCAAAGCTGGAACTTGAAAACCAAGTCTTTGACTCCAAAGTACTGATTCCTTTTTTTAGAATTGTGATAAAGTATATCACATATAAAATATATAAAAATATAAATATATATAAATATAATATATAATATATATTTATATAAATATAAAAATATATAAAATATATCACATATAAAATATATATAACATAAGAATTTGCCACTTTCACCATTTTGAAGCATACGGTTTTAGTGGCATTAAGCACATTCACAATGTTGTGTAACCACCACCACTATCCATTTCCAGAACTTTTTCATCATCTCAAAACAGATACTCTGTACCCATTAAACAGTAACTCCTCATTCTCCCCTCCCTCCAGCTCCTGGTCACTCCTATTCTACTGTCTGTCTCTATGAATTAAAGTATTCGTTCTAAATCATCATTTCCAGATGGGCTCAAAGAAGAAATGAAGGTGCTGAGGTTGATTAATTTTTTTCCTTGAATAAGGTATCTCTGACTTAGGTGAGGCTCTCACCTGAAACCCGTGTCCCCAGATACTGAAAAACTTGTAATTCCCACCAAACAGCATAAGCTCTCTTGCCTCTGTGCCACAGCACAGGTGAATCCCTTTTCCCACCTTGCCTTCATTTAGCAAACTCTTATCTTCTCCTCCAAGTCTCCCTCCAGGCATGACCATCCCTAGGGATCTGAACCAAGCTCTTCAACTAGCATGGTCCCACAGACCAGGCTTTGCAAACTAATGTTAACTCCAACCACCTAAGCGTCTTATTAAAATGCAGATTTGGATTTAGTGAGTCTGGGTTGGGGCCAAGATTCTGAGTTTCTATCAAGCTTCCAGGTCCCTGGAACACACTTTGAGCTGTGAGGTCAGAGAGGGCAGTGCTTCACCATAGCATGTTATTTGTTTTATTTTTTTTTAACTCTAGTGTTTCCTTGGCTGTTTCTCCACTCCACTGTAAATACCTTGAGGGCAGAAACCCATCTTATTTATGGTTATATTCCAGAGACTAGCATGGTGCCAACCCAGAGTAACTCTCAATAAATGTTGAATGAATGAATAAATAAATGAGCTCATAGGCTGGAAGGATAAAAAGGAACCAGATCTGTGAAGAGTCTGGTAAGCCATACTAAGGAATTTGAAATTTATTCTGAAGTTATGGGGAGCCACTGAAGGATTTTAAGAGGCTGTTATATCAAGTGTGTATGTGCAGTGTGTAAGATGTGTTGGAAAGGACCAAGAATGAAATTAAGGAAACGATAGTGAGCTACTGCACTAGTCCAAGCAAACAATTATAAAGGCAAATAATTATGAATAAATAAGGTAGTGATGGTGGGAATGGGGAGGAGGAAGAGGTTTCAAGGCCATGTAGATGGTTAACCACATATCCCCGTTTGCTTCAGACAGACCCAGTTTCCTTCTGGTTCACTTATTAATAATGTCCCTTTCATTCCCCAGAATGCCCTGGTTTGGATGATAATTATCTTTTAACCCAGTACATAGGAGATAAAGTTAATAGAACATGAGGTGGGGGTGGGGAGCAGAGTGTTTCTGCCCTGGGTGACCCAGGGAATGGTAACACCATTCACCAAACCAGGCAGTCCAGGAGGAGAAGCAACGGGAGAAGTTTCTTTTTAAAATAAAAATAGTTTAAAAATGAGTCATTGAAAAATATTCAGTAAATTGCAGTAAGAGGATGACAAAAATTGCAAAGGAGACACACAAATGGTTGAAATCTGGGGAGTATTGAAGGAAGTTATCATCCTCCCTCCCTCAACCTCTGAACCGAGTTAGTCTCAGAGCCATTTATTAGGAAACCTGCCCTCATCTGCCATTCACACCGCTGCAGATGGGAAGTCGAAATGGCCAATTAATTCCGGGTTTTTTCCCCTCACTTCTCACTTTCTTTTCTTGGCTGCATTGGGTCTTGGTTGCTGCGCGTGGGCTTGCTCTAGTTGTGGCAAGTGGGGGCTACTCCTCGTTGCAGTGCATGGGCTTCTCATTGCGGTGGCTTCTCTTGTTGCGGATCGCAGGCTCTAGGCACGTGAGCTTCAGTAGTTGCAGCATGCAGACTCAGTAGTTGTGGCACATGGGCCCTAGAACACATGGTGTGGACTCAGTAGTTGCGGTGCAAGAGCTGTAGGGCACACGGGCTTCAGTAGTTGTGGCTCGCGGTTTCTAGAGTGCAGGCTCAGTAATTGTGGCGCAAGGGCTTAGTTGCTGCGCAGCATGTGGGATCTTCCCGGACCAGGGCTCGAATCCGTGTCCCCTGCATTGGCAGGTGGATCCTTAACCACTGCACCACCAGGGAAGCCCCACTTCTCATTTTCTTCTCTTCAAGTCACTGCTTCATCTGCTCCCAACAGCCAACGACTTTTGAGTATCTTCAGCATTAATTGGATCACAGCTGACTGTGGTCTGTCAGACAGTCAAAACAACTACAGAGCACACCAAGGCCTAGTTAACTGAGTCTTCTCAAAAGAACACATCCCCCGGTTTGAGCTAAAGGTCAGGGAACACCAAAATGTTCTACCTCATTTATCAGCCCCGTGACCCAAGGTCCTCACTAATCTCTATTCATACTTGCCAGCACCTTGGCTCTTCCCTCCCCTACAGCATGTCAGCAACTGGGTAATTATTTAATAAACCTCAGAGCATACCTTTGCTTCTCTCGCCCAGAGAGACCAGGGATTTTCCTGGTTTCAGTTTCAAGGTGGTTCTGACTTCAGAGTTCCAAGTGTGGTCAAGCGGAAGAATAAATTCACCCACTTAGAGCCTTTTGAGGGAACTTTCAAACAAAACTCTGGCTTTTCAAGTATTAAGAGGAAATGACAGACTGAATTAAGCTCAGTATTCATTTTAATATGCGTGTTAAAGGTTATGTTAGCAGCTGTCAAATTGCTGGCCAGCTCTAACTACATCACTCTTCGCCCTAAATCAGATATCTTGGGTGGCACCCGGAACTTGCTTCTCTGGGCTGACCCTAAGCAATAGGATTGCTCAAGAAGGTGAATTTTGTCTTCCAGGCATTCCTATCACTTGTGCTAACATTAGCCTGATGAGCAAGAGAGCTGGAACCTGGGACCCCGAGCCCGGAGACCCTTCTGCTTCCACTGGAGGCTCAGAGAACTCTACATCCTCCAACCACATCACCTGCTGGAGGTTAGATGCCAAGCCCATCCGTCTGACAAGTGTGACCACTGAGGACTTCTGTTACTCAGCCTGGGGGAAGCCTAAGTGGTCCCTCCTCTGCACCCCACCATGACTGCCTCCTTGGCAAGTAGAGAGCAGATGTTTCTAACCCCAAGTCCATCTTGCTGCACCAATCAGAAGCAAAAGATACTAAGAGTTCAGAGTCCTAAGAAACCACACCTCACAGCCACCAGGGCCTTAATCATACTGAAAGCCCCCCAGCCCCCAGCCTCACTGCCCCATGAAATCCTTAGCCATTTCGGGGCTCCCCCTCAAGGTTCATGCATGGCTGTGGGAGAGCTGATCTCAAACTCCCACCAATGATTGGTGTGGCACAGGAGCCCTCTATCATGTTCCCACTACCTACTCCCTGCCCCCTTCTCAGAGCATCTTCGTTGTGGTTGGATGCTCAGTCAATATTAACAGGACCTGAGTGATAATGCAAGCAAGTAAAGAAATGTTCTTGGTGGTTAAACAAAAGTCCCTGAATAGCTGGTGCTGAGAAAACTTTATGCTGTCTCTCCACAGGTAGTCCCAACTTTGTCTTTTTCAAAATGACAAAAGGATTTTGTGAACAGTGAAACTATTCTGTATGATACTACAATAGCAGCTACGTGCCATTATACATTTGTCAAAACTCATGGAATGTGCACCACACCAAGAGTGAACCCTAATGGATACTACGGACTATGGTGTAATGATGTATCAAGGTAGGTGCATCAATTAAAGCCTATTATTTCTAAGTAATTTAAGTTTCTCAAAGCTGGAGAATCAATCCCTCTCCCTCTCTCTCTCTCTCTCTCTCTCTCTCTCTCTCTCGCCCCTGCATCGCTGGTGTTCCCCACTCATTGGGTCATTCCACACTGACCACCAAGCTACAAGGTCAGGGAGGACCAAAAGGCTTGTGGATTCTCCCTGGTTCTGTAATGGTTCAGTTTGCCAGAAAGAGGAAAGGGAATATTGTGGTTGATGATTGATGTCTATAAAAGCAAAATGTTCTCAGAAGATAAGGAAGTATAAGTGAAGTGGCAGCCCTTCAAAGAGATCCCAAAAGAGAAAGTGGATAGAAAAGGGATGAGATTACAAGAGGCAGAGACAAAAGTGCAAGATCACAATGAAAAACCCAAGTGAGATGGAGACACTCTTGACCATGAAAAGGAGACTGGGCATCAGTTGGGAGGAGGTAAAAGACAGCGGCGTGCTGCTGTCCGCAGAGAGGGGAGCAAACAGCCTCAGCCTCCCTGCCCTGGGGGCTTAAATAACAGGGAGAGTGAAGAGGGCTTTGTAGAACAGTGACACCATCAGCTGGCTTCTGTCCCACACCATGTACTGCAGAATCCACATGATGAATGAATGAGTTGCCAAGAAGAGGTGAACTTACAATCAGCATCCCCAGTTTAGATGGAAGGGTGAACTAGCTGGAAAGATTTTCCAACAAAAAACACTCATGTGAAAAGGTTCCAAAGGCAAGAAGACAGTATTTTTTTTTTTTTTTTTTTTTTTTTTTGCGGTACGCGGGCCTCTCTCTGTTGTGGCCTCTCCCGTTGCGGAGCACAGACTCCGGACGCGCAGGCTCAGCGGCCATGGCTCACGGGGCCAGCCGCTCCGCGGCATGTGGGATCCTCCCGGACCGGCGCACGAACCCGCGTCCCCTGCATCGGCAGGCGGACTCTTAACCACTGTGCCACGAGGGAAGCCCAAGAAGACAGTATTTGTCACATCACAGATGCAGTTCCCGTTGGTCCCAGCATTCCCACTTACGGGAATTTCTCCCACAGATTTCCTTGCACCCGTGTGAAATGCTGTATGTACTAGGTCACTCACTTATAATTGCAAAGCTTGGAAACCACATGATTGGTCATCAAACAGGGGACTTGTTAAATAAAGGATGGCACATAGAATACTGTACAGGTGTAAAACAGAACAAAAAAAACCAAAGAAGCTCTCTATGTGTTGATAAGGAAACATCTCTGAGATACATTGCTTAGTCAAAAAAGGCAGGCTCAAAACTGTTGGCAAGGGCCTCCCTGGTGGAGCAGTGGTTGAGAGTCCGCCTGCCGATGCAGGGGATACGGGTTCGTGCCCCGGTCTGGGAGGATCCCATATGCCGCGGAGTGGCTGGGCCCGTGAGCCATGGCCGCTGGGCCTGCGCATCCGGAGCCTGTGCTCCGCAACGGGAGAGGCCACAACAGTGAGAGGCCCACATACCGCAAAAAGGAAAAAAAAAACAAACAAAAAACAAAACTGTTGGCAAGGTATGCTACATTTGGGATAGAAATTAAAAGGGAAACGTTCTTAAATGTGTGTTTCTGCTTGTATTTTTATTAAAAGGGGCTACCTGCCAGAAGAGGGGTGAGTTAAGTGTGGGTAGAGGGAAGTACAAAGGCTTTTCACAGAGTACCTTTTTATATCGTTTTGATTTTTGAATCACATCAATATATTACTGATTCGAGATTTAAAAAAAAGAAAACATGGTTCAGAGAGTAAGGGCTGTGAGTGGGAACAGTTGAATCACCTGTTACCTAGAAATTATCTTTCCACCCCAGCACAGTGAGTCCAGATAACAGTCGTTTGCTATATTTGCATATTAGGAGAACTCTTGGGTATTTGTATTAAGTCAGGGCTCTTATAGGAATAAGCATGGGAAATCCAGCTCAAGTTTACCGAAGTTAAAAAGAGATTCACATAACTGAAGAGTCCAGAGGTAGAGCCGGCTCTGGGGATGGAGGGCTTTGCTCATCACTGAGGGGCTACCTAGGCCGCAGGCTCACTAGGCATCATCTATCTCATGGCACCCTGACCCAAACCACAGTGCAGATGGCTGGGAGCCCCTTCAGCATTTTCCAAGCATCGATTTTGGAGGTCACCCCCCCACCCAATGTGAGTTTGGCATCCCACTGCCCTTCGTTTTAGAAGATGAATCTGCTGGGGGTGACCCAGGAGCGTCAGAAGCTTCTCCTCCAGGGCTTGAGGCTGTGGTTGCTCTCTTGTGCAACAGACAAGATGCAGATGCATGACATTCTGGCCTTGAGAATGCAGGGCATTCAGAGCCAGACCAAGAGTATGTGTGTGGGGAGACGGCTGGGCCTCCGGGCTTGCCAGAATCAAGGAATGGGAGAGAATGGAGACCACTTATCTTCCTCCCACTCCCCCTTCCTCATTCCAGGCCCAAATACCAGACCAGTGTGTCTCCAAATGAGTAAAAAATGGGAACATGGGACCATGCCACATGTAAGGGATGTTAGGAAACCCAAACACAGCACAACACTGATGTACTTAATTTGGTTTATGAAATACAATTTCTGTGGAATCCTCTGTTAATGTTTGGGGAGGAAAAAAAAAAAAAAAGATTCACTGGATTAGAAATCAAGAAAACAAGAGTCCCAGACTGGAATCTGTTGCCATCCGGTGGTAGAACCACTTACAGGTCACTGAACCTCTTTTTCTTTGCCTTAGTTTCCTCATTTGAAGCATGTGACAATTAACTGCCTGACCAATCTCACAGAGGTTAAATAAGAACACGAGAAGCTTGGAAAAGTATAAACATAACTTTGAAGTTAACTGAAGGTACATTATTACCTCCCTGGCTTACATTTACTTTTTTTTTTTTTTTTTTTTTTTAACCTGAAAAGATTGGCAGCAGGTAAAATTTGGTTTACTCTGAATCAAGTTGGGTTGGCTTTTCTGACCTGTGGGGTCAGGGAAAACTTTAATTTCATAGTAGAATCTGCAGCTTTGTGTCTGTGCAAGATCCATTTCTCATCCCTTTCTTCTGAGAAACAACTTTCCCACACCATCAGCCCAGTAGTTTGGGCGCTGTGGACCCCTCAGTGCTCCAGAGGTGGACACGTGATGCTGGTCTGACCAATCAGAGCATCATCATGCCTCCCTGGGCTACAGGATGGGCATGTGACCCAAGGCAGCCAATCAGAGACAGTGAGTTTCAATTGGAGAGCTTTGGTTGGAACTTTTAGGAAGCCCTCTCATTCCACTGGACAGTTTGTAGCCTGGGTCTTCTAGAAGCCATCTCACTCCCACCAGGGGAAAGCCTGCCTGAGAATGATGCCAACAGAGAAAAGCAGAGCTGAGAAAAGGAGAGAACAGATGGAGTCCTGGTGGCACTTGTGGATCCAGCCATCCTTATAGCCAGCTCTACCCCTGGACTTCTCATTACTTGAAGCAATAGATGCCCCTTTTTCCTTCAACAAATTTGAGTTGGATTTCTGGTGCAAACTTCTGATACTACTATTCAAGAATCTCTACAAAGATAAGCCATCTTGCCCACATGCAAATCTACATGAATTAAGAACACGTAAGGTTTAAACTCTACCTTTATAGAGTCCAAGTGGGCTAGAATCCTTTCCCGGATAAATGTACTTCATAGTAGCACAAAGTCGACATATTGTAATTTAACAGAGACACAAATTACTAAAATAAAGAAATATTTCATTTTATTTTACTCCTTTAGCCATGAGGTCCAAGGAAATGCAAGTTCATGGAAATTAGAAGTAATACCAGAATATGGATAAGATCAGCTTTAGAGATTCCATGGAATCAGCAGAGCGTGATTGTCTGGAGTGATTTTTGGCCTTCTCAGTTTGCCAAGCCAGGTGTACCATTTTGTCTAGCCCATTTAACAATTTCTGTGGTAACTGTCCAGGATGAAGAGCGTCATCATAGAATGGAGAAGCCCAAGCAACTGAAACGTTTGCAGCACACAGAGCAAAACAGTCAATATTACAAGGTGACACAGACTATTTAGCACTTAATTAGTAAACCAGAGTAAATCTCATTATGCAGCACTACAAATATCCCTAGCCATGCCTTCATTTGCTCATTCCTTCATTCATGCATTCAGTGAGTATTTATTAAGCACCTACTGTGTACCAGGAGGCAGCCTGATAAATGCTGGAGTTACAAAGACAAAGATTAAGGCGCAGACTCTGCCCTCAAGGAGCTCCCAATCTAAATCTTGCAGAGAGATATAGAAATGAATGACAATGCATCCAGAAGGGCTGATAACAAAAGTCTGTTCCAAGGGAGACCCAGCTCTGGATTCATTCTACTGCAGGTTCCACGGTAAAGGTAAGTGGCATTCCTCCCCCTCTGCAGAACATAGCTTTAACCAGTATTTCAGTTCCAGTGTTACACAGAGAGCCACAGCATTATAACAAGTTACCACTAACCCAGCAGCGGGTCTGAGGCTCTCACCACTGAACCTTTAGGGGAAATAGAGTGTGATCTTGCAGAAGTGGCTGACTACCACTGAGTCTCACTCCCTCCTCCACAGCTATCCAGGCGGGCTGCTTTGCCCTTGGCATATGCCCTCAAGGTCTGGACCCACTTGGCCAGACATGGATTTATGGTCTGGAGGGTCCCTGAAGAAGAGTTCCTTCTCTTCAACTTCTAAACCTAAGCCTTCATATTTCAAGGCCCACTTCTTCCTCTGGAATGACCTGCTTTTCATTTGTCATTTTTGAGTTGGGTGAAAAGTGGCGCCATGTGCAGGTCTTGCTGAGCAAAGGACCTGCTTCACATTTTGTAAAGTGTGCGAACATCCAGCCATAGGCATTAAAAGGAGCAAACAAACTCCATCACACACCCTGCTCCCCTTTCTCCTCTCTCAGACCTGCGCTCCCGTCAGCACGTTGACCGGTGTAAAATGAATGCGAGGTGTGAGTTGCAGCTTCTGAGTCAGACTGTATGTCAAGTTATGCCAGTAACAATAAAGGGTAGTTTTATAAGTGGAATCTGCAATGCTGTTTGCAGATTGGCTTTTGCAGAGGTTTAGTATTAAGCAAAAGTCTCCTTCCCATAATCCTGCCTTACTTGGATATTCCCTGAGACACACTCTCCTCTCCCCGCTCATCTGGCAAAGGCAACAGTCCGGAACCCAGTGAGTTTTTCCTGTTAGTTGTTCACCTGCATTTCACTCTGTTGTTAGAAGGCTTTTGATTTCTAAGCTGCCTTGCTAAATCAATCCCACCTGGAGTTACATCACTACGGACCGCCGGTTAGCAGCAAGGGTAGAAGCTTGGTCTCTGTGAGCAGGGAGGCCTGTGGGGGGACAGAATTTCAAAACGGTGGTCTTCCGTGGTCACTGAGTTAATGTGCATAGTGGTATTAAGGCCTTTCAATAGAAGCATTTTGCTTGGTTCATCTAAAAATCATAGTCTCTTAGTGTTAGTTTATTAACGAAATCTTAATGATCATTATAAATTGAATTTTATAGATGCCCTTGAGATATAAAATTATACAGTGCATTCTCTAAAAATGAAATTTTAAAATGAATATCCCCTGATTTTACTTTTTAATGAATTCCTCCTTTAGTGTATTTCCATAAATCTCTTACATACAAAGAAACAAAACAGAATCTGTACAAAAAATAAGAGGTCTCCATTTTCTGGAACACCTTATCTTTTCTGTAATGAATTTGTTAATATAAAAAAGTATCTACTTAGAAAATTATAAAAACATTGCTACAATGTCATAAATGCTCTACACTCCCTAGGAAAACATACCTTTGGAAATAGTACAACTATTGGGAATTCTTAAAGAAATTCAAGTCCTGGATGGGCTGCAGGTGAATTCCACGCAGGGCGGTGTTAAAACCCTGTCTGTCCTCTGCACCACTTCCATAAATTGTCTGCCACTTTCATTGAGTGAGACTGAATTCTCCTTCCTTCAAACATCACCACTGATTTCTGTGGATATCCTTAGGGTGACACTCTATTTTTAAAAAAATTAAAAAAAAGGTTTAAAAGAAGGTAAACAATTCCAGTGCCAGCTCTGAAACTCCCAACAGCTTTGCACCCCCTCAGAGATGATCTCACTACGGTTTGTACTGAGCTCGAGTTGGGTCCTCAAGAGTTTTCTTGGCCTTCTTTAACCTTTTAGCTAGTAATTCACTTGTTTCAAAATGTAAGATTTTCCCTGTTGCCAAATCTGACAAGGTCCCATCTTCTCTCTGCCTTGAGAACATTTTTCAACAACACACTTTTATTTTTAAGAAAAGACATATTTCCTGTTATTTGGAACTTATGAGACCTCTTCGAAAAAAAAATAACCAGGATCTATGACTATAAGCGTCAAATGGCAGAGGACAGATGAACGTTTTCCTTGTTTAGGAGAGCTATTCAAGATGCTTTCCTTTGGGAATACACTAAATTGCACAATACTTACATATTTTTTCAAACACATAAGGGTAAAAAGATAGTGCTCTTATGTTTCTTAAATGTAAGAAATGTTCTATGTATTTCTACTAATCCGCATCATAACTTATAACATTTGTATTGATAAATACCTACCTCGAAATCGTAGATGAATGTTAGAAAGTAGAAAATAAAACCAAAGGCCACTGTCCATTCACAGATCGCACTCACTACGTGATATACATAATCCTAAGAGCAACAACAAAAAGAGAAACAGAATTTAGCCTAAATGCATTCACTTCAGTGGACATACTGAAATAATAATGAGCAGGTCAGGCCAAAGGGAAAAGCTGTCCAGTGAGCATAAATCAACCCCCGGAGGAAACACGGTAAGCAAGGCCATGTGGATGCACATCAGGGCAACTGCCCGATAAGAACGTGAATACAATGACCCCAAAAGTTCTCTCTGGTTCTCACACACTCTGGCTTTAAGACTTGTCTGTGGAACCTCAACAGGCAGAAGAAGGATCACAAAACGGCTGAGAATAGAAAGCAAATTTGGACTCAACAGAAGAAAGAACTTTCCATACAAGGCATGACTTGCTTTCCCACAGCTGGGAATCCCAAAGTTGAAAGGCAGGCTTGAAAAGCACCTACCCAGTGTCCATGTGGTTATTCCAGACTTCAAGTATGCATCTAAAGGAAACTGGCTATCACCCCTGGGTTTTGTGTTTCTCTGTTACTATAGATAATGTCAGTTCAGAAAATAGGTCTGCTTGATGTTATAAGGTAAGCACAGCTACAAAGCAAATGCTAATTATGAGACTATCTTCTTGGGGGCAGGAATGAGAGAATGGAGGACAAGAAAGAGAATGGCTTTAATTCGGGGTTCCAAAGTCAGCTGCCTCTGGAGGCCAGGAAACTAATAAAAAGAAACTCACGGTTGCAAAAAGAGGGACAATGGGGAGCCCACGCCTCATCAGCTCAATTCCATTCTCACCAAGTAGGAAAGTATGACCCCAGTGTTGCTTTGAGATTAAAAAAAGAGAGAGAGACTTCCCTGGTGGTCCAGGGGTTAACACTCTGTGTTTCCAATGCAGGGGGCTCGGGTTTGATCCCTGGTCAGGGAACTAAGATCCCACGTGCCATGTGGCGTGGCCAAAAAAAAGCCCATGGATTGTGTGTGTGTGTGTGTGTGTGTGTGTGTGTGTGTGTGTGTGTGTGTGTGTGTGTGTGATAGCTCCCCTGATTTTTAAATACTGGAAACCATTTTTAAAAAGCATTTTTAAGCACCATCTAAGTAAAAAATGCTTGTCTAAATTCTGACTTTAGCCCACATGCCAAATTAGCCTGTGGACTGTCATCAGTTCGAGCCCTCTGATTTCAAATCATAACCTATATTTTCTTCCTACTTCACTGTCTGCTCTGCCGTAGGTTACAAGTGTGAACAAACAAATGTGCTAGATTACAGGTCAGTTCTTTTCTTTGATCCACCACAAAGATCTAATTGAAGCACATCAAACTCTCAGACACCACTGCTCACCCTCCCCACGGAGGATCATATCCACCCACTGTTCTCATCCAGGCCACTCTGGGGAGAATCTGACCAGCCTACGTTACAGGGTCGAGAATGGAGGCCACTTCCTTTTCAAAGGTGACAGCACTAGTGATCCACCCCATCTCCTATCATCTCTGGACAATGAAGATGGCTTAATCAAATAGAAGCAGAATTTGGGGGTGGGAGAGGATTTCTGTAGCATGATATTAACAACAGTGCACTGAAGGAGGGGTCCAGACTCTTCCACTACACATATATGAACGCAGGCAAAGCTCTCATCTCCTTGCTACGTAAAATGGGACAATGACATCATAATTCTTATCCTCCCTACCACGTTAAGTCAATGCACAGGAATGTGCTGTGAAACCTCTGAAGCACTCCACAGTTTGGGGCAGGACCTAAATGATTATTCTGTTCCGTGAACTGATGTAAAGAGTTTTCTTTGCATTCGTGGATATTGGGGAACAGAAGGGGAGTGAATAGAAAACCAGGTACTTTTCACATTTTTAAGATAGAAAATGAAATGAAAAAAGGTTTTTCAACTGGGGAATATGCTTTGATGAATCCTTCCCAGCTGCTTTGTTTTGATTTGTGGTGGAAGGCCTCCCCCCAGTGGTTAAGAAGTAAAATACACCTAGGGCTACTCTTCTGTGAGCTCTCCTTATCAGGAAGCACTTTTTTTCTAACTTCTGCCTGGCTCGTCCTCACCGTCTTCAGTCTCTCACTTGCTTCTTGCAGGCTTCCATCACCTGCCAGAATCCCCTCTGGTGGAATATTCTTCCTCTGACCCTGCCATTACCCCAACCAGGGATCGAACCCATGCCCCCTGCAGTGGAAGCACGGAGTCAACCAATGGACCACCAGGGAAGCCCCTGAAACTGCTTTTTTTTTTTTTTAAACAAAGGGATTGGGATTTTTTTTTTTTTTTTTTTTTTGGCTGCATTGGGTCTTCGTTGCTACATGTGGGCTTTCTCTAGTTGCAGTGAGCGGGGGCTACTCTTCATTGTGGGGCGCGGGCTTCTCATTGTGGTGGCTTCTCTTGTTGCAGAGCACGAGCTCTAGCTGCGCGGGCTTCAGTAGTTGTAGCATAGCGGGCTCAGTAGTTGTGGCTCACGGGCTTAGTTGCTCCGCAGCATGTGGGATCTTCCTGGACTAGGGCTCGAACCCGTGTCTCCTGCATTGGCAGGCGGATCCTTAACCACTGCACCACCAGGGAAGCCCCTGAAACTGCTCTTTGAAAAACATCAGTAACTCCACCTGCCCCTTGGGAAAAACTGCTGCTCCTCACTAACTCCCTCCTCTCTGTAGGTAACTAACGAGTTAACTAATGAGTTGATCTTAATTTGAAGCATCTGATTCCTTGTGTTCTGATGTTTGGTCTGGAAACTACCCGTCACTCTACCCTATGCTCTGATGGCTCTTGATCCTACCCCAGGTCTAGTCCCCCATGTCTAACTGGACATTTCTCCTCGGCATTTCACTATAGCTTCAGATTGAACGATTCTGAAACCAAACCCATCCATTTCTCCCCATGAAATCATTTATTCCTGTTAAGGACCCAATCTTTTCTTCTTCTTTTTTAAAAATATTTATTTATTTGGCTGCTCCGGGTCTTAGTTGCAGCACGCAGGATCTTTTAGTTGTGGCACATGGATCTTTAGTTGTGGCATGCAAACTCTTAGTTGCAGCATGTGGGATCTAGTTCCGTGCCAGGGATCAAATCTGGGCCCCCTGCATTGGGAGCGCTGAGTCTTAGCCACTGGACCACCAGAGAAGTCCCAAGGGACCCAATCTTATCGGTTCATGAGAACAGGTTCTTTGGTTCACCCAAGACAAAAACTTGGAAGTCATCTTCACTTCTTCACGTCCTTTCATTCTTATGCTATTTCTTCCAGTCTAGGGGAATCTTGATTTAAAATCTAAACTAGTGGAACTGCCTTCTCCCTGCCATCCTAACTCCGGTCTCTCTCCTCTTCAATACATCCCAGGTGTCTCTTCTAATTTTCTTCCAATAATATTCTTTTAATTTACTTTCCTGTTCAAAAGCCTTCAAAGGCTTATTCCGTTCACCTACATCAAGCATGAGCCTCTCTGCCCACCTCTTAAAGCCTTGCACAAACTATTCCCCCACAAACTTATCCCCGACCACATTTATTTCTCACCCTATGCTGATACAAACTATCTTCTACTCTGTTTTCATCACCTCTGCTTAACATGTGGTGCTTCCTCTGACCTCCATACACCTTCATTCACATTGTTTCCCTACCCTTAAATCTCACCTCTTTTACTAAGCCTCGATGGTTGAAGGGTTTAATAGAGAATTAAAAATTCAAATTTTTAAAAATAATTTTGAAAATAATTCAAGGAACCAGGTTTGACAATTATATTGAAAACAGCTTATAGTTTACCTTTTCTTTTGGATTCCACTCCAGCTTGGTTATAGAAATTAATGAAGCACAGGCAATCACTAAAAAACAAAATTGTTAAGGAAACTACAGAAGAAAATAGGTCCTTTATTGTAAGACTAGGTTATTCTTCTAATAATATAACCATTACACAATGTTCACATGTTAGTACCAACATTTCTGCTATCAAACAAGTTATATCAGCTTCTTATCATCTCAAACCTTAAGTTCGATCATGGCAGGAGTTAAAATACAACACGGAAGTAGTCATTCTTTAGCAATACTTTGTCAGTTATGTATAGACGACTTTTAATCTGTGGCTACATTTTGCTTGACCCTGTTGTCTAAATTTGGTCAAAATGACACAGCAGTCTAATATGGGTACTTTTGCAGTAGTTTCCCCTAAAATACTATTGTCCCTAAATAATAATATTGATTAAAATTCTTTTTCCTGGGCTTTCCTGGTGGCGCAGTGGTTGAGAGTCTGCCTGCCGATGCAGGGGACGTGGGTTCGTGCCCCGGTCTGGGAAGATCCCACATGTCGCGGAGCGGCTGGGCCCGTGAGCCATGGCCGCTGAGCCTGCGCGTCCAGAGCCTGTGCTCTGCAACGGGAGAGACCACAACAGTGAGAGGCCCGCGTACCGCAAAAAAAAAAAAAAAAAAAAACTTTTTCCTAAAATACTATGTTCAAGGCAACAGCTTCAAGGAAAAAATTAACATTTCAAAGTATCAAAGCATCACAAAGTACCAAGGCTCATATACAAAAACAAGCTACAGAAATTTAATGTATTTTCTTTATAAAAATTTTAAAAAAACCAGATTTTTCCATTGAGTAACTGGGTGTAAGCAGAGTCCTTCCTCCCTGGCCCTAAGGGTTTACAAATCAGAGAGATACATCCTACATCTGACCTTGGGGACGAAGGACAAATCCTGAGAGGCCAGCCTAATAAGGCCAGGGACTGAGGCTACTGCCCAACGTGGACAAGACTGTCTGCACAAAGGTGGTGACAACCATTTTGATTGAACTTAGAAGGCCAAAGAGAACGCTAGAGAGAAATGGGATGCTCTTTAAAAGCTTTTGCAAAATGTTAAGAATTCCAAGTGTTGCATCAATCAATGCCAATTTTAGCACCTCCTCTGAATTTGGAGTCAGCACCTTCTCTCCCTGCCCTCCGCCACCTCCCATATTTTGCAATGCTTAACACTTCTCAGTTTCTCAAAGTAAAAGAAGTAGAGAATGGGACTTCCCTGGCAGTCCAGTGGTTAAGACTCCACGCTTCCAGTGCAGGGGGCGCGGGTTCGATCCCTGGTCGGGGAACTAAGATCCTGCATGCTGCTGGCCAAAAAATAAAAAGAAGTAGAGAACATTAAAGGTTCTCTAATCATGTCATGACCGTATGTCTGTTTCTAACAGTTTTAAAAGCCTCTTAATTCTTTCATTTAATTCTTTATCTCATCTTTAGTCCCATCAGGTCCCTTCTATGCTGGGGAGGAGGGCGGGGGGGTGGGGGAGAGATGGACAAAACTCCGGCAAAACAGACCTGGTCTCAGCTCCCAGAAACATTACAGCCTTGTCGGACCCAGGGAATGTGCCACGTTAGAAAAGAACAGGGTGCAGTCATGACTCGGAGGGAAGATTATTAATTCGGAGTGAAATGGGGTTTGAGGTGTCAGGGAAGCTTCACTGAGTTGAGTTTAATCTAAGCTGTGAGGTTTGAGGAGCTCTCTAGGACAGCATCATCCCACAGAAATTCAGGCATATGTGTAACAATATTTTCTACTATAGTCGCCGCATTGACAGAAACGAAAAAGAGCCTAATGAAATTAACCTTAACGTATCTTATTTAACCCAATATATCAAACATGTTGTCATTTCAACATGTAATAATATAAAGAATTATTAATGGGATATTTTACATTTTTTTTCTCATTAAGTCTTTGAAATCCAGTGTTTTACACTTACAGCCCTTCTCTATACAGACTACCCACGTTTAAATCCTCAACAGCCTCGTGTGGCCAGTGGCTACTGTGTTGGACAGACAGTTCAGTTCTAGAAAGACAAAGTGGAGAAGGTTATCTAGGCAAGAAGAAGAGCATGGGCAAAAGCAGAGAACAGGAAACAGCCACAGTCAGGGGAGAAAGTGTAAAACGGAGGTCAGAGAAATAGGCAGCCTCAGACTGCGTCTCACGCAAAGGAACGGCCTTTGCATTGTTAGTGATTTTGTGAAGCCTTTTGAAAGCTGCAGAAGCTGAATGCAAAATGGATAGTTTAGTAGGAAGGGCTCAGAAGCATGATTCCAGGCCTCAGTTTCTTCAGGAGTCAAATGAGGTTTCACGGAACTAATACAGGAAAGAGAAACAAGGACATTTTAAAGATACTTTAAAATCTTTCTAAGGAAATATAAATCCATGGTAATGTTTAAGACAAAAGACTTTTTCCTATGGATGAATTTGTTCAAATTAATTGGATAAAAACATATAACCTGTTTCTGTTCAGGGATCCTACCCGTCAGCATGGCTCATACGAACTTCCTAGAAATGGGAACTATTAGTATGTGAAACTCTGGCTTGAAAAAGTAATTCTGCTAAACCTCTCTCATTTTAGTACCTAGAGATCTGTCTCCAAAGTTGGAAGCAAGGAAAGTTTTCCTATACCAAAAAACTTTATTTTTAACTTTACAAGTGGTTCTATAAATCTTACAATTAAAACAAGCTAAAAGGTTTGAGGAGATCCGTCTCAAGAGAAAGCATGAATGTCTTCAATCCATAAATAGAACAAGGAAACAGAGAAGGAACTATCTTAGGAACCAGGGTGTATAGTTTGTTGTTAAATTTCTCAATACTAGAATTTGGTTCCTCTGTGCTTAGAAATTTTGTAATTAAAATTTTTCTTCCCTAAATGACAAAAACAAAACCCAAAACCATCCTTAGACTTCACATTTTGTATAGCTCCAATTTTTTTTAAAAGAAATTTTATTTATTTATTTATTTTTGGTTGCGTTGGGTCTTCTTTGCTGCGCGCAGGCTTTGTCTAGTTGCAGCGAGCGGGAGCTATTCTTTTTTTTTTTTTTTTTTTTTTTTTTCTTTTTTTTTTGCGGTATGCGGGCCTCTCACTGTTGTGGCCTCTCCCGTTGCGGAGCACAGGCTCCGGATGCGCAGGCCCAGCGGCCACGGCTCACGGGCCCAGCCGCTCCGCGGCATATGGGATCCTCCCAGACCGGGGCACGAACCCGTATCCCCTGCATCGGCAGGCGGACTCTCAACCACTGCGCCACCAGGGAGGCCCCGGGAGCTATTCTTTATTGCAGCACGCGGGCTTCTCATTGCGGTGGCTTCTCTTGTGGTGGAGCATGGGCTCTAGGCACATGGGCTTCAGTAGTTGTGGCACACAGGCTCAGTAGTTGTGGCGCACGGGCTTAGTTGCTCCACAGCATGTGGGATCTTCCCGGACCAGGGCTTGAACCCATGTCCCCTGCATTGGCAGGCGGATCCTTCACCACTGCGCCACCAGGGAAGTCCCTATAGCTCCAATTTTAAAAGAAAAATGCAAGGCTTAATACTTAGAAGTACATGATGACAAAATATCTTTTTACTCAAGCTTGCCCACTTTGTACCACAACCCAACTTGGATGAACAAGACCACCGCTAATAAAATAGTTCAATTTTCCTACAGTCTGACAATAATCACCAATTTTTAATGACTCTTTAGCATTTGCTATGACTGCAGATGGTATTTTGAAAGATGGGGAATTTTCCACCCTTGAAAGACCACAGCTTTTTTTTTTTTCTTTGTTAAATACCTCTTGGGGAAAAAAAAAGGAAAAAGGAAGGAAGCATTGTTTTTCATTTCTTCTAAATCAGAATATACAAGTATGATAAATTTATATTTTCTTTTCACATTGTTGAATTAGAAACAATAAAATTTCATTTTGAAAATGAAATCAGTGATAAAAAGAAAAGGCTAAATGTATTTAAATGACTTAGAAATAAATAGTACAGAGCTTTTTAAAACCTCTTAATATGGACGAATAGATCAAACCATCTAACCACCTATGTGTGGGGAGAAGGAAAAGTCCGGCCTCTTGGGAATTCACAGGGCTATTACTTTAAGTACAATATCAATATTTGATGTCTTTAGCCAAGCACTACAAAGAAAAATAAATATTTTCACATGGCTCATGAAACCGACCACGTGGAAAGAATGTAAATAGAGACTGATGTGTTCTGACACTTTTTTTCATTTTCCTTTCACACCATTCTTTTCCCCAAAGATTCTTTTGATTTAACCAGACAACGTTGAGATATTTTCCTTATGATTTACCCTTTTCTCCCAATCATTCTTCTGAAGCCTGTTGACACTTGGCTGTTAACCTTTGCTTTCTCCATTTTTTTTGGAGGGGAGTGGGGCGGCGAGGATGTCAAGCTTGCAAGGACACTAAAGGACAAATGTAAAAAAGGATACAGGGGATGACGGCTGCAGAGGAAACGGCAGAGATGGCCATCCGTATGCGGCATGTGGAAAGGCTGTTCCACTGGGGACACGATTTGTAAGAGATGATGGATTGCAGGAGCGTGTACACAACACCGCAGACAAACGCCAAAAGGGCACCACCATCGTGTACCACGGGGACAGCTAACTCCTAGAGAGAAGGTCACACATATGCTGTTACTCAGCGTGAGTCTGTGCACATCAAGAGCCGAACACTCACTCACTTGCTTTGGGCTCCTCAAAGCCACCAGGCATCACAGAGGCACACACCCCATCTTTGGAAAATACAGCTGCTTGCAGAAGATGACCAAGAGAAAAGCCTTCCCGGCACTGGAGTAAATGCCAGGAACTTGCTTGTTCCATAGCAAACGTTTGGCTTGCTGCGAGTTGGGCAAACGGGCCTGGTTCAGTAATAATCTCTCAATAAAACTGGGGGGAAAAAACCCATATTAAACCAAAAAAATTATAAAAGAATTAAGAAAAACAAATCCTTTTCACCCCTTGAATGTTAGGCACAGCACACTTGAGCAAGGGAAAATAAACAAAAGGCAAGGCATCTAATGCTAATGAGCTGGGGTTGTTTTAAGAATAACCTGATAGTCCTGGTACTTTCCACTCTCCATTTTCTCTCTATGCTAATAAGTAAATCAAATCCTGAATTTACATACTTTGTTTCCACCCCCCACGAGCACTGTCAGGAAACTTGCTTCCTCAACCCTGGCCAATTCAATACATCAGATCTTAATCTGCAAGCTTCAGGACACCCACATGAGCCCTGATGAAATCAGATCAAAAGGCCCTTGAATTAGCAGGAGGTGTATGTCCAGTGTGCCCTTTTCACTGTGGAACACATATTGTCTCATCAAAGATGTCTTTTAGAAGGGAAACGGCTCAGATCAGACATGAATTTTGGATAGAGGTTAAGATGAAAACCTGGTAGCTTTTTTTGAAACTCTTGTTAATTTAAAAGAGAATCAAAGTAGAGAAAACTAGACTATTGAGAGGATTCAACCTCAGGAAACTTGACTTTTCCAAAAAGGAGACTTCTTGAGGCACAGGAAAGCACTGACGGAGATTGCTCGGTGAGGAGACACCAAAAAGTAGCCATCTTATCCACCAGTGCGGGAAAGAGGGCTAGCTATGAACGTCTGGTAGGTGCAGTTTCCTCCTGCTCAAGAAGAACCACCAGTCAGTGCTCTCTCCTGCCCTCACATCTCTAATTCTTCTTGAGGCAACCGCTCACGTTGGTTTGCTTATGGCACGCCGAAAATGAATTACAGGATATCAAAAAAGGAAGTTGTAAAGATATATTTATGGGAACAATGACAAGGCAAATCCTTTGCCCTCAGGAAAGTTAGAAGTTCTATTTCTGGTCTTTGTGAAGATGTAATCACTTCACAGAAACCTTAAAAGGAACCAAAAGTGTAATTATCTAACCACCTAAGCCTTCTTCCTGAAGTCTGCCCTTTATGGTTTAAACACGGATGGCAGTATCACTTGTGATGTTGAGTCATTCCGAGAATAATGTGATGGGATATCGTACACTGCATACTATCCCCCCCACAGGACAATTCATACCCACACTCCACTAGACAACTTATATCCTTCCAGGTTGCCACCTTCCCTTTGAAAATAATTTTTCCATCGTGCTTTCTGATGTTAGAACTGTGAACTGTGAATTTTTTTTCCCTAATTTTATGAAAAAAAATTTTTAGCATTCTTTTTTTTTAAGTTTATTTATTTTATTTTTGGCTGCACTGGGTCTTCATTGCTGAGCGCAGGTTTTTCTCTAGTTGCGGCGAGCGGGAGCTACTCTTTGTTATGGTGAGCGGGCTTCTCATTGCGGTGGCTTCTCTTTGTTGCAGAGCGTGGGCTCTAGGCACGTGGGCTTCAGTAGAGGCGGCACGCGGGCTTAGTTGCTCCGCGACATGTGGGATCTTCCCGGACCAAGGCTAGAACCTGTGTCCCCTGCATTGGCAGGCGGATTCTTAACCACTGCGCCACCTGGGAAGCCCTAGAACTGTGAATTGTGTACATGCTTTTTTTCTCACGGAGATTTTCTCATTCTGGCCTTGAGGTTAACTCTTCCCCACAGGTTCTGGGCAGACTGCTTCAATCAAAGGTGACTTCTGCCTCTCATGACTCATGGGATTTGGGGAGAGTATTTAACCTCTCTGGGTCTCCATTTCTCCATTGATAAATGAGGAAAATAATACTACCTATCTTCTAAGGTCATTATTAGAATTATACGAGTTAAAGCATGAAATGTTTTCATAAATGTCTGTCACCTAGAAAACTTCAATAAGAATTCCCAGGCAGTCCAGTGGTTAGGACTCCGTGCTCTCTCTGCCGGGGCCCGGGTTCAATCCCTGGTCGGGGAACTAAGATCCCACAAGCCGTGCAGCCCGGCCAAATAAGAAAAAGAAAAAAGAAAAAAAGAAAACTTCAATAAATGTTGTTATGGAACCCAAAATGCACACAATCATAAAACGTAAGGAAATGTCATCAAGAGTCTCTACCATGTGACAAATATCATAGGCAACTAGTGGTGTTTATTTCCTAATACAGAGACAATAAGAGTAGGAAAGTCAACTGAAGCCAGAAGCAAACTGAGTTCACAAGATACCCTCCTGGAAGCCCTATAGGCTTGCTTCAGGGAGTCTACAAATTTGGCTCTCACCTTTCACCAGTGTTAACAAGGAAACACTGTTAGTTGTGGATTTGTAACATCCCAAAACGAAAACTTGTTGACCACCAGACCTGGGAGAATATCCCTGCCCTAGGTTGTCCTGAAGGTTCTATGTCATACAAGGAAGGGTGCCTCACCCCTCACAACACAGCACTGAGTTTCCCAGAGCACATTATTATACTGTCCCCCACCAACGACAGATGGCTTCCTGCATGTGCAGGGCAGAAAAGGTGATTCTCTGAGGCCCACGTGGTGCAGGTGAGGGAGAGGGCCCTCTGACAATGGTCTGACTCATGCAGGAGCAGACACTAGAGAACAGGTGGACAGCAGACGGTACAGGTGGAGGCCTGAGGTTATCAGCCTCCCAGGTACACACCAGGAGGCAGTTCCCCTCTGGTGCGGCTTCAGTGTGCAGATGTGGACTTGAACAGCCAGCTAGCATTGAAGGCTGACACCTTTTTATAAAGTAAGCACCACAGAAGATCAACCCACTTCTGGTGGGAAAAAAGTTAAAGGAGTACCCCCAGGCAGAGCCAAAAGTCCTCCAGGAGTAACTTCCTTTCTGCGGTCACAAAGGGACAATGGTGATGACAGAGCAGGCCCTCCAGGGTGTTGGCCTATAGTGATGAACCGATGACCATGAAGACGGCTAAGTACAGACTGCTGGGCACTGTACATTATCTCATTGAATCCCAGCAATAACCCTGTGAGGCGAGTGCTCATAATTAGTACTCATTTGAAATACAACACATACTTGTAAAATATTGCCTACATAGACAAATACCATGCCTTCCTGAAAGAGACCTCGGAATGAAAGGAATCCAAAAATTAGAATAAAACATGTAGGATTTTTACCAACACTTGACACAGTAAGAATATGTCAAGTGGACTCTGCAGTAGTTGTTATATAAGTTAATTTGCTCCAGTAAGGCCATATTTTGGCCCTGCAACTGATTAGCTGAGTAACCCTGACCAAATTATTTCACCTCCATGTCCCTAGATCCTCATCTGTGAAAGGAAGAGACCAGATGCCTCTCTTTGAATTGAACACCAGAGGCCCAAACAGTAGAATCAGTAAACATACACACACTCATACACAGAAACGTTTTCACGATGTTAATGAAATCATTACAATGACTGAAGTAGCTCTCCCAGCACATTAAACCACATCAACAAGAACACAGAACAATTCAGAGCCCACAGCATGGTCTGAAGCATGCTCTCTCTCAAACATGCACTCCATCTCTCCCAAGTACTAGGCTGGGCTGACTTTCAGATGACAAAGATTTGTTTCTAAGAAGCAAACTATTCCAATATTCATACACTCATCAACTATTTGAGAGCTACGCTAGCACAAGCGTGCCTCTGGTGCTCTTGCTTCTCTCCTCCAGATACATATACTCCATCACCCCCAATAACCAAAAACATTTCAGTTCATACCTGGAAATTGGCTACAATGCCCATTCCAATGCATCCCACCAATCCTAGAACTAACGACACCAAGTTAAAAACAGGAGTGCTGAAATAGCTGGTTTGGTTTTGCTTCTCTACTATTTTATATCTTGTGTACATCGTGGCTGCACCTGAAAAAGAAAGGAACTGATGAATTTTTATTTTTTGACTTTTTAGAAGGAAAAACACATGAACAGTTTTTATGGCTTTTAAAATAATTTGTATTTTCAGTCTCCTGATTGCAATAGTCTCCCCACTCGCTCACACCTGCCCTTCCTCACCCCATCTTACTCTCCCCTGCCATGTGATGCATACACATACACACACACACACACACACACACACACACACACACTGTCTTGGCTGTTATCCTTTTCATATAAATGCTATTGTGCACGTATTGTTCTGGGACTTGCTTTTTTATTTATTTAAAAATGTTCCATGGTTGGGACTTCCCTGGTGGCACAGTGGTTAAGAATCCGCCTACCAATGCAGGGGACATGGGTTCGAGCCCTGGTCTGGGAAGATCCCACATGCCGCGGAGCAACTAAGCCCGTGCACCACAATTACTGAGCCTGCGCTCTAGAGTACACGAGCCACAACTACTGAGCCCAAGTGCTGCAACTACTGAAGCCCGTGTGCCTAGAGCCTGTGCTCCATAACAAAAGAAGCCACAGCAATGAGAAGCCCACGCACCGCAACAAAGAGTAGCCCCTGCTCGCCACAACTAGAGAAAGCCTGCACACAGCAACAAAGACCCAATGCAGCCATAAATAAATAAATAAATAGATTTAAAATAAATAACTAAATAAATTTTAAAAATAAAGATGTTCCGTGAAGATCTTGCCAATGTCAGTACACATAGGTCTACCTCATCATGGTATACAGTGAGATGCCATATTTATTTCATCTTTCTCCTAATGATAGATTTCTACATTATATGTTTTCCCTATTACAAACAATGCTCAGTGAACATCCTTATATAGAAGGCTTTGGCGCACTTTCCGTGTTTCTGAAAGATGAATTCCTAGAAGTAGTATTACTGGGTCAAAAAACTATGCTCAATTAAAATGCCAAAAAGTAGCTCCAAACTGCTCCAAGACTGAGGCAATTTATACTCCCACAGCAGAGTTTGAAAGCAATTCTGTATGCCCTGTCCTTTTAATTATTGCCAATCTAACAAATGAAAAATGGCAACCTGTTTGTTTAATTTGCATTTCTCTGATAGTCAGTGAGATTGAGCAACTTTCAGTGTCACTACTCATTTGCATTTCTTCTGAAAATTGCATGTTTATCATTTTTTTTATTTTTGAGTTTGTTCATTTTTAATTTGTAGTTGCTCTTTATACATTATGTACATTAGTCTATTGTCTGCTATAAATATTACAAATTTTCTTCTGGTCTGTTGTTTGTCTTTAACTTCATGAATCTTTCATCACTTAGAAGTTTCAATTTTTATCTACCCAAATCTGTCAGTTCTTCTATTTAGCTTCGGGGTTTTGTGTGTGTAAGTTTAGATAAGCTTTTCCATCCTAAGGTTTTAAAAATATTTTCCTATACTTAGATCCAAATCCTCTTTTTTTTTAAGATTTAATTTTATTTATTTTTGGCTATGTTGGGTCTTCATTGCTGTGCGTGGGCTTTCTCTAGTTGCAGCGAGTGGGGCTACTCTTCTTTGCAGTTGGGCTTCTCTTTGCGGTGGCTTCTCTTGTTGCAGAGCACGGGCTCTAGGCGTGTGGGCTTCAGTTGGTGTGGAGCGTGGGCTCAGTAGTTGTGGCACACGGGCTTAGTTGCTCCATGGCATGTGGGATCTTCCCGGACCAGGGCTCGAACCCATGTCCCCTGCATTGGCAGGAGGATTCTTATCCACTGCACCACCATAAGAGGAAGTCCCTCCTCTTATGGTTTTGTTCTTCATGTTTACTTCTTTAATTGCCATTGGCTTTTGTGAATGGTGTGAGAGCAAATTTAACTCAGCAAATTTAGCTTACAGAAAAAGTCACATAGATATGCAGAGATATGTTTAAAAGATATTCACTTTAGCATTGTATATTATAAAATGAAAAATACCCTAAATGTTTAACAATAAGGGACTGAATTATAAATTATTATACGTCCATGAGATGGATATCATGCATGTGTTAGGATAAAGTAGATTTCTGTGTGTTCAATGGTGTTATAGTGGCCATAATATTTTTTGCTGAATTTTTAAAACCAGTCTAAAAGCTAATCATTTATCATAGAGCATTTTAACATTTTAAACAGAGATATTCATGTCAGATTCTCCCTTGCCTAGAAGCAAAAAGCTACATTTATCACTTGCTAGTGATAAAATAATCTAAATCTGGACTCTGGGCAAGGATGGTGTAAAAGGGCACTGGGATTGACTGACTCCTATTTCTACTTCCCCTTGCTCACCTCCAAAACCTTGGGAGGAGAAGACCACAAATGAGTGATGGGGTGAAACTCCCTCTACCAAGGAGGATGAACCAATTCTGAAGATGCTAAGTCACTAGGTAGGCTTTCCAGCACCTCTGCCCCTTCCCGCCCTGCATCAGTAGAGAGGGCCAGAAAGTGCTCGTTATGTGATGGGTCCCTGGCAAACACCTGATTGTTCTGCAGGGTTAAGGGTTTATGGAAAGAGCCCTACCTCTTCCATCCATATACCCTCATCACCCATAGAAGACTGAGTTTTTTAGTCATTACATTAATTGGCTCATGAGAGAGGGTTGTAGCCTCTCAGCTGCATCTCAGGTGCATTTGAGGAACTGAAAAATCATAGCTGAGTGGGAGACAAACTGTTCCATGCTTCACCTTTCCCTTCCTTTGTCAGTGGTTCAAAAGCTTTTGTGAGTATCCAAGTCCCTTAGAGCACTGGTTCACAGCACATATGCTTGGGCCCCACTTCCAGAAGTTCTGATCCAGTAGATCTGCAGTGTGGCCCTGGAACAGGCCTTGGAACCAGCACCCAATAGGATTTTCTTGTACACACTCTGAGAAACATTAGCTTCTAAACTTTAGGTGTCTTTGGCTTAACGCAAATGCATTGGATATAAATCACAATTTTAGAAATTACATTTAAAATTACATTAAAAATTACATTTAAAATCCATTTCAAATTCCTGTGGCAAATTACCAGATAAAGTGAATAGTTCTATAATGAGGCCATAAATAACTTTGGATTTCTAGTCACTTGAGTTTCTCAAAGTAGAGCAAAACTGTAGTTGCAAAGGTTATACTTTTTAAAAAATCACATATACCAAGCATAAACCCTAATGTAAACTATTGACTTTGGGTGATAATGATGTGGCAATGTAGGTTCATCAGCTGTAACTAATATATTACTCTGGTGGGGGGATGTTGATAATGGAGAAGGCTGTGGGGGGTGTGAGGGAGCAGGGTATATATGGGAAATCTCTACCTTTTCCTCAAGTTTTCTGTGAATCAGAAAATGTTCTAAAAAATAATGTTTGTTAAAAAATAACAATAAAAGAGGGCAGACAGCAGAAGCAAGAAGAACTACAATCATGCAGCCTGTGGAACCAAAATCACATTCACAGAAAGATAGACAAGATGAAAAGGCAGAGGGCTATGTACCAGATGAAGGAACAAGACAAAACCCCATAAAAACAACTGAATGAAGTGGAGATAGGAAACCTTCCAGAAAAAGAATTCAGAAAAATGATAGTGAAGATGATCCAGGACCTCGGAAAAAGAATGGAGGCAAGGATCGAGAAGATGCCAGAAATGTTTAACAAAGACCTAGAAAAATTAAAGAACAAACAAACAGAGATGAACAATACAATAACTGAAATGAAAAATACACTAGAAGGAATCAAGCAGAATAACTGAGGCAGAAGAACAGATAAGTGACCTGGAAGGCAGAAGGGTGGAATTCACTGCTGCTGAACAGAATAAAGAAAAAAGATTGAAAAGAAATGAAGACAGCCTAAGGGACCTCTGGGAAAACATTAAACGCAAACAACATTCGCACTATAGGGGTCCCAGAAGGAGAATAGAGAGAGAGAAAGGACCCGAGAAAATATTTGAAGAGATTATAGTTGAAAACTTCCCTAACATGGGAAAGGAAATAGCCACCCAAGTCCAGGAAGCACAGAGAGTCCCAGGCAGGATAAACCCAAGGAGAAACACATCGAGTAATCAAATTGAATAATTAAATTAAATTTAATTAATTAATTTAATCAAATTAAAGACAAAGAAAAATTATTGAAAGCAACAAGGGAAAAACGGCAAATAACATATAAGGGGACTCCCATAAGGTTAACAGCTGATTTCTCAGCAGAAACTCTACAAGCCAGAAGGGAGTGGCATGATATACTTAAAGTGATGAAAGGGAAGAATCTACAGCCAAGATTGCTCTACCCAGCAAGGATCTCATTCAGATTTGATGGAGAAATCAAAAGCTTTACAGACAAGCAAAAGCTAAGAGAATTCAGCACCACCAAACCAGCTCTACAACAAATGCTAAAGGAACTTCTCTAAGTGGGAAACACAAGAGAAGAAAAGGACCTACAAAAACAAACCCATAACAGTTAAGAAAATGGTAATAGGAACATACATATCAATAATTACCTTAAATGTGACTGGAATAAATACTCCAACAAAAAGACACAGGCTTGCCGAATGGATACGAAAACATGACCCATATATATGCTGTCTACAAGAGACCCACTTCAGACCTAGGGACACATACAGACTGAAAGTGAGGGGATGGAAAAAGATATTCCATGCAAATGGAAATCAAAAGGAAGCTGGAGTAGCAATACTCATATCAGATAAAACAGACTTCAAAATAAAGAATGTTAAAAGAGACAAGGAAGGACACTACCTTGGATGATCAAGGGATCAATCCAAGAAGAAGACATAACAATTATAAATATATATGCACCCAACACATAGGAGCACCTCAATACATAAGGCAACTGCTAACAGCTCTAAAAGAGGAAATCGACA
Source organism: Mesoplodon densirostris (assembly GCF_025265405.1). Taxonomy (NCBI): domain Eukaryota; kingdom Metazoa; phylum Chordata; class Mammalia; order Artiodactyla; family Ziphiidae; genus Mesoplodon; species Mesoplodon densirostris. Next base: position 80,105,322 of record NC_082671.1, read on the forward strand.
GTAACAAAATAATAGTGGGGGACTTTAACACCTCACTTACACCAATGGACAGATCATCCAGACAGAAAATTAATAAGGAAACACAAGCTTTAAATGACAAAATAGACCAGATAGATTTAATTGATATTTATAGGACATTCCATCCAAAAACAGTAGATTACACTTTCTTCTCAAGTGCACAAGGAACATTCTCCAGGACAGATCATATCTTGGGTCACAAATCAAGCCTGCGTAAATTTAAGAAAATTGAAATCATATCATTATCTTTTCCGACCACACCACTATGAGATTAGAAATCAGCTACAGGGGAAAAAATGTAAAAAAAAACAAACACATGGAGGCTAAACAATACGTTACTAAATAACCAAGAGGTCACTGAAGAAATCAAAGAGGAAATCAAAAAATACCTAGAGACAAATTACAATGAAAACACAATGATCCAAAACCTATGGGATGCAGCAAAAGCAGTCCTAAGAGGGAAGTTTATAGAAATACAAGCCTACCTCAAGAAACAAGAAAAATCTCAAATAAACAATCTAACCTTACACCTAAAGGAGCTAGAGAAAGAAGAACAAACAAAACCCAAAGTTAGTAGAAGGAAAGAAATCATAAAGATCAGAGCAAAAATAAATGAAATAGAAACAAAGAAAACAATAACAAAGATCAAAGATCAATAAAAGATCAATAAATAAAAATACATAAACTGTAACATTTTACTTCACGTGAGATTGGTAATTTTTAATTTATTTATAATAATTATTGTGTACTTACCAAGAAATGCAGAGCAGTTTATCATAAATCCAAAAATACCACTCTCTGGAGGTGTTGTTCCTGTATCACTGAGAAAGAGAAGACACGTCCAAATTAATAAAAAGGAATTCAGTTCAGCCCTCTGGGCAGGCATGTAATTGGCAGGTATTATATTGTGTCCCTTCTGGGTGTTCAGCCACTTTGAATTCCAAAGATTTGACCTGATTTTGTTCTAAAGTATTTTCAATTTGGGCTCTGAAAAATTAAAAACTATTTTTTCTTTTTTCCCCAGTTTTACTGATATATAATTAACAAACAGCACTGTATAAGTTTAAGGTGTACAGCATAATGATTTGACTTACAGACATCATGAAATGATCACCACAGTAAGTTTCGTGAACATCCATCATCTCATATAGATACAAATTTTTTTGAGAACTTTTTTTGTTATAATGAGAACTCTTAGGATTTACTTTCTTAACAACTTTCATATATAACATACAGCAGTGTTAATTATATTACCCATGTTGTACATTACCTCCCTAGTACTTATTTATATTCTAACTGGAAGTTTGTGCTATTTGACCACCATCATCCAATCCCCCTCTTCCTCACCCCTGGCCTCTGAGAACCACAAGTCTGGTCTCTTTTCCTATGAGTTTGTTTGTATGTTTGTTTGTTTTGAAGTATAATTGACAACACTATGTGAGGAAATATTTAAAGTGAATGGTGGTGGTGTTTTTCAGATGATCCCACCTGAAAAATCTGATGTGTGTGTTCATTCTTGATGAGGAATTGAGTGAGACTATTTTGGTGGGGGGAAACCTGGTCTAAAATCACGTTTGAAAAGTCTACTATTTGAATATTAAATATACATAAACACATCACTTTAATTTTTAACAATATGATTTATGCATAAGAATTTACACTGCTGAAAATATGATAGAAGGCTGAGCAATAAATATTATTGATGCCTGTCAGTACTTTATGGAAATAGGGTATCATGGGTATTACTCATGGTGATAAATTATTTTAACAAAAAAATAGCTTCTATGAGACATATTTCAGATGCAGTCTATCAATTAATTAATTCAATGAGCTGGAATGTAGCATTTGACATGTGCTGGCTTCTATTCATTAATGCCAAGGTTTACGTTTTTATACTCTCAAGCTGCTTGCATAAAGCACAGTTTCAAACTGATGGCAAAGGCGCTCCCAACATGAAACAACTCGTACTTGTCTTGAGTGTTTCCACGTTTTAAAACAGCTCTGAAATTTAAGTACTGAAAAATGGATCAAGTTGAAAAGATGCACTTCAAAGTGTTTGAAAAATTCCACAGGAAGCCTGTGTGTGCAGGAAGCAGGAGTCTTTAAGCTTTGTGAACACTTAATATTTGAAGAGTATGAAGAGGTTAATGTTCCCCCTTCCCACAAATTCCTCTAGTCCCAATTACTTCAATCTCAGTGTCACTTGTACCTGTAAGAATCTGAAGGGTTTAGAATTTAACATTACAATTTTTCCTACAAATAATCTTTTTTCTCACTAAAGGGATGTTGAGGTGAAGGCTGCCCAACGTTTGGGATGCCCTTCTGAGCACATCGTCCTGAATGGGCGAGGAGGGGACGGGAACCAGTGATGGAAACAGCTGGTGGAAACAGCTCATGTGTGCCGTTGGGCAGCACTTTTGCCAGAAAATTCTCACAGGGAAAGGAAGCCTTCTATTCTTGACCTCAGGGTATAAAAAAGCAGCTACCGATGACTCATGCAAGAGTACTTGTTGGCACAGGTCTGAGAGGAATCTGCCATGCGCCAGGAAGATTGTTGGTTGTGGAGAAGTGAGGAGGATATTCAGCGGGGTAGGTAGGTGGGGGGACAAAGGTGCTCTAACAGGAGATGAGAAGATGACCATACCTGGGAATGATCTGTCCAGGGAGAGCAAACCAGGACATATTTCAAGGGCCCAGGTATGCAGTCCACATGGCATCGAACATGTGATTCGAAAGCTCAGAATTTCAGAGTGATATTTTATTCTTGCTTATCTGTACATTTAAAACCATACAGGCAGGGCTTCCCTGGTTTTGAGTGGTTGAGAGTCCGCCTGCTGATGCAGGGGACACGGGTTCGTGCCCCAGTCCGGGAAGATCCCACATGCCACGGGGCGGCTGGGCCCGTGAGCCATGGCCGCTGAGCCTGCATGTCCAGAGCCTGTGCTCCACAATGGGAGAGGCCACAACAGTGAGAGGCCCGCGTACCGCAAAAACAAACAAACAAACAACAACAACAACAAAAAAAAACCATACAGGCAGAATCTGGGAATTCCCTCACAGTCCAGTGGTTAGGACTCCATGCTTTCACTGCCATGAGCCTGGATTAGATCCCTGGTCAGGGAACAAAACAAAGAACCCACAAGCCACACAGCGAGGTCAAAAACAAAAACAAACACACAAAAAAACCCATACAGGCAGAATCAAAAGTGCTTTGCAAACAGCCTTTCCATATGCATTTGTTGAATGAATGACCATCAGTACTGGCAGTAGACACTACTTTTTGAACACTTACCATGTACCAGGCACTGCTAGGTGCTCACCCTACGTCATTTTATTTCACCCTCTCAACCCCACTTTATTAAGGAGGAAACTGGGTATTGGAGAGGTTATATAACTTGTTCCAGGTCCCAGTGCTATCAAATGGAGGGAATCTACATTCCATCCATGTGTCTGACTCTGCTTTCCTGCCTCCTCTGTGCCCTAACAGCAGGCAAGGAACGAAGCAATTAGAAGAATGACTGGGGGAGGAGAGCAAGCACAGATGTGCTGGTAAATGCTTAACAAACAGCTCTAGAGGGAACCTGATTTGTAACACAGGCCAATTTCCATGCTATAAATATTCCCAATATGTCAAAATTCAAGCTACCAAAATGCTGGTCACTGAACAAGGAGTTGGGAAAAAATGCACACAGTTGGCTCATCATGCCTTAGTTGTATACCAGGAAGGTGTAAAGTAGGTTAAGACCTCATAGCTTCTCAGATGCCATCATTTAATAATAAAACACCTTTGAAAAATGGTTCTGAAGAACCTAGGGGCAGGACAGGAATAAAGACGTAGACGTAGAGAATGGACTTGAGGACACGGGGAGGTGGAAGGGTAAGCTGGGACAAAGTGAGAGAGCGGCATGGACATATATACACTACCAAATGTAAAATAGCTAGTGGGAAGCAGCCGCATATCACAGGGAGATCAGCTCAGTGCTTTGCGACCACCTAGAGGGGTGGGGTAGGGAGGGTGGGAGGGAGACGCAAGAGGGAGGAGATATGGGGATGTATGTATATGTACATCTGATTCACTTTGTTATAAAGCAGAAACTAACACACCATTGTAAAGCAATTATACTCCAATGAAGATGCTAAAAGAATAAACTGGAAACTAATACTACATTGTAAATCAACTATATTTCAATAAAAAAATTTTTTTAATTAAAAAAATAATAAGAAGAAAACACTTTTGGGCTTCCCTGGTGGCACAGTGGTTAAGAATCCACCTGCCAATGCAGGGGACATGGGTTTGAGCCCTGGTCCAGAAAGATCCCACATGCCGTGGAGCAACTGGGCCTGTGCGCCACAACTACTGAGCCTGCGCTCTAGAGCCCGCGAGCCACAGCTACTGAAGCCCACATGCCTAGAGCCTGTGCTCTGCAACAAGAGAGGCCACCGCAATGAGAAGCCCACCCACCACAAGGAAGAGTAGCCCCCACTCACCGCAATTAGGGAAAGCCTGCACGCAACAACAAAGAACCAACGCATCCCCAAATAAATAAATTAATTAAATAAATTAAAAAAAAAAAAAACCCCACCTTTGACAATTATTCACCACCATGGTCTGATTTTCTTTCAGGATTACTCAGTCCATAACACCCACCATCAATGCATGAGTACCAATAGGCCTACATTCCTACACTTGGCACTACAACATAGGAAACAATACTACAAACATAGGGGAAAATATGAATGCACCACATTCATAACCAGTTATTTGATTAAATGAAATCATCTTTTAAAAAATTTTTATTTGGCTGCAAAAATAACCATAAACTTTATCCACTCATCAACAAAATATTTATGGGACACCTACCATGTGTTAGTACAATCTGAGTCACAAATTTCCCTATTTATCAGGTAAGAGTGGTCAGTGTGTGATTTATTTCCATTAAGTGACAAAGTGGTACCTAAACTACACTTGGTGATTTTTTTTTTTTTTTTTTTTTTTTTATTTATTTGGCTGCACCGGGTCTCAGTTGCAGCATGCAGGATCCAATTCCCTCACCGGTGATTGAACCCAGGCCCCCTGCATTGGGAGCATGGAGTCTTTACCACTGGACACCAGGGAAGTCCCCCATTTGGTGAAATTTTGCTTAAGAATATTTCAAGAGGGGGGCTTCCCTGGTGGCACAGTGGTTAAGAATCCGCCTGCAGATGCAGGGGACACGGGTTCGAGCCCTGGTCCAGGAAGATCCCACATGCCACGGAGCAACGAAGCCCATGCGCCACAACTACTGAGCCTGCGCTCTAAGAGCCCCGTGAGCCACAACTATGGAAGCCCGCGTGCCTAGAGCCCATGCTCTGCAACAAGAGAAGCCACCGCAATGAGAAGCCCGCGCACTGCAACGAAGAGTAGCCCCCACTCACCACAACTAGAGAAAGCCCGCGCGCAGCAAAGAAGACCCAACACAGCCAAAAATAAATAAATAAAATTAATTAATTAATTTTTTAAAATTCAAGAGATAAACAACGAAGTCCTACCATATAGCACAGGGAACTATATTCAGTATCCTGTGATAAACCATACTGGAAAAGAATATGAAAGAGAATATATATATATACATATATATATATATATATATGTATATAACTGAATCACTTTGCTGTACAGCTGAAATTAACACTTTGTAAATCAACTATACATCAATAAAATTTTGTATAAAATTTAAAAAGAAAAAGAGTATTTCAAGAAAACTTTCCAGGGAATTCCTGGTCTGGTGGTTAGGACTCTGTGCTTTCACTGCTGAGGGCATGGGTTCAGTCCCTGGTCAGGGAACTAAGATCCTGCAAGCCATGCAGCTTGCTGCGGCCAAAAAAAAAAAAAAAGAAAGAAAAGAAAAGAAAAAACTTTCCAAGCAGAAAATGAAACTGTGGCCACTTCTAAGAACTTTTAAGGATAGTAGTGGTTACCTGCTATCGTTAATACAAACGGAAGGCTCCCTCTTTCATCTCAGCCACTGACATGCCATGCTGACTAAGGAAGACCCAGAAACTCAGGGGCCATGTGCCATGCAGTCATGCCATGGCTGCATCATCAAACGTCGGAAGCACCCAGAGGCCTGGGTAACGCGGATGGCATCCATCACCACAGGATCAGCTTTGACAAATATCACCCAGGTTACTTTGTGAAAGTTGGAATGAGGCATCACCACTTAAAAGAGGAATCGGAGCTTCTGCCCCACTGTCAACCATGATAAACTGTGGACCTTGATCAGTGAGCAGACATGGGGGAAATGCTACCAAAAACAAGACTGGAGGTGCTCCGATCATTGATGTGGTGTGATCAGGCAGTTCTGGGGAAGAGAAAGTTCCCAAAGCAGCCTGTCATTGTAAGCAGATAGGGTAGGGGGGCCCTGGAGGAAAAGAACCAGATATAGCTTTTTGACATTAGAGAAGCCATTTAGCCCTAAACCATTTTATGATCTAAGCCTGGCTACAATGCTTGCCCTTGAACAGGTCTCAGCAGTAATGAACTTAAGGGAACAAAGGAAAAAACAACTGTTACCAGGCAAAGTGAGTAACAATAGCAAAGATAATAAGTCAGTTGTAAAGACTCCCAGTTCTGTTTCAATGGTAAAGATTAGCCTGAAGCACTTTCTGGAACTGTTTCACAGAATTTAAACCCCTCTGGAGGGCTCATTCACCAGATGGACTGGAACCTAAGGGATGAGAATGTTGACCTTTTCTGATCCTCGTGACATCAACTGACTAAAGCTAGGACATTGTCGACCTTTGCCCCGATTCTATGCTGAATTCTCCTCTATTCAAGCCCCTTCATGAGTATGCAGGTAACCTAGCTTAAAGCTTCCCCAATGTTGCTGTTTGGGGAGACTCTGCTTTGGGAAAGGTCCCTGGTGTTCTCCTTACTTGCTGCAGTAATAAATCCTTCCTTCTTCCATTGTTTGGCTTGGCTGTATCTTCTGGCTTGACACCTACCAAGAGGTGAACCCACTTTTTGGGGTAAAATTGTCATGAAGGTTAAATTCTTCAGCAGAAGAGCTGAGGAGAATATTAAGGGTGTGTGTGCATGTGTGTGTGTGTGTGTGTGTGTGTTGGGAGGCAGGGTGGGGGAGTGCCTTGTCCTGGTAGCTTGAAGTCACATGGAGGGAGATTCTTAAATGTTAACAAGTGCATTTCTTTAAAAATAATATATTATACATTTTTTCATATATATATATATATGAAAGCCTCTCTTACCTTAAAATGTTCTTTTCAGTCTTTCTTTTGGTCTCCAAGCTATTACTTTACATCATAAGTAAATACTGTATCACACCTTCCACCTGACACTGGAATCTAGATGAACATAACACCAAGGGGGTACCAAGGGAACCTGTTGGTAGCCTCTTTTTCTTTTACGTTTTTTAAGCTCACAGTAAATGATCATATTGTGCAAAGGCAGAGGTAGTAGGATTTGGTTGGCACAGCTGTACTTGGGCACCTGATTCAGGAAAATGGAGAATGAGTGCCATGCCAAAGCAGTTGCCTCCCAATTTGGCAGAAGTAGTCCCCTTACCCAACTCCCACAACATCATTCTGTATCACATGGCTTAAAGACCTGGCCCAGATCCATCCACCTCCTCACTTGCCTCCTAGTAAATGAGGCACTTCCTGGAAACTGTACAGGGGGATAAGAACTCATTGTTCATTTGCATGTGGCTTAGAACCTGTTGAGGCTGTTATGTGTACACACTTGTGCCTAGGAAATCAGTTTACTGTGGAAATATTTACTGTGTTTTGATTTCTACAAGTTTTGTTCATCATGGAAAATTCCAAACTGTTTATCTAACACCTTTCTCCAAACTAATTTATGATGTTAAGCCACTTCATAATCACTTGGTGCTCAAAGGGATAAAAACAATACAAATAAGACGTGCATTGGTTCAAGATGGTGGAGTAGAAGGACGTGTGCTCACTCCCTCTTGCGAGAGTACCGGAATCACAACTAACTGCTGAGCAATCATCAACAGGAAGACACTGGAACTCACCAGAAAAGATACCCCACATCCAAAGACAAAGGAGAAGCCACAATGAGATGGTAGGAGGGGCACAATCACAGTAAAATCAAATGCCATAACTGGTGGGTGGGCGACTCACAGACTGGAGAACACTTAAACCACAGAAGTCCACCCACTAGGAGTGAAGGTTCTGAGCCCCACGTCAGGCTTCCCAGCCTGGGGGTCTGGCAACGGGAGGAGGAATTCCCAGAGAATCAGACTTTGAAGGCCAGCGGGATTTGATTGCAGGACTTCAACAGGACTGGGGGAAACAGAGACTACACTCTTCGAGGGCACACACAAAGTAGTGTGCGCATCGGGATCCAGGGGAAGGAGCAGTGACCCCATAGGAGACTGAAACAGACCTACCTGCTAGTGTTGGAGGGTATCCTGCAGAGGCGGGGGGTGGCTGTGTCTCACCATGAGGACAAGGACACTGGCAGCAGAAGTTCTGGGAAGTACTCCTAGGCGTGAGCCCTCCCAGAGTCCACCATTAGCTCCACCAACAGCCTGGTAGGCTCCAGTGCTGGGTTACCTCAGGCCAAACAACCAACAGGGAGGGAACCCAGCCCCACCCATCAGCAGACAAGCAGATTAAAGTTTTACTGAGCTCTGGCCACCAGAGCAACACCCAGCTCTGCCCACCACCAGTCCCTCCCATCAGGAAGCTTGCACAAGCCACTTAGATGGCCTCATCTACCAGAGGGCAGACAGCAGAAGCAAGAAGAACTACAATCCTGCAGCCTGTGGAAGGAAAACCACATTCACAGAAAGACAGAATAAAAAGTCAGAGGGCTATGTACCAGATGAAGGAACAAGATAAAATCCCAGAAAAACAACTGAATGAAGTGGAGATAGGAAACCTTCCAGAAATAGAATTCAGAAAAATGATAGTGAAGATGATAAGGACCTCAAAAAAAGAATGGAGGCAAGATCGAGAAGAAGCAAGAAATGTTTAACAAAGACCTAGAAGAATTAAAGAACAAACAGATGAACAATACAATAACTGAAATGAAAAATACACTAGAAGGAGTCAATAGCAGAATAACTGAGGCAAAAGAACAGATAAGTGACCTGGAAGACAGAATGGTGGAATTCACTGCTGTGGAACAGAATAAAGAAAAAAGAATGAAATGGAATGAGACAGCCTAAGAGACCTCTGGGACAACATTAAACACAACAACATTCGAATTATAGGGGTCCCAGGAGAAGAGAGAGAGAAAGGACCTGAGAAAATATTTGAAGAGATTATAGTCGAAAACTTCCCTAACATGGGAAAGGAAATAGCCACCCAAGTCCAGGAAGCACAGAGAGTCCCATACAGGATAAACCCAAGGAGAAACACGCTGAGACACATAGTAATCAAATTGGCAACAACTAAAGACAAAGAAAAATTATTGGAAGCAACGAGGGAAAAACGGCAAAGAACATGTAAGGGAATTCCCATAAGGATAACAGCTGATTTCTCAGCAGAAACTCTACAGGCCAGAAGGGAGTGGCATGATATATTTAAAGTGATGAAAGGGAAGAACCTACAACCAAGATTACTCTACCCAGCAAGGATCTCATTCAGATTTGATGGAGAAATCAAAAGCTTTACAGACAAGCAAAAGCTAAGAGAATTCAGCACCACCAAACCAGCTCTACAACAAATGCTAAAGGAACTTCTCTAAGTGGGAAACACAAGAGAAGAAAAGGACCTACAAAAACAAACCCATAACAGTTAAGAAAATGGTAATAGGAACATACATATCAATAATTACCTTAAATGTGACTGGAATAAATACTCCAACAAAAAGACACAGGCTTGCCGAATGGATACGAAAACATGACCCATATATATGCTGTCTACAAGAGACCCACTTCAGACCTCGGGACACATACAGTCTGAAAGTGAGGGGATGGAAAAAGATATTCCATGCAAGTGAAAATCAAAAGGAAGCTGGAGTAGCAATACTCATATCAGATAAAACAGACTTCAAAATAAAGAATGTTACAAGAGACAAGGAAGGACACTACCTTGGATGATCAAGGGATCAATCCAAGAAGAAGACATAACAATTATAAATATATATGCAACCAACAAATAGGAGCACCTCAATACATAAGGCAACTGCTAACAGCTCTAAAAGAGCAAATCAACAGTAACACAATAATAGTGGGGGACTTTTTTTTTTTTTTTTGCGGTAGGCGGGCCTCTCACTGTTGTGGCCTCTCCCCTTGCGGAGCACAGGCTCCGGACGCGCAGGCTCAGCGGCCATGGCTCACGGGCCTAGCCGCTCCGCGGCATGTGGGATCCTCCCAGACCGGGGCACGAACCCGTGTCCCCTGCATCGGCAGGCGGACTCTCAACCACTGCGCCACCAGGGAAGCCCAGTGGGGGACTTTTAACACCTCACTTACACCAATGGACAGATCATCCAGACAGAAAATTAATAAGGAAACACAAGCTTTAAATGACAAAATAGACCAGATAGATTTAATTGATATTTATAGGACATTCCATCCAAAAACAGCAGATTACACTTTCTTCTCAAGTGCACAGGGAACATTCTCCAGGATAGATCACATCTTGGGTCACAAATCAAGCCTCAGTAAATTTAAGAATATTGAAATCAAGCATCTTTTCCGACCACGACGCTATGAGATTAGAAATCAACTACATGGGAAAAAATGTAAAAAAAACAAACACATGGAGGCTAAACAATACGTTACTAAATAACCAAGAGGTCACTGAAGAAATCAAAGAGGAAATCAAAAAATACCTAGAGACAAATGACAACGAAAACATGGCAATCCAAAACCTACAGGATGCAGCAAAAGCAGTTCTAAGAGGGAAGTTTATAGCAATACAAGCCTACTTCAAGAAACAAGAAAAATCTCAAATTTTGAAACCTCAAAATCAAAATATCTCAAAACTTACACCTAAAGGAGCTAGAGAAAGAAGAACAAACAAAACCCAAAGTTAGCAGAAGGAAAGAAATCATAAGATCAGAACAGAAATAAATGAAATAGAAACAAAGAAAGCAATAGCAAACATCAATAAAACTAAAAGCTGGTTCTTTGAGAAGTTAAACAAAACTGATAAACTATTAGCCAGACTCATCAGAAAAAGAGGGAGAGGACTCAAATCAATAAAACTAGAAATGAAAAAGAAGAAGTTACAATGGACATTGCAAAAATACAAAGCATCCTAGGAGACTGCTACAAGCAACTCTATGCCAATAAAATGGACAACCCGGAAGAAATGACAAATTCTTAGAAAGGTATAAACTTCCAAGACTGAACCAGGAAGAATTAGAAAATATGAAAAGATGAAGCAAAGTAATGAAGTTGAAACTGTGATTAAAAATCTTCCAACAAACAAAAGTCCAGGACAAGATGTCTTCACAGGTGAATTCTATGAAACATTTAGGGAAGAGCTAACACCCAACCTTCTCAAACTCTTCCAAAAAATTGCAGAGGAAGGAATACTCCCAAACTCATTCTGTGAGGCCACCATCACCCTGATACCAAAACCAGACAAAGATACTACAAAAAAAGAAAATTACAGACTAATATCACTGATGAATATAGATGCAGAAATCCTCAACAAAATACTAGCAAACAGAATCCAACAACACATTAAAAGGGTCATGCACCATGATCAAGTTGGATTTATCCAAGAGATGCAAGGATTCTTCAATATATGCAAATCAATCAATATGATACACCATATTAACAATTTGAATAATAAAAACCATATCATCATCTCAATAGATGCAGAAAAAGCTTCTGACAAAATTCAACATCCATTTATAATAAAAACTCTCCAGAAAGTGGGCATAGAGGGAACCTACCTCAACATAATAAAGGCCATATACGACAAACCCACAGCAAACATCATTCTCAATGGTGAAAAACTGAAAGCATTTCCTCTAAGAGCAGGAAGGAGACAAGGATGTCCACTCTCACCACTGTTATTCAACATAGTTTTGGAAGTCCTAGTCCATGGCAATCAGAGAAGAAAAAGAAATAAAAGGAATACAAATTGGAAAAAAAGAAGTAAAACTGTCACTGTTTGCAGATGACATGATACTATAATACATAGAGAATCCTAAAAATGCCACCAGAAAACAACTAGAGCTAATCAATGAATTTGGCAAAGTTGCAGGATACAAAATTAATGCACAGAAATCTCTGGCATTCCTATACATTAACAACGAAAGATCAGAAAGAAAAATTAAGGAAGCAATCCCATTCACCATTGCAACAAAAAGAATAAAATACCTAGGAATAAACCTACCTAAGGAGGTAAAAGACCTGTACTCAGAAAACTATGAGACACTGATGAAAGAAATTAAAGATGACACGAACAGATGGAGAGATATACCATGTTCTTGGATTGGAAGAATCAGTATTGTGAAAATGACTATACTACCCAAAGCAATCTACAGATTCAATGCAATCCCTGTCAAATTACCAATGGCATTTTTTACAGAACTAGAACAAAAAATCTTAAAATTTGTATGGAGACACAAAAGACCCCGAATAGCCAAAGCACTTTTTTTTTTTTTTTTTGGCGGTACATGGGCCTCTCACTGTTGTGGCCTTTCCCATTGCGGAGCACAGGGTCCGGACGCGCAGGCTCAGCGGTCATGGCTCACGGGCCCAGCCGCTCCGTGGCATGTGGGATCTTCCTGGACCGGGGCACGAACCCGCGTCCCCTGCATCAGCAGGCGGACTCTCAACCACTGCGCCACCAGGGAAGCCCCCCAAAGCACTTTTTTAAAAAAAATTAATTAATTAATTTATTTATTTATTTATTTATTTATTTATTTATTTATTGGCTGCATTGGGTCTTCATTGCTGTGCACGGGCTTTCTCTAGTTCCGGTGAGTGGAGACTACTCTTTGTTGCAGTGTGCGGGCTTCTCATTGCAGTGGCTTCTCTTGTTCCGGAGCACGGGCTCTAGGCCCATGGGCTGCAATAGTTGTGGCACGCAGGCTCAATAGTTGTGGCTCGTGGGCTCTAGAGCATAGGCTCAATAGTTGTGGCACACAGGTTTAGTTGCTCTGTGGCATGTGGGATCTTCCCGGACCAGGGCTTGAACCCATGTCCCCTACATTGGCAGGTGGATTCTTAACCACTGCATCACCAGGGAAGTCCCACCAAAGCAGTCTTGAAGGAAAAAAATGGAGCTGGAGGAATCAGACTCCCTGACTTCAGACTATACTACAAAGCTACAGTAATCAAGACAATATGGTACTGGTACAAAAACAGAAATATAGATCAACGGAACAGGATAGAAAGCCCAGAGATAAACCCACGCACCTATGATCAACTAATCTATGACAAAGGAGGCAAGAATATACAATGGAGAAAAGACAGCCTCTTCAATAAGTGGTGCCTGGAAGACTGGACAGCTACATGTAAAAGAGTGAAATTAGAACACTCCCTAACACCATACACAAATATAAACTGAAAATGGATTAGAGACCTAAATGTAAGACCAGACACTATAAAACTCTTAGAGGAAAGCATAGGAAGAACACTCTTTGACATAAATTGCAGCAAGATCTTTTTTGATCCACCTCCTAGAGTAATGGAAATAAAAGCAAAAATAAACAAATGGGACCTAATGAAACTTAAATGCTTTTGCAAAGCAAAGGACGCTGCAAACAAGATGAAAAGACAACCCTCAGAATGGGAGAAAGTATTTGCAAACGAATCAACTGACAAAGAATTAATCTCCAAAACATATAACAGCTCATGCAGCTCAGTATTAAAGAAAGAAACAACCCAATGCAAAAATGGGCAGAAGGCCTAAATAGACATCTCTCCAAAGAAGACATATAAATGGCCAAGAAGCACATGAAAAGCTGCTCAACATCACTAAGTATTGGAGAAATGCAAATCAAAACTACAATGAGGTTATCACCTCACACCAGTTAGAATGGGCATCATCAGAAAATCTACAAACAACAAATACTGGAGAGAGTGTGGATAAAAGGGAACCCTCTTGCATTGTTGGTGGGAATGTATATTGATATGGCCACTATGGAGAAGAGTATGGAGGTTCCTTAAAAAACGAAAAATAGAATTACCATATGACCCAGCAATCCCACTACTGGGCATATACCCAGAGAAAACCATAATTGGAAAAGACACATCCACCCCAATGTTCATTGCAGCACTATTTACAATAGCCAGGTCATGGAAGCAACCTAAATGGCCATCGACAGACGAATGGATAAAGAAGATGTGGCACATATATACAATGGAATATTACTCAGCCATAAAAAGGAACGAAATTGGGTCATTTGTAGAGATGTGGATGGACCTAGAGACTGTCATACTATGAGTGAAGTAAGTCAGAAAGAGAAAAACAAAAATCATATATTAATGCATATATGAGGAACCTAGAAAAATGGTACAGATGTACCGGTTTGCAGGGCAGAAATAGAGACACAGATGCAGAGAACAAACGTATGGACACCAAGCGGGGAAAGCGGTGGGTGTAGTGGTGATGAATTGGGAGATTGGGATTGACATGTACACACTGATGTGTATAAAATGGATAACTAATAAGAACCTGCTGTATAAAAAAATAAATTTAATTTAAAAAAACATGCATGATAATATAAGCTTGGTCGAATACCGTTCTTTAAATCATTGGATACATGGGATTCCATTACTCTAAAGCCTGGGGTCATGGTTTACTCGGGGGACTGAGATGCTGGCAGTATGCAAAATTATCTGCATGCCCAAACAGGTTTATTAGACTGTCCTAAAATCCTAGGCCCATTGCTTGGAAGATTAGTCAGGACCTAGAACCAAAAAACACTTAATGCACCCGTATAAGGAGACCATTACTTCCTTTGTCTTCATATTTAAATATATTATTTAAAATAAATAACTATGATAATAAAAAGTCATTCCAGGGCATTCCCTGGTTGTCCAGTGGTTAAGACTAGGTGCTTTCACTGCTGTGGCCAGGGTTCAATCCCTGGCTGGGGAACCAAGATCCCACAAGCCATGTGGCCAAAAAAAAAAAAGTCATTCCATTTTATTACTTATATTATTAGGGCTAACTTTTTGGCAGCTTCACTCAGTGATTATTCTAGAGTGGGAGGTACCCTATAGCTATATCAACTATTTTTTTTTGAGGTGTGGTTGATCTACAATACTATATTCAACTAGTTTTAAATTTAAAAAGAATATCCTAGTCATAAATGCAATTTGCTCTTTTCTCACTCTATTCACATGCAATTGCCCTCTTTCAACCCAAGTTCCCTCTTTGTTCACTCATACAACATTTTTAAAATACTGTTAAACAACATTGTAAAACAGCTATACTCCAATAAAAATTATTATTATTATTATTTTTTGTGGTACACGGGCCTCTCACTGTTGTGGCCTCTCCCCTTTTTTTTTTTTTTTTGCGGTACACGGGCCTCTCACTGTTGTGGCCTCTCCCATTGCAGAGCACGGGCTCCGGACGCACAAGCTCAGCTGTCATGGCTCACGGGCCCAGCCGCTCCGCGGCACGCAGGATCTTCCCGGACCGGGGCACGAACCCGTGTCCCCTGCATCGGCAGGCGGACTCTCAACCACTGCGCCACCAGGGAAGCCCTAAAAATTAATTTCAAAAATTTAAAAAAGGAAGTTTAGTGAGAAACAAGCTGGTCTGCCATCATTAGGTCAAACTACTTCCATGTAGTTTTAACATTTTAAGATAATTTAACTAAAGATTTCTGTAATCAAAGTTGATTGTTTAGAGGAAATTAATTTCTTAAATACCTATATTAATTTATTAATCAGAAAATCAAATTATTGTTATCTTATAACAGCTATTAGTTTCATGAATAGAATAACAAGATTAAGTTGTCCTTAAAGACTTGTGAAAAAAAAGTTTCAATGTTTGTATCCATAATGAAATAAATTTTAAATTCAGTGTAAAAAAAAATTTTTTTAAATACTGTTAAGCATCTCCTATGTGTTGAGAACTGTGTCGGGTGATGAGGATACAAAGATGAAAAGGTAATTCACTACCTTCGAGAAGCTTAGTATCTAACAAAAAAATTCAAAGATTCATTGATTCAACGTATAGTTACTGATTGCCTTCTATGTAACAGGCAATTTTGTAGCAGGGTGAATGCAGTGGTAAGTAAAACAGAAAAAGCCCCTTCTTTGTGGAATTACATTCTGTGGGGGGCAATAAAAATCGTCTAGGAGTGGGACTTCCCTGGTGGCACAGTGGTTAAGAATCCGCCTGCCAATGCAGGGGACACGGGTTCTGAACCCTGGTCTAGGATGATCCCACCTGCCGCGGAGTAACTAAGCCCGCGTGCCACAACTACTGAAGCCTGCGCGCCTAGAGCCCGTGCTCTGCAACAAGAGAAGCCACTACAATGAGAAGCCCTCATACAGCAACAAAGACCCAATGCAGCCAAAAACAAATAAATTAAAAAAAAATTTTTTTTAATCATCTAGGAATGATGAATGCTGTGAAGAAGAGGCAAGCTGGATAAGAGGACAGAGAGAGACAGATGAGCCACCCACTCGAGACAGGGTAATCTGGGGAGGGTCCTTGAACAGAGATCTGAATGAATATTTGGGCCAGGAAAATTACAAGCAGAGGGAAGAGCCAAGTCAAAGGCCAGAAAGTGGCAATATATTAAAGCAACTGCAAGGAAGGAGGCGTGGCTGGAGGGGGAGTAAGCAAGGACCTGTGTGCACATGGGCGAGGGGGTCATGGAGAGCCCCGTAGGTCATGGTAAGGACTCTGAATGTTACTCTAAACGTGATGGGAAGCCACTGAGGGCTGAGAGCAGGGAAGTGATATGAAGTTGATTGATGTTTTTAAAGGATGTTGCAAAAAGACTATGGAGGCGCAGGCATGGACCAGGGAGCCTTAGGAAGTGATTTCAGTAGTTTATCAAGAGAGGACAGTGGCTTGGACCAGAATAGTAATGAAGAGGGAGGCATAAGAGGTCAGATTCCGAAATTTTTTCTGAGGGGAGTCTCTAAAAAAACAATCCCTGCTTGGACTATCGCTGCTAATATTACAAAAGGAAAAAAACATTTCCTCAGCACTTACACTTGCCTTCATCTTATTTGGTCTTCAGAATATTATAAGGAAAGTACTTATCATCATCTTAAAGATGAAGAAACTGAGTCTTAGAAAAGAAACTTGCCCATGGTCACAGAGACAGTAAATGGGGAAGCCAAGCCATGTATCTAGAGCTGTCTAATTTCAATGGACACAGTTCAGAACTCTCCTCTGCTGTGCGATATTGTTTCTTTTTATGATAACATATCATTTCCACGTGAGTTCACACCAGTGATCCCTCCTGCAGCCATTACCTTAGTAAGTTGTCCTTGGCATGCTATGACTCTACGATGCATGTTCTTGATGGACTGAAATGCAATTACTGTCAGGGAAAGAGGACTGTTCAGTGGACCACTCTTTTTTAAGTTGAAATTGAGCACTTAGGTTTAAAAATTGTCAGCCCTGCATCAAGACTTCTGAGCGATACTCTACTGCCTTTTAAAAAGTAGGACTAGCAGAAGAAAAACATTCACAAGTTTAAGTCAATGAGAAAAATAAGTATTTTATGTAATTAAATGACAATGAAAACTTTAAATGGAGGAGAACTTATATATATATTTACAGTTGACTCAGAAGCCAAACAATGCTATAAGCTGCAAAAGTTTAGGATCTTCAATGTTCTTACTGTTTTTCATAGAATTAACTAATTTGGGCAATGCTTTTTGACAAAAATATTAAGCTATAAATTATCATTTCAAGGATGACACTTTTCTAGCTCAAAGTTTTAAATGGCATGCCTACCTTTTAGTCTTATGATACTGTGGCTTAGAGATACTGTGAGGTAATAATCACTGCACTGTAAAGACTGAAATGTCATTAACATCATGTCAGAATATGTGACTCTGTACACAGAGACCTCATTATCCTATTATTTATTAGCCTGAATCCCATTGTTGCAGCTGAACAGGGAAGCAAAAGTCACCATTGCCTGAAATTCAGTGTAGTTAGTAATCAAAAGAGTTGGTTTAAGCAGAAGCCATCAAAATTATATGGATTCGGGGGGCGAGGGATAAATTAGGAGTTTGGGATGAACAGATACACACTAATATATATAAAATAGATAAATAACAAGGACCTACTGTATAGCACAAGGAACTATATTTAATATCTTATAATAATAACCTATAATGGAAAAGAATCTGAAAAATAGAGATATAGGCATATGTATAACTGAATCACTTTCCTATACACCTGAAACTAACACAACATTGTAAATCAACTACACTTCAACTAAAAAACTAATAATAACAAAAATTATATGGATATGTACACACCACAAATATACAAATGTACATACATTCATTTGCCTACATGTTGATGTGGGCCAAGGCTGTTACATGAGTACGAGTCCACTGTATGTCCTCCTGGCATAAAAACCACATCTACTCTGAATCATCTCATTTCCAGTTTGGGTGTCTTTAAAGTGGATAGAGGGCTTCCCTGGTGGCGCAGTGGTTAAGAATCTGCCTGACAATGCAGGGGACACAGGTTCGAGCCCTGGTCTGGGAAGATCCCACATGCAGCGGAACAACTAAGCCCATGGGCCACAACTGCTGAGCCTGCGCTCTAGAGCCCACGAGCCACAACTACTGAAGCCTGCACGCCTAGAGCCCGTTCTCCACAACAAGAGAAGCCACCGCAATGAGAAGCCTGCACACCACAACAAAGAGTAGTCTCTGCTCGCCACAACTAGAGAAAGTCTGTGCACAGCAACGAAGACCCAACGCAGCCAAAAATAAATAAATAATTTAAATTTTTTTAAAAAGGCAACCATGAAATCAAGAACTTTGCATCCTGTAATCGTAAAACCGTATTGGAAAAAGTATGTATCCCTCCCTTAAAAAATCAGCACCTGGATCATTTTAAGATTTTTGTTCATTATAGGAATTTTGTCTTTTCATTTTATTTTGTTCATTTTAATGAATTTTGTTCATTATAGCACATAGTTGTGATTATAACCTAAATTTTGTAATTGTTAACTAGATGAAAGATAAAATAATTTTTAGATTCATTTTTGCAGTTAAAGACCCAACCTCTTTTTTTAAAATTAATTAATTAATTTTATTTTTGGCTGTGTTGAGTCTTTGTTGCTGCACGTGGGCTTTCTCTAGTTGTGGCAAGCGGGGGCTACTCTTCATTGCAGTGCGCGGGCTTCTCATTGTGGTGGCTTCTCTTGTTGTGGAGCACGGGCTTTAGGCACGTGGGCTTTAGTAGTTGCAGCATGCGGGCTCAGTAGTTGTGGCTTGTGGGCTCTAGAGCTCAGTAGTTGTGGCTTGCGGGCTCTAGAGCGCAGGCTCAGTAGTTGTGGTGCACGGGCTTAGTTGCTCTGCAGCATGTGGGATCTTCCTGGACCAGGGCTCAAACCCATGTCCCCTGCACTGGCAGGCGGATTTTCAACCACTGCACCACCAGGGAAGCCCCCAACCTCTTTTAACTTTGTTCACTATGCCATTTTGGCCCCCCTTTTAAGGGGCTTAATTCTTGGTGATCCAGTTTTCTGCCATCAGTCACTGAGCTGGATGTGTGGTCATGAGGAGGAACAGTGGGGATGGCCGGAGATCACAAGCCATCAAGCAAACAGTACTTCACAAAAAAGTGAGTCTAGGCTAATGAAAAGCAACCGGGATGCAGAATTGGCAAAACTTTAGAACTAAAGGGCCAAAGAATATTCTGGAAGCAGGAGACACAAGCCAAAGAAGAAGATATAAAAAAAGAAAGGCTATCAGCTGGGAGCATTTGATAGGTAAAGGTGATTTAACATAGCCTGAGGGATTTGGTCAGAGAAGAAATCTAAGGAAGTATAACAAATTAAGCATGATTGTACTTAAGAATATGAGCGTGGGGCTTCCCTGGTGGCACAGTGGTTGGGAGTCCGCCTGCCAATGCAGGGGACGTAGGTTCAAGCCCTGGTCCGGGAGGATCCCACATGCCGTGGAGTGGCTGGGCCTGTGTGCCACAGCTGCTGGGCCTGCGCGCCACAACAGCTGGGCCTGTGCTCTAGAGCCCGCGAGCTGCAGCTACTGAGCCCACATGCCTAGAGCCCGTACTCCACAACAAGAGAAGCCACCACAATGAGAAGCCCACACACCGTGGCAAGGGCTGTCCCCCGCTCGCTGTAACTAAAGAAAAGCCGACGCACAGCAACGAAGACCCAATGCAGCCAAAAATATATAAATAACTAAAATTAAAAAAAAAAAAAGAATATGAGCGTGGCCCTGTAAAAATCTAAACTAATACTTTGAGGTTGATTTTTATTTGTCCTTGGTTTTCACATCCTTGCATTAATGGTTTCATAATACAGAAACATCACACTATGTTATTCCAACTTACTAAATTGGGTGGCTGTTTGAATCCCCATGCTTCTAATTTAATTTTCTGATAGGAAACATCCATTTGCCTAAAAAATAAATTCATATAAAAAGTTAATGCCAAGTTTAGAGATGTTACCTTTGGGAGAAACTGGGTAAAAAAATACATGGGATCTTTCTGTATTATTTTTTATAACTGCATGTAAATCTATAATTATCTTAAAATTAAAAGATTAATTTTTTTAAAGTGTGGCAGGAAAAGTCTTATTTCCACCCTTTTTTTCCATCTGCTAGGGTTTTGCTGACCATGGCCACCTCCCTCCCTCATACACAGATAAACCATTTTTATTAGTTTCTTCATGCAAGCAAATACAGATAGATATACATTATTCCCCTCCCCAGTGGTAGTATATTTTGTGTGCATCTTGCTTTTTTCCATGTAACAATGTAATGAAATTCTAAAGAGAGTATTCTATGTAAAAAGAGCTTTCCTTTGAGATATTCTTGGGTAAATCATTTATTAAGCCAGTCCTCTACTGATGGACATTTGTATTGTTTCCAACCTTTTGTTATTAAGAGCCATGCTATGAATATACTTCAGATATTGTATTTGTGTCATTTTGATAAATAATGCCCAAGTCCCTCCATAGAGATTGAATCACTTTACGTTCCCACCAGCAGTGTACGGGAGCCTGTTGCCCCGAAGTCTCACCAATAGAATGTGTTATCAAACATTTGGGTTTCTGCCAATCCAGTAGATGAAAAGTGAGTTTTTTTGTTTTGTTTTGTTTTCAGCCGGGCTGCGCAGCTTATGGGATTTTGGTTCCCCAACCAGGGATCGAACCCAGGCCCTTGGCAGTGAGCGCCTGGAGTCCTAACCACTGGACCACCAGGGAATTCCCAAAAGTGAGTTTTAATTTGAATTTTTATTCCATTCATGAGATTGAGCATATTTTCATGTGTCTAAGAGCTATAGGCCCACTTGTCCAAAATACTGAGGAATAACAATGTTATCAGAAAATATCTGATAAGAAAGCTGAATTTGATTGTCCTACTGGAAAGAGATTCTTCCACAGTTCTGAATCTTATTTAAAATGCAATTGCTAGTGGTGATCATTTCTTAGTGTACAAAGAATACCGAATCACTATGTTGTATACCAGGAACTAACAAAGTGTTGTAGGTCAATTATACTTCCAAAACAAACAGAAAAAGATCAGATTTGTGGTTACCAGAGGTGGGGGTGGGGAGAGGGGACGTTACATGAAGGTATCCAAAAGGTACCAACTTCCGGCTGCAAGACAAGGAAGTGCTAGGGATGCCACATACCACATGAGTAACGTAATGAACACTGCCGTATGTTAAGAGAGTGATTCTTAAGAGTTCTCATCACAAGGAAAAACTATTTTCTTTTGCATTTATTTTGTATCTATGTGAGATGATGGGTGGTCACTAAACTTAATGTGATGATCATTTCATGACATATGTAAGTCAATTCGTGATGCTGTACACCTTTAACTTATACAGTGCTGTATGTCAATTATACCTCAATAAAACTGGAAGATAAATAAACAAAATTGTAAAATGCAATGGCTCTTATTTAAAGTGTTCAGCCTTGTTAAAAAACATCAGAACATCAGATTGGCTGAACAATGCCTTCGCATAAAAGGGTGCTCACCCTAAATATGTCCAGATCACTGACCAACCACCAGTGACTTTACTGAGCCTTCCCTAAAGGGCTCTGCCCTGCCCTGGAGGAAAGAATAACAATACTCACAGTTGAGCACCCAAGACATATTAATTCAACAAATATCGGGAGCCTTCATGGATGTTACATTCCAGCAAAGGAAGATAGATGATCAGCATAATAAATAAGTAAATCATATAGTTTGTTAGAAGGTAATAGGTGCTATGGAGAACAAGACTGGATGGGGGGGTCAGGAGCACTAGGGTGCAGTGTTAAATAGGGCCATCAGAGCAGGCCTCACAGAGATAACTGAAGAAGGAGGTAAGGAAGAAAGCCTGGTGATATCTGGAGGAAGAACCTTCTGGCAGAGTAACAGCCAGTGCAGAGGCCAGGAGAAAGAGGTGTGCCTGACATGCTCAAGACCTAGGAAGGAGGCCAAGGAGTCTGGAGGGAAGTGGAGGGAGGCGGGGGGTGGGGGGTAAGGAAGAAGAGGAGGCATCAGAGCAGAGATAAGTTAGAGAAGTACGGTCTGGGCCAAATGGATAAATCTGGAGTTAATCCCATCATGTCCAGAGACTTGCCCTTCTAATCTTGCCCTTGCCCTGGCCTCAATGACTTAGTTTTCTAGGAGGCGGCAGAGGCAATCCAGTGCTCCAGCCACTCATGTAGGCAGACAGAGCAGACAACCTACAGGCCCCAGGCACACTTAGGCAAGCAATCATGTGTTTGTAGGCTGAAGTCTCCCGGCAACAAGGGAACAATCTCATGCCTTTTTCTTCTGTTATTCCACTTTTTCCTGAAAGTTTCCTTTCCTTGCTAAATTTAAAACCTCTTCCTTGGAATGTCTGTGATTTGAGCATCTTACAAGTGGTTGGTCCTGTCAGCTCATTTCCCCATTTCTGAATGTCTAGTAGCTCACCTGGAGGTGATATTAATCACAGCTACATCAGACACCTCTACAAAGACTCAAACCCTGCCTCTGATCGCCTGGCCAATGTGTACCAAATACTACCTGCCCCTGACCTTCAAACTGGCAACAAACACAGCTGCTATTTTCTCAATAAAAACGCATTACCGGGAGTGAACTCTTGCTTTTTACATCAGTCTAAGAGGATCTATCCCACTTCAAATACAAGAGAAGCAAGACAATGGCACTTGGGACAGAGACGAGCCATGAGAAACCAAGCCGAGGTTTCTGCAGGGGCAGCACGCCTGATGTTTCCTCGAGGCATGGGACGCCTCATCTTGCGTGGGCAAAACCACCACCATTACTACAGATTTGGTTCTGTGGACTATTCTGCATATCACTTGCTTCCTTGCATCTTTAAACTGTAGTCCCCTCTTGCTTCACTTCGTTTCCCCTTCCTCGCCTACAAAAAAGATTACAGAGCATTGCTCACCAGGCAGAATGGCTGCAGGAAGAAGAGGCCCTACAACCTCTATAATCTCTACAATCCCTACAATAATTAAGCAGTAACCTTGGGTGTCACCAAATTTATAATGCCCTCACCAATCAATACAGACCCAGAGCGGTCACACCACTTGGATAAGGATGGATTCTTCAAATGTTTAAGGAACGCCATTACCACAGTCAAGGCACAGAGCTGGGAGCCACACAAAGAGGATCCAGACGCATGTCCTGGGCACTGATAAAGTGACTCTCAAGAAAGGTAGAGACCAGACGTCCCTGGTGGCGCAGTGGTTAAGAATCCCTCTGCCAATGCAGGGGACACGGGTTCAAGCCCTGGTCCGGGAAGATCCCACATGCCACGGAGCACCTAAGACCGTGCACCACAACTACCGAGCCTGGGCTCTAGAGCTCGCGAGCCCCAACTACTGGGCCCACGCACCGCAACAAAGAGGAGCCTCTGCTCGCCACGACTAGAGAAAGCCCATGAGCAGGCCCGAAGACCCACGCAGGCATAAATAAATAAATTTATTTTAAAAAAATTAAAGAAAGGTAGAGGCCAAAACTCATGAAAGACGAAATGGTATAATGACAACACAAGAGATGTCACCAACTGTTGACAATTGGAAGGCCCAGTACCCAGAGGGATCTTGGGCAGCTCCATCCAAGAGAGCTTAAAGCGTCTTCCAAACACCGCTACAAAAGGTAGCATGGTGTTGCTTCTGGCATGGGAATGAATCCGGGTGTGAGTTCTGCTTCCACCATTTCTTAGCTGTGACATCAGTGTCACACTGATGAATTTCAATATCAGCTTAAACTTAGTTTCCTTGCAAGAAAAATGAGCCAGACAGCCACTTCACGAGGACGTTGGGAAGCAGGAGTGAAATACGTGAGCTGTTCTAGCGTACACCTGGATCTGCCTCTTACACACTCAATGAGTGGCATCCAACAGGATCCATCCTTGTTTCAATACCGCCAAAGAAGCGTCTTCCAGAGATTCTGTCCCATACCCAGTCTCAAAGTTCTACTGTGCATCCTCGATGGCTCCTGACGCCCCTCTGCTCAGTGTTCCGGGTAGAATCAGACCTGCTCGGCTCCTACCCCCTGCCTCCCTGTACCTCCCAGGAGCACCCCCTCCTGTCGTCAGTGCTCCATCTTTCCACAAGACGCCCCAGCTGGGTCTGGACCCCTTCCCTCCGCATCAGCAGTGCTCCCCCGCGGTGCCTCGGCCCCGTCCCGCGTCCTGCCTCCCACCCGGCTCCTCACCTGATGTAGGGGAGGAAGGGGTTGACGTGCCCGGAGAGCACGGCGACCACGTAGGAGATGATGAAGGCGGCGGACGACCAGGTCACCAGGAGGAAGGGGATGAAGGCCATTCCCCTCAGGAAGCACGGCATCGCGCCGCCGCCAGGAGGGCGCTGCGCTCTGCGGGGCCGGAACGGGGGGCTGCTCCGCGCTGCTGGGAGGCGGGTGCCGCGCACGTGCCGACCCGCAGCGCGGCGGCCACGGCGCGAACAGCCACGGGCGGCCGGGCGGGAGGCTCCGCGACGGCGGGGCAGGCCCGGCCCCGGAGAGAGGGGAGGCACGGAGAGTGGAGCGAGGCGGCGGGCGGCGAGGCGGCGAGGCGGCGAGGCGGCGGCGCGGGGGTGTGTGGGGCGCGGGCGGCCCGGGCCTGTTGCGAAACGAGCGAAGTCACAAAGCGGCGGCCCCGCCGACTTGCAGGCGCGCGGCGACCTCCCCGCTAACGCGACGCCGGGGCTGCGGGACCGCGGGGCGGGGGGCGGCCGGCTCCTTTCACTTTTGGTTCGGCCTCGGGGCGGGGGCCGCGGCGGGAATGCCCGCCCAGACGGTCCCAGCGCGCCAGGCCTCCCTTGCTCTTGCGCAACTCCGGGGAAACGGATCAACGCCTCCCGGCCCCTCTTTCCCTCGGGGTTTCCGGGGTGCCGGGCCTCGAACCCCGACGGCTTCCTCTCCGTGGTCCCGCCGCCCGCGCGTGGTGACATCCACCCCATCCCGCCGCGCTGCGGCGGCTGCTGCTGCCCCTGCTGCCGGGGTCCGGGCAGAAGTGTTCGGTGACATTCGCCAGGACACGGGGCACGGATGCGGCACCCACGTGGATGGTGTCCACCTGAAAACCGAGGGAGTGTAGAGGCGGGTGTTTGCGAGGGCCGGGGGTGAGCTCTGGCCGAGCCTGCACAGCCCCGGTGCTGCCCACAGTGCTGCTTCCCCCCTCCGCCGCCCCAATCCCCCCTCCACCCCGCACAGCGGACTCTTCTTTCCTAGAAGTTAGGTTCCTCTTTCTCTCACGGATCAGGGTTAGCCCAGGCTTGGAGCCATGACCTAAGGTGAGTAATGGGGACTTGATACATTTCAAACCCTGCGAAAGGGATTCGTGTTCTGAAGGCGCTGGCCGGCACAGTGATTTTGAGATTAGTTTAGGGATTCTGAGCCCAATGTATGTGAGGTCACTGGTCATTGGTAACCAAACGTGGGTTCGTTTTAGCCACATTAACATTTCTTGAGTGTCCTGTCCTCCAGCTGGAGGACAGGATACAAAGATTAAATAGTTTCATGGGTTATAGGAGACTGACATGTCAAAATAAAATACATTGTATGGAATATTAAATAAATATGAGATTTAAAAAAATAGAGCTGAGAAGCTGGGGCCAGTGCTCGCATGAAGAGCCAGGTACGTGTTCCTGACAGATAATAGAGGTTTTTAAAGTAAATCATTGCTCTTCAGGCAAAGAAAGGTGAGACTAGCATTCCAGCCCAAGGAAACAGGAGGAGAAAATGCACAGACGGTGAATTGCCTGTTTTTCTGGACCTAGAGAAGTACCCTAGGGGACTTCCATGGTGGTCCAGTGGTTAGGACTCCAGGCTTCCACTGCACGGGGCACAGGTTCCATCCCTGGCCTGGGAGGCTCCCACATGGCCAGTGGCCAAAATGAATAAATAAACCATTAAAAAAAAAAAAAAAAACCACGCTAGTGTAAGGCAGGGAATGGAGAGGTGGGCAAAGAGGCCACATCACCTGAGCCCTGCTAAGAATCTTATTTGTTTGAACGTATGGACACCAAGGGGGGAAAGTGGCGGGTGGGTGGTGGTGGTGGTTGGATAAACTGGGAGACTAGGATTGACATATATACACTAATATGTATAAAATGGATAACGAATAAGAACCTGCTGTATAAAAAGATAAATAAAATAAAATTTTTTAAAGACTAAAAATGTACAAAAAAAATGAACCTTATTTATTTGGTTTTGGTTTTGGTAGTGAGGAGAGTAAGAACATGGACAGACTTGTATTTCAGGAAATCACTGAGCCTGTGGGGGAAGTGACCACCATATCCAATAACGCAGAAGCTTTTAATTAAGCTTTTTTAAAAAATCACAAAAGTTGCCATCCTTAGTTATCCATTGTAGGTCTCTACTTAGGTTTCTGCATTCTGAAAACCCACCAACTTCCCTGGTCTTGCTTGCTTTTCCCTATCCCCTCCTGCTTCCCCTTTTCTACTCTACAACTCATCTGATTTAAAAAACCCTCCCTGAGGCAGAGGAATTATGACATCAAATGGAATTCACCTGATCATTTTATCTTTCTATTGCTTATGTAAGTCCCTTAATCCAACTGACTAATCACTTTTAACACAAACATACAGGAGTTGTCTGACTATAAGGCAGAAAGAATAAAATAAGTATGGATACATATATATATATATTTAATATAGGTATATAAGTGTAACTAACTGCATACACATACATATGGTGTCAAGCAGCCCTAAGGAGCACAGCGCTGCTTTCCTTTCAAAAAGCTTCTGATACCGTAGATCTTTTTTTTTTTTTTAAGCAAGGGATACTTTATTTTATTTTTGTCTGCGTTGGGTCTTTGTTACTGCAGGCAGGTTTTTCTCTAGTTGTGGCCAGCGAGGGCTACTCTTTGTTGCTGTGCGCAGGCTTCTCGTTGTGGTGGCTTCTCTTGTTGTGGAGCACAGGCTCTAGGCACGCGGGCTTCAGTACTTGTGGCACACGGGCTCAGTAGGTGTGGCTCGTGGGCTCTAGAGAGCAGGCTCAGTAGTTGTGGCGCACGGGCTTATTTGCTTCACGGCATGTGGGATCTTCCCAGACCAGGGCTCAAACCCGTGTCCCCTGCATTGGCAGGCAGATTCTTAACCACTGTGCCACAAGGGAATCCCTTTTCTTTTTCTTTTAAATATTTATTTGGCTGCGCCGGGTCTTAGTCTTTAGTGACGGCATGCAAACTCTTAGTTGTGGCACGTGGGATCTAGTTCCCTGACCAGGGATTGAGCCCAGGCTCATTGGGAGCCCAGAGCCTTAGCCACTGAACCACCAGGGAAGTCCCAATACTGTAGATCTTATGACACCCACTGCTTGGAACAGTAAAGTTTATATGGTAAGAAATGCAAAAATCCTGAAAAACAACCTTACTGGTGAAGGAAACCAGATTATGTCACCCCAGATATGCCTCTTTGACGTACTGTTTTGAGCTGAAGGCAATTAGGAGCTGCAAAAACAGGAAAAGTTCTCTCTTCCCTCCTCCTTTCTGCCTATAGACAAAATATAAATTGCCTTTGCTGGAGAAGGTTCTAGACTGTTAGCCCGGAGATGACACCAAACAAACCTCACTGTTAGTTTCCCCCAATATATTACATTCCCATAGTTTCCCGCCCTTGGAAGCCTTAAAACGCTTTCCTTTGTCCTGTCATTTCTATACAAATTTATTTTTTCTTTGTTAAAATGCTATATACACCCAAGTTCTAGCCACCCCTTTGAGTTACTCATCCCTGAGTTTCTCCTGTGCATTTGAGATATACATATTAATAAACTTCTGTTCATTTTTCTGTTTTTTGTTGATGGAGACCCAAGCTGAGGACCCAGAAGAGTAGAAGAAAAAAAATTTTTTTTCTTTCTCTACACTGGGTAACTAAGATGTATAATATAATAAATATTGTGCATCTCCCTTTGAAATGATTCTGACTTTCTGTCAAAGGAAGTCACACTGTCTCAAAGTAAGGGTCTCAGTGGACTGTCCTTTTGAGGATGAAGTCATTCTTCCTTGATGATCATCATTTATTGAAAGGTAGTGTTGTTCTGATCTAAATAATCCTCACACCAAAGCTCAGGTATCATCCCCTTTTCATGGATGAGGAGACTGAAGCTCAAGGTCATGCAGCTAATGAACAGAGGTGCAGAATTTGAATCCAGGTCTATCTGACCCAAAAGCCTGTAACCCTACCATTGTGAGGACTGTCTCACTCTTCTAATTCCTCAAACTCCAGAATTACAGAAGGAAACCCCTTAAAATATATAGTTATCTAGGGCTTCCCTGGTGGCACAGTGGTTAAGAATCTGCCTGTCAATGCCGGGGACTATGGGTTCAAGCCCTGGTCCAGGAAGATCCCACATGCCGTGGAGCAACTAAGCCCATGCGTGACAACTATTGAGCCCACGTGCCACAACTACTGAAGCCCACACACCTAGAGCCTGCACTCCGCAACAAAAGAAGCCACCGCAATGAGAAGCCCATGCACCGCAACAAAGAGTAGCCCCTGCTCACCGCAACTAGACTGTGCACAGCAATGAAGACCCAACACAGCCAAAAATAAAATAAATAAAAACAAATAAATTTTTTAAAAAATATATAGTTATTATTAAATTTTTGTATATGTGTATTTATTCATGGATATATTATGCATTTTGAAAAACTTACACAATATATAATAACAACTGAGAAGCATCCATAATTCCCTGGCAATAAGTCAACATTCTCAATTTTCTAATTTCTGTTTGGCTTTTTCTCATAGGAATATTCAAAATCAAATTGTAGTTGCAAATTTGCAGCTTGATTATTTTTATGTATCAAATATCTATTCCATGTTGTTACAATCTTCGAGTTACCACTTTTACTCTGTATTCATCCATTGAATTAATGAACCATAATTTGTGTCACTGCCCCCAATGTTAAACACTTATGCTCATCCAGGTGATTCTCTATTTTAAATAACATTCTACAAACACTTCAATTTTTTCTGCTTTTCTTTTTCCTGTCCTTTTCGCGCATAGGATTGCTCTGCCAAAGGACAATACGAATATTTTAAAATCCCTGTTAACGTTCTAAATTATATGAAAGTACTGTACCAATTTCATTGCTTCGATAACCTCACTGTTGCAGTTTCATCATGTATCACCTCCATTTCTGTATTCTTAGTGTTATCTACTACAGTAGCTATAAAACACTGCTTGTGGTATTAACTTATATTTTTTTCAGAGCTTTAGCTCCTTTATTTCATTGTTGTGATAGATCACAAGTTACCCAGTGCAGCACCCATTTTCCCTTCTTCCTTAGTAATAGATTCCCAATTTAGAGTGGACACATTCTGCCGCATACAAAAGGATCAGATTTCTCACCTTCCCTTGCAGCTAGGGGCAGCCATGTGATGGTTCAGACCTACAGCATGTAATAAGAATCCCTATGTGATATATGAAGGCTGCTTAAGGGAAAATGATGTGCAACATAATGGGATGGCAGGACTCCAGCAGCCATATTGGAGTATGAAGTCACCAAATTTGAGGAGAGAGGCCATAAGTGAGGATGGTGGAACAAAAAGGTGGTGGCCTAGTCCCTACTGACATCATGGAGCTGCTGGGGGAGCCCTGGATCACCTAGCTCTGGGCTTCCTTTATGTGAAAGAGAAATAAATTTCCATCTTACTTAAACACTATTATTTGGGTAGTTTTCAATACAGTTGACCCTTATGCCATCCCCCACCCCCAGTGGAAAATCTTATAACTATTAGTTGGTCCTCTGTATTCGTGGTTCTTCATCAGCAGATTCAACCAATCTTGGATCATGTAGTACTGCATCACATATATATTGAAAAAAAAATCCGTGTATATGTGGACTGGTACAGTTCAAACTCATGTTTGTTCAAGGGTCAACTGTACTTCCTAAATTAGTTGTTTTATTGCATCCCTTTCATGATGTCTCTAAATCCCAGGTACCCAGTTGTTCAATGGGCCATATTCCTAGAAAATGGAGTATAAAGTCATTTTCCTAAATACCATCTTTAAAATACGATGATGAATGCTCTTGTAAATTATGCCATCATGCATCCCGTCTGTAAATCTGGATGTGCATATGCTGAACTTGCTTAAGAGCCTTGCTTATTTCTTCTGCCGGGTCATGATAATTTTACAAACTCAACCTGCCATCTTTTTGTTCCCCTCTTAAAGTGTGTTTTTACATCCCTGGAATTCCCACTTTAATACACCACATTGTTATCCTGTGTTGATTATTAGACATTGTACTTGAAGAATTATTTTTAGAAATAATTTTAGGTGTTGATGATATTTCTCCAGAGAGTATTTTGTTTACTTCATGTTGGCACTGGGGACATTTGCTATTCACCATCATGCAGACCTTATTTCATGGCTCGAGGTTTTCTATGCCACGTCCCCCCTGCCCTGCACGCGCCCCCCTCCAGATACCTTGAAGCCAGACCTGCGGTGTGTATGAGGGCTGGTTATTTCTTGCTCACCCTTACTTTGGACCCACAGCCCTGGTCTCCAAGGCTTAAATCCCTTACTTAGAAGGTGATTGAAAGGCCTTTTCAGTGGCCTTTCCTCACGGGCAGATGCCCCTGACCAAATACAGTCCCAGAGCTGGGCTCACTCCTCTGGATTCAATTCTTTTTGGAGATCTTGGCCCAGTAACTCCTCATCCTTTGGTTAAATCTCATGCTTTTAAGATGTTTTTATATTTCCCCAGATTTTTCAGTTGCCTGAATTTCCTAGTCCAACGTTAGAAGCAGAAGCTGGGGCACTACATTAGGTCCATTTCTTTTATGAGGATAAGTTGTCATGTTTTTGCAAAAGCAACTTTTTAAAATTCACAGTTCAGGAGCTTGGTCACTTGCCATTACTCAGCTCTTTAATTACCAGATAAGAGTACAAAAATTAGCGCTGCTAATTCCATTTCCTTTACCATTCTTTACTTATTCTATGTATTTTGATTCACAGGCAATAAAAACCTCAATTATTTCTCTCTTCTAAAAGCTGCAGTATCCCCTCTCCGTGAATGTGGACTGAACTTAGTGACTTCTGAGGACTAGAGTATGGAAAGAGAAAAAACGTATCTTTACAGAGGAGAAATCTGGCAGACAACATCTTAACCAGATCATCAAAGTTAACGTTGCCCGTAATAAACTGATACTGTATATATTGATATAATAGGATATCATGATGTGATGAGAAAGTACTTCACCCCTGTGGTATTTTCTCCAGAGCCATACCCCCCAGTCTAATTGTGAGAAAACAAGACAAACCCAAATTGAAGGTCATTCTATAAAATACCTGATTGGTACTTTCAAAAGTTTCAAGGTCATGAAAAACAAAGAAAGACTGAGAAACTCTCACAGACTAGAGGGACAAAGGTAACATGATATCTAAATGCAGTAGGGTGTCCCAGATTGGATCCTGGAACAGAAAAGGGACCTTAATGGAAAAACTAGTGAAACCTGAATTAAGCCTATAGCTTAGTTAGTGGTAATGTGCCAATGTTAATTTCTTAGTTTTGACAAATGTACCATGGTTACATGGTACATGTTAATATTAGGGGAAACTGGGTCAAGGTTATATGGGAATTCTCTGCTCTATCTTTGCAACTTTTCTATAAATCTAAAATTAATCCAAAATATTTATTAAAGTTGCAGTAATATATTTACCAAAACTCAATAAGATCTCATATTTAAAATCACATACGTCATTAGTCACCTTTTGACAACCATATTACTTTTCTCAGTTATATTGTAGAAGCAGAGAACATACAGTATGCCTAGATGTTCCCCTAGAATGAAAGATTCCTGCTTCTTTTCCATTGTCTAGTTCTCGCTGGGAAGTGGCTCCTCAGGCAAGGACTTCCCTTCCTCCTGGCCGGATCAGGACTAGTTCTTGCCAATGGAAGTGGCGAGCCATTTCCCAGTATGGGCAGTAGGTATGCCTTCTTTACTTTCTTCTCCCATCAGCTGGCAGTATGCCAGTGCCCACGATGACCTTGGAAGCCACTTGTTATGGATAGAGACTATCAACCTGGGTCCCTGAACAACTTTGTGAAGCAAAGAACTGCACCCAACCCCTGTCCCCAGCCATTGAGAAACACTGGTTTGGGTCTTTACAGAAATGAGATACTAAAGCCTTTGAGATTTCTGGATTTATCTGCTACAGCAGCTCACGTTTCTCAACATATACATACACTTAACTTGACTCTCCCACCTTGTTTAACTCATCTGAACTGGGTTGACTTCACATGGTATCTCTAGATTCCCAGAGAAGGTCAGGCAGAGGTTAATAAACATTGCTATGAACAGCAAACACAGGAGAGCTAAAGTGAATAAAAGATGATTGTAATTCAGTACATTTATTTATTTATTTATTTTAATGTGTGGGGTTTTTCGTTTTTATAAATTTATTTATTTTATTTTATTTTTGGCTGCGTTGGGTCTTCGTTGCTGCACACGGGCTTTCTCTAGTTGCGGCGAGCAGGTGCTACTCTTCGTTGCGGTGCATGGGCTTCTCATTGCAGTGGCTTCTCTTGTTGCGGAGCACGGGCTCTAGGCACGCGGACTTCAGTCGTTGTGGCACGTGGGCTCAGTAGTTGTGGCTCGCGGGCTCTAGAGTACAGGCTCAGTAGCTGTGGCGCACAGGCTTAGTTGCTCTGCGGCATGTGGGATCTTCCTGGACCAGGGCTCGAACCCGTGTCCCCTGCGTTGGCAGGCGGATTCTTAACCACTGCGCCACCAGGGAAGTCCCGTAATTCAGTACATTTAAAATCAAATCAAAATAGTATATTTTTCAATGAATGCCAGGGCCTCAAGAATCATCCCACCAAAGAGGATGTCACCATGCTTCTCCTTCCAAGAGTCTCTGAAGCAGTCAAGGAAATTTATCTGAACGAATGTGTGTAACCATTGCTCTGAAGAAAAAAAAAGGGCTCACATACTAAAGTGTTCCATCTCTTTAAAAAGCACCATCTGGGACTTCCCTGGTGGTCCAGTGGGTAAGACTCTGCGCTCCCAGTGCAGGGGGCCAGGGTTTGATCCCTGGTCAGGGAACTAGATCCCACATGCATGCCATAACTCAGAGTTCGCATGCCACAGCTAAGGAATCCGTATGCTGCAATGAAGATCCTGCATGCTGCAACTAAGACCCAGTGCAGCCAAAATAAATAAATAAAATTTAAAAAGCACCATGTATAATTTCTACTCTCCCTTTTATGATTCCGAAGAAACTTAAAATATGCTCTTAGGGGTAGGGGTTAAGTAGAATCTCTTTTCTATATTCCTGCTCTGGCAAAGGGGCATTGTCATAATGGGGATGTCACAACTCCGGGTGTCAGTCACCTTTTGAGTGACCCAACCCGGGTGTGTGTGTGTGTGTGTGTGTGTGTGTATTACAGGGCAGGGATCCCTGAACTGTGACTGGATTCTGGGCCCTGTTCCCAGGTATGGAGAGAAGTCACCTCTGTACACAAAGGCAGGAAACTTTACACAGTGAGCCAGATTTTTCTGGTGCCTAAGCTATACTCACTTGTACATAATTAACCTTTAAAGATATACTGTTTGTTTTCTTTAAATTGTTCATCTGGCAACCTTTCTTCAGGGTATTCTCCTAGAATACCTAGAAAAGATATTCTTTCTGCTTCATTCACTGATCTATTCCCAGAGCTTGGAGCAGTGCTTTGACATATGTGCTTAATAAATACTTGGTGAATATATTCACCTCAGCAATGACCTTCTTCAGGAAGTCTTCCCTCTATGCCACTCCCCTGCATCAGGAGGCAACCTGGGCTACTTCCATTACATACTTCACAATGTAACTTCTCAGTCTACCCACTAGACTCAAAACTTCGTGAGCAGGAACTAAACCTCCTACATTTGTATCTCCAGTGCCAAGCACTATGTTTTGTGCTGGTCTCAGCCTATCAATAACCAATGTGGTTGGACCGGCCCTTGTGGTTATTATGATTGCAAGATGCCCTTCAGCAATAACCATCAGGAAACTTTGAAAAGATAAAGGGTTATTACTTATAAGACCTGGAAATCATATAGCACACCTGTGAGGTCGAAGGGAAAAAGAGAGAGAGAGAGAGAGAAAGAGCATGCATGGGACTGGGTTCTCCTTTTATTGGGGTGGAATAGATTACTGCAATTTAATAAATATTTTGGAGTAATTTTAGATTTATAGAAAAGTTGCAAAGATAGCACAGAGCAGGAATATAAATTGAAGGAAGAGAAAAAGATGAATAGTCCAAACGGTCAGTTATTAAAATCAATCAAGATCTCAAAAACAAAGGAGCTTGGCTCTTTATTTAGTCTGTGGCTGGTAATATGTTTATTTGAGATGGCCATCCTTGGTGATCAAAGCTTAAGTCAGGGGAGTTCCCTGGAAGTACAGTGGTTAAGACTCTGTGCTTCCACTGCAGGGAGCAAGGGTTCAATCCCTGGTTGGGGAACTAAGATCCCGCATGCCTCATGGCATGGCAAAAAAAAAAAAAAAGCCTGAGTCAGGTTGTTGTATTACAAAAAAGAAAAAAAAAATGGTCAGGGCTTACACTACACACTAGCACAAAATAAATGTTTATTGAAAAAATATGTACCAATGAATGCTTAATACTGATTTAATACTACTGCCTAGAGAATCTGGTCTTTATACAATCGTACATACCATCAGCACATTAGCATCTCCTAAGAGGCACTGTTAACCCCATATCACTGAGTACTGAAATTAGAAAGGCTCAGCAAAGTTTTAGAAATTCTGGTTACTCAAAGGGAGAGAAACCAGAGCACTTTGTGGGAGTGATACCTGTTCATTACAAGTTGCTACAGGTTTGGGCAATGGTACCAGAAACTTCTTCAGTTTCGTCATATTTTCTGGCAGACGTTTTTAGGCTCCCAGGGTTAAGGAAGAAAGAACATATTTGAGAAACTTGGGGATTTCCATGATGACAATGAGAGTGAGAATTTCTTGAAAATTTTAAGAGGTCAGGTTTTTTTTCCTTCCCCTTATGAATAGTTTCTAAATTAACTTGCAAATATAGGAACTCATGTGATCTGACTTTCTCAGTTTAGCTAATCTTAAATCTCTACATATATAGGGTTTTCTTAGGAGGTGCAGTTCATGCTTTAGTTGTCGTTATCTATGGAAAACTGAGGTATATGCTCATGTCTACCATGATCTCGTGAATTTATTTCTGTAGATAAAGATATTACAGTGAAGGGGGAAAAGGTTTCGTCAGCTGTTCTGATGTGAATTGAGCAAGATTTGAAATTGGCTAGGAAAATGAGAGAAATAC
This sequence comes from Mesoplodon densirostris, assembly GCF_025265405.1. Lineage (NCBI taxonomy): Eukaryota > Metazoa > Chordata > Mammalia > Artiodactyla > Ziphiidae > Mesoplodon > Mesoplodon densirostris. The sequence goes on from NC_082671.1 coordinate 80,141,247, forward strand.
CAGGTCAGCAGACAATTGTTTGCCTACCACCCATCTGAAAAAAAAAGTAATTTTTTTTTTAGCCACACCACATGGCTTGCGGGATCTTAGCTCTCTGACCTGGGATTGAACCCTGGACCCACCACAGTGAAAAGCACCGAGTCCTAACAACTGGACGGCCAGGGAATTCCCAAGAAGTAATTTTTTTGAAGGAGGCATTCCTTTCATAATTCTTTTACTTACTTACTAAATTAATTAATAATTAATGTTTTATTGAAGAACCAATCACCCAGGATTTGTGGTTAATTCATTCAACACACATTGAAGATGTACAACGTTGTCAGATGTTCTGCTTTGTGTTTAAGGATACATAAAGCAAACAGTCAGTGCCTGAAATTAATGACTCAGTGTTCAGATGAACTTGGTTTGCTTGGGGGATGAAAAGTGGTCCTGGGTGACTGGAACACATGAAGATAAGGCTGGGAGATCCTGGGATGACATTGTGAAGGGATTTACATCCATATGGTAAAGAGATTGGGTATAACCTGGAAGAAACCTTCAAGAAAAAGGCGAAAGTTCTGTGAGTAGGGTGGTGTCATTATCAGATTTATTCTCTGCAGGTGAAAGCTCCTGCAGGTGTTGGGTGGATGGACTAGAGATAGCAGTGGACAGGTGGGTCCTTTTAAGAAATGCTAATGGGGCTTCCCTGGTGGCGCAGTGGTTGAGAGTCCGCCTGCCGATGCAGGGGACACGGGTTCGTTCCCCGGTCTGGGAGGATCCCATATGCTGCGGAGTGGCTGGGTCCGTGCGCCATGGCCGCTGAGCCTGCGCGTCCAGAGCCTGTGCTCCGCAACGGGAGAGGCCACAGCAGTGAGAGGCCCGCGTATCGCAAAAAAAAAAAAAAAAAAAAAAGAAATGCTAATGACCTCATCTAAGGCATTAGATTGTGGATGGAGGAAAACATTTGGTGGCCAATTGAATGAGTGGAATAAGAGAGAAGAGTTGAAGATGAAATGCAGTTGGTTTCCTGCTTGAGAGGCTCACTGCCTATTAATCATGAACTGAGCCCGGGAACAGAGGTATGATTATGAGTTTGGTTTTACATATAACAACAGTTTATTGACTAGTTTAAGATGCTTCTAGGAAACCTAGGTGAAGACAACTGACAGGTAGATGGAAACTGACTTAGGTGGCATCAGTGGACCGGGGCAGGGGCGTACACTATTAAAATAGGTGAGACCACCAAGGGAGTAAGTGCTGCCATGACATCAAGCACAAGAAGGAAAAAGATTGGTTTGGGCAGATAAGCAGTCAGTGAACATCGCTACAAGAAAAATGTCAGTAGCATGGTACAAACAGAAGTTAGGTTGCACTGGACTGAGGACTGAAGGCACTAGGTTTAGACTTCCGATTCTAAGATGACAGGTAGAGAAGTACATGAATACAAAATGGGAAGATGCTCACACTGATGGGTTTGTTGAGGGAAGGAGGACCCCTTCCAGGGCCCGAGAGCGGGCTCTTGTCTAATGCTCGGAAATGAATTGTCTGGGGAGACACATGTGCTGACAAAGCAAGAGACTTTACTGGAAAGGGACTCCCAGGCGGAGAACCGCAGGGTAAGGGAACCCAGGAGGAGACTGCTCTGCCACATGGCTCGAAGTCTTGGGTTTTATGGTGATGGGGTTAGTTTCTGGGTTGTCTCTGGCCAATCATTCTGACTCAGGGTCCTTCCTTGTGGTGCTCGCATTGCTCAGCCAAGATGGATTCCAGCGAGAAGGATTCTGAGAGGTTGGTGGGACATATGGACTGTTTCTCCTTTTGACCTTTACCGAATTCTTCCAGCTGGTAGTGGCTTGTTAGTTCTGTGTTCCTTACCAGGACCTCCTGTGGTAAAACAACTCATGCAAATGGTCGCCTGGCCAGGGTGGGCAGTTTCGGCCAGTGGTTGCCCTAACAGGTTAGGACAGAGTCCAATCTGAGGGAGAATCTGAAGACTGATTAGCAGAGGAAGTAAGTGATGAAACAAGGTCATGGAGGAGGAGGAGGGAATGAACAGGAGCAAAAGTGTGTTTCATTTCCAGGAACTTTTTGAGTTTCTCAATCTCAGTCATGTAATTTCAGTGCCTGTGCTTAGATTGGGCATATTGACACCACACGCCTCATCTCAGATGGGATTGGATCTCATCCAAAACTCAGACTGGGACTTGAACCCAAGGGCTGGGACTCCAACCTGCTGTGTTTTTTTTTTTTTAATTTTTTTTTTTTTTTTTTTTTTTTTTGCGGTACACGGGCTTCTCACTGCTGTGGCCCCTCCCATTGCGGAGCACAGGCTCCGGATGCGCAGGCTCAGCGGCCATGGCGCACGGACCCAACCGCTCCACGGCATGTGGGATCCTCCCAGACCGGAGAACGAACCCGTGTCCCCTGCATCGGCAGGCGGACTCTCAACCACTGCGCCACCAGGGAAGCCCTTTTTTTTTAATTTAAAAAAAATATTTATTTATTTGGTTGCGCCAGGTCTTAGTTGCGGCAGGCAGGCTCCTTAGTTGTGGCATGAGAACTCTTAGTTGTGAACTCTAGTTCCCTGATCAGGGGTCAAACCCAGGCCCCCTGCATTGGGAGCAAGGACTCCTAACCACTGGGCCACCAGGGAAGTCCCTTGAACCCACTGTCTTTTAATTGAAATCCTCACACATGGTCTCAGGACTTAATGAAGCTCAGGTTCTTTATGTTTCCTCACAGAAGGAACTCAGGGAGAGGCAAAGTGATAGGAAAGAAGTAGATTTATTGAGAGAGATACACACTCCATAGACAGAGTAGGGGCCATCTCAGAAGGTGAGAGGCCCTGAAATATGGGGATGGTTAATTTTTATGGGCTGGGTAATTTCATAGGCTAATGGGTGGGAGGTTTATTCCAACTATTTTGGGGAAGGGGTGGGGATTTCCAGGAATTCAGTCACCACCCACTTTTTGGCCTTTTATGGTTGGGACTGTCATGGTGCCCATGGGTGTGTCATTTAACATATGCTAGTGCATTACAGTCATGAGGCTCAAGGTCTACTGGAAGTTGAAGCCTCCACCATCTTGGGCCTTATTGGTTCTAACCAGTTTTTGTTGTGTCCTCAACAGCTATGTCATTCTTTTAAAGGTTGTGCCTTCGTGCCTCCCCTGTCTCAATATCATTCAGGGGTTCTTTCTGTTGCCCAGTGCAAGTTCACGTGCCTGATACACAGTGAGGCTGAACAAACTGAAACGTTGGAGTTTGGAGCAGAGAAAGGTTTATTGCAGGGCCCTGCAAGGAGACAGGTGGCTCATGTTCAAAAACCTCAAACTCCTGGATGGTTTTCATGGAGAAGTTTTTATAGGTAAAATTTGAGGTTAGGGCTGCAGAGTGACTTACTTTTGATTGGTTGATGGTGAGGTAACAGGGCGGTGCTCCAGGGATCATGTGCTCCCCTGAAGTTACCATCCTCCACCTGGGTGGGGGTTTTAGTTCTGCAGAAGAGCTCAAAGATATTGCGACATGTATCCCTTCAGGAGGAAACAAGACCCTGCCCCAAGGCTGCACTATTGTTTCATGACTGCTCCTCCTTTGTTTCTGCAATCCCTTACTTCCCTGATTAGCAACTGCTGTTTGAATCTACCCTTTGGTACTCAGGGAAGGTCTAGGAGGCTGAGACCTTTTTTCCTAAGAACAAGAAACAGGGGACAAGGACTTCCCTGGAGGCGCAGTGGTTAAGAATCCGCCTGCCAATGCAGGGGGCACGGGTTTGAGCCCTGGTCCGGAAGATCCCATATGCCACGGAGCAACTAAGCCCATGAGCCACAACTACTGAGCCGGCGCACCCTAGAGCCCATGCTCCACAACAAGAGAAGCCACCAGAAGGAGAAGCCAGCACACCGTAACAAAGAGTAACCCCCACTCTCAGCAACTAGAGAAAGCCCGCAAGACCCAGTGCAGCCATAAATAAATAAATAAATAAATAAAAGAAACAGGGGACATGAAAAGGATTTGTACACTGCTTGGTTTCATCACCATTTCCAAATTGAACATTATAATTGTTCTTACTCTATAGGGTTGAATTAGTTAATATATTTAAAATACTTAGAACAGTGTCAGGGATATAGTTAGACACACAAGAAATACTAGACTTTATTGTTATATTGTTATAATAATTATTATTTTGTTATAATATTGTCATACTACTACTAATTATTATTACTATCTTTGTTATTATCATTACTGTAAGCAGATAGGTTAGGGGATCCCTAGAGAAAGAGAACTGGGAATGGCTTTCTTGATGTTAGAGAAGCCATTTTGGCCGTGCCACGTGGCATGCGGGATCACAGTTCCTCAATCAGGGATGGAATCTGTGCCCCCTGCAGTGGAAGCACAGAGCCTTAATCACTGGACCGCCAGGGAAGTCCTGGCCTAAGCCATTTTGTGATTTAACCCTGGCCACAATGCTTGCATGATCAGGTCTCGGTAATCAATTATCTTAGGGAACAAAGGAATGGAGGAACCGGTAAAAGGCACTCAAACAATAGTGCAGCGATAAAGCGGAGTCCTAGTTCCTCCTCAAGGGATATACGTAATAATATATCTTTGAGTTCTGCAGGAACTAAGGCCCCCACTCAGGTGGAGGAGGGAATGATGATGTTGACCCTTCTGAATTCAATCAACTAAAGCTTGGACTCTGTCAACCTTTGCCCCAGTTCTATGCTGAGCTCTCCTCTGCTCAAGCCGCCTCATGAATATGCAGGTACCCTAGCTTAAAACTTCCCCAGTGTTGCTGTTCAGGGAGACTCTGCTTCGGGAAAGATCCCTGCTGTTCTCCTTACTTGCTGCAAGTAATAAATCCTTCCTTCTCCTGATCTTTGGCTTGGCTGTGTCTATTGGCTTGATACCTACCAAGAGGTGAACCCAGTTTTGGGGTGACATTATTACTGTGGAAAGAGTTTCAAAGTCTCCTTTAGAGTAAGCTCCATGATTCAGGAATGGCATTTCTTTCCCTTGTAAATATAACCCTAAGGCCTTAGCAAAGTACCTGGCACATAGTAAACCCTTGATAAAAAATATTAACTTGTTGAATCTATATGTTAGGGGAACCACTGACCGAAACCACCCACCCTGGCCAGGCCCAATAGTAACAACTTTCATGAGTTATCTTACAACAGGAGGTCCCGGTAAGGAATGCAGAAAGAACAAGCTACCACCAACCCGAAGAATTTGGGAAAGGTCAAAAGGAGAGAGGAGACACCAGTCCATACGTCCTACCAACCTCCCAGAATCCTTCTCACTGGAATCCATCTTGGCTGAGTGATGTGTGCGCCACCAGGATGGACGCGGAGTCAGAATGATTGGCCAGAGACAACCTGGAGACTAACCCCATCACCATAAAACCCGAGACTGTGAGCCACGTGGCAGAGCAGTGCTCCTGGGTTCCCTGACCACCTGGTGCCTCTTCCCAATAAAGTCTCTTGCTTTGTCAGCATGTGTGTCTCCCCAGACAATTCATTTCTGAGTACTAGACAAGAGCCCACTCTTGGGCCCTGGAAGGGGTCCCCCTTCTTGAAACATACATATAGAGCAAGTTGTGGATCAATATATATGAGATGATATTTTAAATGCAATTTAATGGTGAAGTGTTTAGGGATGATGTGTACTGATCTCTGCAACTTATTTGGAAATCCAAAAAAATGGACTGATGAATGGGAATTGGCATAGCTGTTTGAATAGATATGTGAAAAAGCAAATAAGGCAATGTGCTAATAGTAGAATCTAGGTAGTAGATGAGAAGGTGTGGGGTGGGTATTGTACTTTCAATAAAAAATGCTTCAACTTTTTAAAAAAATAATTAAATCTGCAAAAACAGTTGTCTGGAAGAATATGCATCCTGTTGTTAACAATGGTTACCCCTTGGGATTGGCAACAGGGCCTTGGAGGGAAGGAAGTCATTAACTTTTTACCTTATATGCTTTTATTGTTTTTATGAGTGTGAATAGTTTTGGAACATTAAAATTTAAAGGTCAATTTGTGGGAATTCCCTGGTGGTCCAGTGGTTAGGACTCTGTGCTTTCACTGCCAAGGACCCGGGTTTGATCCCTGGTCAGGGAACTAAGATCCCACAAGCTGTGTGGCATGGCCAAAACATAAATAAATAAATAAAGGTCAATATGCAAAAGAAAAAGCAAGAGGAAACATTCACAGAAAAAAGAAACAGGACAAGAGCTATAGGAGATTTTGTCTTCTTTGACCTACTAAGAACATAATACTTTCATAATAAGAAAACCAAACTAAGATTTAGTTAAAAACAAAAAGATATTAAAATTCATAGAAATAATGCACAAAAGTAAATATTTGCTAAGCAGACATTTTTTATTCTTACCCACATTTATTAGAAATTATTTGCACAGAAAGTAATTCATTGGTAAATTTCACCAAAAAGAGAATAGTTTGACTAATAGGTTCTGTTCTTATTACACTCTTGTTACTATGATCTTTGAAGCCTCAAGGATGTGCTTGCTGGAATTGGACCTTCTCTGGAAATTATCATTGTGGGTCCTGCCACTTAGAGGTGAAGTTGAAACCAAGCAAGACCCTGAAGGCCCTTCCCAGGTACAAGTCTCTCCATGTCTCTAGCTTCTGTCTTCTTGTCTAGCTTTAGACTTCTAGGCCTTCCCTGAGTTCCAAAGGGCAGACTCAGTTAATGATCGAGAAAATGAAGAAAAAAAGGAAAAGTAGTCAAGCAAGAAAAGTACTAATAACTTGAACAATACAGTCACAGGACTCCTAGTTCCTCCTGGAAGGATATAGATAACAATTGGAAGCATATCCTTGAGTTGTTTTATAGAAACCAGGACCCCTGCTGGATAGAAACTGCTAATCAGACTTGTTGGAACCAGAAGGTTGAGGATTGAGATTTCTGAAATAATCACCTTGTTACCTCACCACCAACCAATCAGATGAATGTCCACAAGCTGATCACACACCCTGCAACCCTCACCCCTAATGTTGCCTTTAAAAACCCTTGCCATCAGGGAGTTCAGGTCTTTTTAGCATTAGCTGCCTGTTCTTCTTGCTTGGTGCCCTGCAAATAAACGCTGTAATTTCCTTCACTACAACCCAGCGTCAGTAGATTGGCTTTGCTGCATGTTGAGTGAGTGAAACTGAGTTCTATTAGGTAACAAAATGTGTTGAGTATTTGTTGTCAAAATCTGTAATTTGGACAAGGGATTTAAGCAAGTTTTAGGCCCATGTCTGAATCATTCATTTATTCATTTTACAAACATTTTCTGAGTCCCTACCCTAACAGAAACCTGATGGGCATGAAGAAGATTTGAAGTATGAGGAGTAGACCCTGCCCTAAAAAAGGCTTACAGTCTTGTTCAAAATACAAGTACACACTTGAGAATTTCAATAAAAGCATGATGCAGTGTTGCATACCGTAAAACCATGGCATCTCACATTTATGGAGGATCTTTTTTTATTTTTTAATTAAAAAATTTTTTATACAGCAGGTTCTTATATAGAGGATCTTAACCATTATTTGGTTCAACCTCATGAGATGGTTAATGTCAAATAAGGGACAGAGAATTTACAAGCAGAAGAGATCACTGACTGAGGGTCAGAGTGATTTCTGAGGTTCCAGCCTAAGAGTCTGTGAGAGTAATGGTACCATTGATAGAGGCACAGAAGGTAAAACAGGGAGGTGATTTGGGCACCAAGATGATGAGATCTGTTTTAGACACTGAATTTGAAGGAATAGGACCTTATATTGACTATTCTCCATTTGCTCCCAGATTCATTCCCATACCCTTTGCTGACCCCATAAATGGCTTTTCCCAGCCTCTTGTAGCTTCTGCATGGCTGGCTTCATCCCTTCTGATAATGCCTGCATTTCTAATCCATGACTGCAACTCCTGTTGGGCAGCTCCTTTTCCACAGCTCCAGCTCTCATCACATTCTGATGACACCATTTCCTTGAAGATATTGTTAAATATACCATTTCCTTTTAGACATTTCCTTAGAGATATTATAATTTTGCCATGGAATAAAATGGAAACGGAGAGGAGCAGAGGGCAGAGGTCTAGCTCGTGTGGTCTGGACCACCTAGAGAGGACAGGAGGACACAACCCAAAAAAGGAATTTATCAAAGATACTTAAGGGGAATTCCCTGGTGGTCCAGTTAGGACTCTGTGCTTCCACTGCAGGGGACCTGGGTTTGATCCCTGGTCAGGGAACTAGGATCCCACAAGCCTCGGGGGCTGCCAAAATAAAAATTTAAAAAGATACTTGAGAAGAATCAGGGAAGTATTCTGTTCTGAACACCAAAGTAAGACAACATTTCAAGCAGGGGGTTATTTGGGACTTCCCTGGTGGTCCAGTGGTTAGGACTCAGTGCTTTCACTGCTGAGGGCCTGGGTTCAATCCCTGGTCAGCATGCCATGCTGCATGGCACGGCCAAAGAAGGGGGTTATTGAAAATATTACCAAAAAGTGTAGGATTCATTATTTCAGTGGTGTTTTATTATTTCAGAGGGCAGGTTTTTTTTGGGTTTTTTTTTTTAGCACTTGGTTTAGAGTTGAGTGTAGTTGTCTCATCAGAGAGGGCAGTTTTAATAGCAGCGAGGGTAGAAATCAGGTTGTCAAAGGTTAAAGAGGGAACTCAATTTAAGATTTGGCAAGGGATTTGAATTGACATTTCATCCAAGAAGACATACAAATGACTAATAAGCATCTGAAAAGATGCTAACATCATTAGTCATTAGGGAAAGGCAAGGAAGTACAAATCAAAACTCTACTAAGTGACTATAAATAAAATGAGAGGTCAGGGGTGGTGGTGGTGGTGGGATGAATTGGGAGATTGGGATTGACATGTATACACTAATATGTATAAAATGGATAACTACTAAGAACTTGCTTATAAAAAATAAGATAAAATTCAAAAAAAAAAAAAAGAGAGACGGTGCCGAGTGCTGGAGAGAATGAGAGAAAACTGGAATCCTCTTGCATTGCTCCTGGGAAGGTAAAATTGTGTAGCCACTTTGGAAAATGGTTTGGCAGTTTTTTCAAGTGTTAATGTAAACTTACCACAGAACTCAGCAATTCCATTCCTTCATATTTACCCAAGAGAAATGAAAACGAAAACATAGGTCCACCTGAAGACATGTACGTGATTGTTCACAGCAGCATTACACATTAATGGACCCAATCTGGAAATGATTCAAATGTCCAGTGACTGGATAAACAAAACATGGTAGGAATACAATGGAATGCTACTCAGAATAGCAAACAAGTCCAAGAGAACTTTTTTTTTTTTTTTTTTTGGCTGCTCTGTGTGACTTGCGAGATCTTAGTTCCCTGACCATGCCCTCGGCAGTGAAAGCTCAGAGTCCTAACCAGTGGGCTGCCAGGGAATTCCAAAGAGAACTTTTAGGGTTATGAAAATATTCTAAATTCTAAGTCTGGATTACAGTGATGGTTGAACAACTATAAATTTACTAAGGACATTCTTGAACTAAAATGTCTCAATTTTATGGTATGTAGATTATCTCTCGATAAAGTTGGTTTTTTAAAAAAATGTTAACTAGATAATACTCTAGGAAATTGAGGTAAAAGAATTAGGGCAGTAAATGGATACAGAAGCCAAAATATTGTTTCATGTTTGCTCAACAGACACTGAGGCTTTGACCCATAACTTCTTATTTAATATTATTAGAGAGGAATTTATCTCAATATAAAAGAATGTTTCATTTTTTAAAAAAAGGAATATTTCTAGCTTATCTAGAGGAACTTCTCAGAATTAATTAGCAGTAAATCTGCACATTGTGAAGTGAAAATAAAGTCAAGAAGAATGACTTTACCCGTTGAGTCTAGACAAGTAGCAGTGGGTTGGGAAACATGAGCAAAACTAGTTCTGTCTCATCTCAATTGCACTTTTAATGCAATTAAGGTTAAGATCTTTTTTTTTTTACATCTTTATTGGAGTATAATTGCTTAACAATGCTGTGTTAGTTTCTGCTTTATAACAAAATTAATCAGTTATACATATACATATGTTCCCATATCCCCTCCCTCTTGCGTCTCCCTCCCACCCTCCCTATCCCACCCCTCCAGGCAGTCACAAAGCACCGAGCTGATCTCCCTGTGCTATGCGGCTGCTTCCCACTAGCTATCTACCTTACGTTTGGTAGTGTATATATGTCCATGCCTCTCTTTCGCTTTGTCACAGCTTACCCTTCACCCTCCCCTTATCCTCAAGTCCATTCTCTAGTAGGTCTGTGTCTTTATTCCTGTCTTACCCCTAGGTTCTTCATGACATTATTTTTCTTCTTAAATCCCATATATATGTGTTAGCATACGGTATTTGTCTTTCTCTTTCTGACTTACATCACTCTGTATGACAGACTCTAGATCTACCCACCTCATTACAAATAGCTCAATTTCGTTTCTTTTTATGGCTGAGTAATATTCCATTGTATATATGTGCCACATCTTCTTTACCCATTCATCCGATGATGGACACTTAGGTTGTTTCCATCTCCGGGCTATTGTAAATAGGGCTGCTATGAACATTTTGGTACATGGCTCTTTTTGAATTATGGTTTTCTCAGGGTATATGCCCAGTCGTGGGATTGCTGGGTCATATGGTAGTTCTATTTTTAGTTTTTTAAGGAGCCTCCATACTGTTCTCCATAGTGGCTATACCAATTCACATTCCCACCAGCAGTGCAAGAGTGTTCCCTTTTTTCCACACCCTCTCCAGCATTTATTGTTTCTAGATTTTTTGATGATGGCTATTCTGACTGGTGTGAGATGATATCTCATTGTAGTTTTGATTTGCATTTCTCTAATGATTAAAGATGTTGAGCATTCTTTCATGTGTTTGTTGGCAGTCTGTATATCTTCTGTGGAGAAATGTCTATTTAGGTCTTCTGCCCATTTTTGGATTGGGTTGTTTGTTTTTTTGTTATTGAGCTGCATGAGCTGCTTGTAAATTTTGGAGATTAATCCTTTGTCAGTTGCTTCATTTGCAAATATTTTCTCCCATTCTGAGGGTTGTCTTTTGGTCTTGTTTATGGTTTCCTTTGCTGTGCAAGAGCTTTGAAGTTTCATTAGGTCCCATGTGTTTATTTTTGTCTTTATTTCCATTTCTCTAGGAGGTGGGTCAAAAAGGATCTTGCTGTGATTTATGCCATAGAGTGTTCTGCCTATGTTTTCCTCTAAGAGTTTGATAGTTTCTGGCCTTACATTTAGGTCTTTAATCCATTTTGAGCTTATTTTTGTGTATGGTGTTAGGGAGTGATCTAATCTCATACTTTTACATATCCCTGTCCAGTTTTCCCAGCACCACTTATTGAAGAGGCTGCCCTTTCTCTACTGTAAACTCCTGCCTCCTTTATCAAAGATAAGTTGGCCATATGTGCGTGGGTTTATCTCTGAGCTTTCTATCCTGTTCCATTGATCTATCTTTCTGTTTTTGTGCCAGTACCATACTGTCTTGATTGCTGTAGCTTTGTAGTATAGTCTGAAGTCAGGGAGCCTGATTCCTCCAGCTCCATTTTTCGTTCTCAAGATTGCTTTGGCTATTCGGGGTCTTTTGTGTTTCCATACCAATTGTGAAATTTATTGTTCTAGTTCTGTGAAAAATGCCAGTGGTAGTTTGATAGGGATTGCACTGAATCTGTAGATTGCTTTGGGTAGTAGAGTCATTTTCACAATGTTGATTCTTCCAATCCAAGACCATGGTATATCTCTCCATCTATTTGTATCATCTTTAATTTCTTTCATCAGTATCTTATAATTTTCTGCATACAGGTCTTTTCTCTCCTTAGGTAGCTTTATTCCTAGATGTTTTATTCTTTTTGTTGCAATGGTAAATGGGAGTGTTTTCTTGATTTCACTTTCAGATTTTTCATCATTAGTATATAGGAATGCCAGAGATTTCTGTGCATTAATTTTGTATCCTGCTACTTTACCAAATTCATTGATTAGCTCTAGTAGTTTTCTGGTAGCATCTTTAGGATTCTCTATGTATAGTATCATGTCATCTGCAAACAGTGACAGCTTTACTTCTTCTTTTCCGATTTGGATTCCTTTTATTTTCTTTTCTTATCTGATTGCTGTGGCTAAAACTTCCAAAACTAGGTTGAATAAGAGTGGTGAGAGTAGGCAATCTTGTCTTGTTCCTGATCTTAGTGGAAATGGTTTCAGTTTTTCACCATTGAGGATGATGTTGGCTGTGGGCTTGTCATATATGGCCTTTATTATGTTGAGGAAAGTTCCCTCTATGCCTACTTTCTGCAGGGTTTTTATCATAAATAGGTGTTGAATTTTGTCAAAAGCTTTTTCTGCATGTATTGAGATGATCATATGGTTTTTATTCTTCAATTTGTTAATATGGTATATCACGTTGATTGATTTGCATATATTGAAGAATCCTTGCATTCCTGGAATAAACCCCACTTGATCATGGGGTATGATCCTTTTAATGTGCTGTTGGATTCTGTTTGCTAGTATTTTGTTGAGGATTTTTGCATCTATGTTCATCAATGATATTGGCCTGTAGTTTTCTTTCTTTGTGACATCCTTGTCTGGTTTTGGTATCAAGGTGATGGTGGCCTCATAGAATGAGTTTGGGAGTGTTCCTCCCTCTGCTATATTTTGGAAGAGTTTGAGAAGGATAGGTGTTAGCTCTTCTCTAAATGCTTGATAGAATTCGCCTGTGAAGCCATCTGGTCCTGGGCTTTTGTTTGTTGGAAGATTTTTGATCACAGTTTCAATTTCAGTGCTTGTGATTGGTCTGTTCATATTTTCTATTTCTTCCTGATTCAGTCTTGGCAGGTTGTGCATTTCTAAGAATTTGTCCATTTCTTCCAGGTTGTCTATTTTATTGGCATAGAGTTGCTTGTAGTAATCTCTCATGATCTTTTGTATTTCTGCAGTGTCAGTTGTTATTTCTCCTTTTTCATTTCTAATTCTATTGATTTGAGTCTTCTCCCTTTTTTTCTTGATGAGTCTGGCTAATGGTTTATCAATTTTGTTTATCTTCTCAAAGAACCAGCTGTTAGTTTTACTGATCTTTGTTATCGTTTCCTTCATTTCTTTTTCATTTATTTCTGATCTGATTTTTATGATTTCTTTCCTTCTGCTAACTTTGGGGTGTTTTTTTTCTTCTTTCTCTAATTGCTTTAGGTGCAAGGTTAGGTTGTTTATTTGAGATGTTTCCTGTTTCTTAAGGTGGGATTGTATTGCTATAAACTTCCCTCTTAGAACTGCTTTTGCTGCATCCCATAGGTTTTGGGTCGTTGTGTCTCCATTGTCATTTGTTTGTAGGTATTTTTTGATTTCCTCTTTGATTTCTTCAGTGATCACTTCATTATTGAGTAGTGTATTGTTTAGCCTCCATGTGTTTGTATTTTTTACAGCTCTTTTCCTGTAATTGATATCTAGTCTCATAGCATTGTGGTCGGAAAAGATACTTGATACAATTTCAATTTTCTTAAATTTACCAAGCCTTGATTTGTCACCCAAGATATGATCTATCCTGGTGAATGTTCCATGAGCACTTGAGAAAATGTGTATTCTGTTGTTTTTGGATGGAATGTCCTATAAATATCAATTAAGTCCATCTTGTTTAATGTATCATTTAAAGCTTGTGTTTCCTTATTTTCATTTTGTATGATCTGTCCATTGGTGAAGGTGGGGTGTTAAAGTCCCCTACTATGAATGTGTTACTGTCGATTTCCCCTTTTATGGCTGTTAGTATTTGCCTTATGTATTGAGGTGCTCCTATGTTGGGTGCATAAATATTTACAATTGTTATATCTTCTTCTTGGATCGATCCCTTGATCATTATGTAGTGTCCTTTTTTGTCTGTTCTAGTAGTCTTTATTTTAAAGTCTATTTTGTCTGATATGAGAATTGCTACACCAGCTTTCTTTTGGTTTCCATTTGCATGGAATATCTTTTTCTATCCCCTTACTTTCAGTCTGTATGTGTCTGTAGGTCTGAAGTAGGTCTCTTGTAGACAGCATATATATGGGTCTTGTTTTTGTATCCATTCAGCCAATCTGTGTCTTTTGGTGGGAGCATTTAGTCCATTTACATTTAAGGTAATTATTGATATGTATGTTCCTATTCCCATTTTCTTAATTGTTTTGGGTTCGTTGTTGTAGGTCTTTTCCTTCTCTTGTGTTTCTTGCCTAGAGAAGTTCCTTTAGCATTTGTTGTAAAGCTGGTTTGGTGGTGCTGAACTCTCAGCTTTTGCTTGTCTGTAAACCTTTTAATTTCTCCATCAAATCTGAATGAGATCCTTGCTGGGTAGAGTAATCTTGGTTGCAGGGTTTTCTCCTTCATCACTTTAAATATGTCTTGCCAGTCCCTTCTGGCTTGCAGAGTTTCTGCTGAAAGGTCAGCTGTTAACCTGATGGGGATTCCCTTGTGTGTTATTTGTTGTTTTTCCCTTGCTGCTTTTAATATGTTTTCTTTGTATTTAATTTTTGACAGTTTGATTAATATGTGTCTTGGCATATTTCTCCTTGGATTTATCCTGTATGGGACTCTCTGTGCCTCCTGGACTTGATTAACTGTTTCCTTTCCCATATTAATGAAGTTTTCAACTATAATCTCTTCAAATATTTTCTCAGTCCCTTTCTTTTTCTCTTCTTCTTCTGGAACCCCTATAATTCGAATGTTGGTGTGTTTAATGTTGTCCCAGAGGTCTCTGAGACTGTCCTCAGTTCCTTTCATTCTTTTTTCTTTCTTCTGCTCTGCAGTAATTATTTCCACTATTTTATCTTCCACGTCACTTATCCGTTCTTCTGCCTCAGTTATTCTGCTATTGATCCCATCTAGAGTATTTTTAATTTCATTTATTGTGTTTCTAATCATTGCTTGATTCATCTTTAGTTCTTCTAGGTCCTTGTTAACTGTTTCTTGCATTTTGTCTATTCTATTTCCAAGATTTTGCATCATCTTTACTATCATTATTCTGAATTCTTTTTCAGGTAGACTGCCTATTTCCTCTTCATTTGTTAGTTCTGCTGGGTTTTTGTCTTGCTCCTTCTCCTGCTGTGTGTTTTTCTGTCTTCTCATTTTGCTTATCTTACTGTGTTTGTGGTCTCCTTTTTGCAGGCTGCAGGTTCGTAGTTCCCGTTGTTTTTGGTATCTGTCCCCAGTGGCTAAGGTTGGTTCAGTGGGTTGTGTAGGCTTCCTGGTGGAGGGGACTAGTGCCTGTGTTCTGGTGGGTGAGGCTAGATCTTTTCTTTCTGGTGGGCAGGTCCACGTCTGGTGGTGTGTTTTGGGGTGTCTGTGGACTTTTTATGATTTTAGGCAGCCTCTCTGCTAATGGGTGGGGTTGTGTTCCTGTCTTGCTAGTTGTTTGGCATAGGGTGTCCAGCACTGTAGCTTGCTGGTCGTTGAGTGAAGCTGGGTGCTGGTGTGGAGATGGAGATCTCTGGAAGATTTTTGCCGTTTGATATTATGTGGAGCTGGGAGGTCTCTTGTGGACCAGTGTCCTGAAGTTGGCTCTCCCACCTCAGATGCACAGCACTGACTCCTGGCTGCAGCACCAAGAATCTTTCATCCACACCTCCTCAATTTGGGATGATTCATTGTCTATTCATGTATTCCACAGATGTAGGGTACATCAAGTTGATTGTGGAGCTTTAATCCGCTGCTTCTTAGGCTTTTGTGATGTCTGAGGTCTTCTGCCAGCGTTCAGTAGGTGTTCTGTAGGAGTTGTTCCACGTGTAGCTCTATTTCTGGTGTATCTTGGACGAGCTCAACCGTAGACTGGTCACAGCTGAGGCCACTCACTGCTGGTCACAGCTGAGTCAGTGAGCTTGAATACAGGTCAGAAGCTCCCAAACTGCAGAGAACCAAAGGTAACAACTCTCCAACATCCAGCCCACTTCTCCCGGAAACCAGCAAAAGCATTTATTGATTCCTTTCCTGCCGGGTAGTGAGCAGGACCCGGATGGGGCTTGGCCTGGGTGTGCGAAGCGGGGTTCTCCAGGAGGGCAAACAGGGCACAGCTGGAGCTTTGGGGGGCCCTACGTGGCCTCGGGTGTGTGGGGAGTCGCCGGGAGAGGATGGGCTGGGGTTCTGCAAGCACTGCTGGCAGCTCACGGAACCTTTAATGCAATTAAAACTGCTTTAAATTGAGGACTCAAAGGAAATATCAGCCCTAGGAAGGAATAGAACTGTCCACATTGCAAGGGAGGGAACTTAGAATGTAGCTTTTAGAGTTTTGTTTGTTTCACATGCACCTCACAATGGGGCAATAGAGAGAAACCGGCAGCTAAGTCTGTACTTGATGATAGAAGAAAAGACAAAAGAAAATAGCCTTCTTTTTCATGAGCTTCCCTCTCTATTCACACTTAATACTAATCATTATTAACCCTTTCCCTTGGTACCCCCTAGAGATTCTTACCATAATCATTTCCTAACCCTTTTGGCCTGAAATGTCAGAGGCATCAGTTATATTGCCTTCTACTGTGATATTTGCACTTCAGATAAACTAACTCTGGAATTTGGTGCCCTTAACTATATATTTGGTATCACTTGGATTTATACTGTTTCCTGAAGATTGGTAACAGTCACTATAATAAATTTAGAGCATTGCCAAAGCATTGTAGCAAAATATCGGAGTAACCCCTGCCTATCTTCTAGAAGGCAGACTGTGTAAGATACAAAAGTCTTCCTATTTAATTATGCACTTAACATTGCAATGAGTTGGATAATCAGTGTTTACGGATAATCAAATACCTATGTTGAGGGACTTCCCTGGTGACGCAGTGGTTAAGAATCGCCTGCCAATGCAGGGGACACAGGTTGGATCCCTGGTCCTGGAAGATCCCACATGCCGCAGAGCAACTAAGCCCGTGCGCCACAACTACTGAGCACGCATGCCACAACTACTGAAGCCCGCACGCCTAGAGCCCATGCTCTGCAACAAGAGAAGCCACTGCAAAGAGAAGCCCGATCACCACAATGAAGAGTAGTCCCCGCTCACCACAACTAGGGAAAGCCCGCGCACAGCAACGAAGACCCAACGCAGCCAAAAATAAATAAATAAATAAATAAATAAAATATGTATGTTGAGTGCTCATTACTTTGGCTCTAAGGAGCAGAAAACTAAAAACCAATAAAAAAAATCATGGAGATCAGAAAGTTCCAAAGGTGTGACAATCAGGAAATTGATACAACTTTCAAACAGAAGGGTAGGAGTTAGCTTTTGCAGGTAGGTAGATTTTGCAAAGTATATCATGGTGGGCTTGATATTGATCCTGGGAAATGGTTGGAACCTGTAGTTAAATGGATAGCTCGTGAGAACTTAAGTGGGGAAGTCTAGGAGCTGGAGCGAGGTGGGCAGAGGGAGAAAGAGGGTATATATTCTTTTTGAGCAAACCTGAAACTTTCACAAAAATTGACCATGTACTAGGCAACAAAGGAAGCCTCTATGAATTCCAAAGTGTCAATATCATATGAAATACATTCTTTTACCTTGTTTTGGTCAGATCGTTATTTGTAGACTAAAACATCTACTCATTGATTTAAACAGAAAAAGATTCAGTTGGTTCATCCATGAACCCTTAGGAGGGATGAACAAAGATTTTAGATTGAATTCGTAGGAAGTGCTCCCCAAACCTCAGCTGAACAGAGCTCCAAGGGAGCTGTGGACTCTGCCACGGTCGGGGAAGAGCAGACCAGGACATCTGCTACAGAGGCAGGAAGCCACTTCCAGCAGTGCTGGCTTCAGAACAAAATCACACCTGCACTGACTCACTGGCAAAAAACAGGTGCCCTTTGCCCAGCTTCTCACCCCATGTCACTCCCGGATTAAAATCTTCCGTGAATTCATCTTATTAGGAGAATCTAAATTACACCTGGAACCCTAGTTTCAGGGATGTGCCAGTTATCAGTTGTTGCCTCTCAGCTCCGAATTCAACCGTTCAGAACGGGCTCCGTAATACTGGACTTGGACTCTAAGCATTTCTCCTGTGTAGTGATTATGATGCTAAACTTTGCCAGTAGAGGGCGCTGGAGGCATATTGCAGGAGGAAGGGGGCGCTTCCTGATTCCAGAGGTTGGTTTTCGGTTTTTCTTTCACGTGCTGCCTGGTGGGTTAGTGTACCAGTGTGTGGGGACATAGTGGTGCTCTAACCCATCCATGAACATCCAGAGAGCCCAAGTTACCACCTTAGCCTAGGTCTGGAACCATCTTGCCTCGGTTCCCCTGATGTGGACACTGTGTGCCCCAGGCAGGGCACATGCAGTGGAGCCCCACCTCCCAGAGCGCACCTGAATTCCATATTGACATTCATGCGATGCAATAAAATTAGTACCTAGAGGGAAGCTTATGGTTTTGGAACATTTATGAAAAACAATAAACACTAAAAAAACTAGCTCAAGAGCAACAGAGAAGGGAATTCCCTGGCCGTCCAGTGGTTAGGACTCCTTCCTTTCACTGCTGAAGTTCCTGGTCCGGGAACAAAAATGCCCGCCCTGGGTGCGGCCAAAAAAAAAAAAAAAAAAAAAAAAAACTAGGAAAAAATTGAGACAGACGAAGAAGTACTATACAAAATAAAACAAACAGAGAGTAAATAACAATAAACATAACAGAAATTTAAAAACCTAGATGACTTGAGTACATTTCTGGAAATCCTCCAGCCAAAATGATCTAGGTCCAGACAGTTTTCAAAGTGAGTCCTACCTCAAAATTTTGGTGTGTTCTTCATAATAGTCTTGTTTCCATTAACAACATTTTGAAATTCAACTCACCAAAACTTCAATAATTCCAACTGTGTACTTGATACTTTTATCAGTTCAAAATATATACATTCATCCAATAATTTTTATCTATTGGCTACTATAGGCAAGGCACAATACCAAGGGTAGGGATATAGTTATGAATAAGATGGGCAAGTCTCTTGCCTTTATGATGCCTGTATGGCATAGATGAAAGCTACCAAAAATCCACAGTAAAAATCAAGTAAATAGAATAATGTATGGTCACACTAATGAGAAAAACACGTATATTTGTTTATGTGTACATGATATATTTGCATTCACAAAAATAAATAGTGGGCCATGTTATGTTTTGGCTCTTGGAATTCTATCAGAAGCAATAAAATTTCTTAATAATTTTGTTTTATTTGATATTTTGCAAAAAAATTAAAAGCTGCCCTGGCTTTCTTTTTTAGGATAAAAAAAGAAAGGCATGAAGTCACTTACAACTGACCTGTGTTTTATGAACACACACTGTATATCCTGAAAGGAGGCAGGGAACAAAATTAAAGTATGTTTTCTGACAACAAGCAAGTATTTCAAGCCTAAAGCTGAAAAGTAAAGGCATTTCATAATGTGAACACTTTATTTTATTTTATTTATTTATTTAATTAATTTATTTTAACAACTTTTTACCTTGAGTAAAGCAAGACTCAGCTAAATATAGATGTATCAGGAGTTATTTCAACTTTGCTTAATCAGCTAGTTCAAGCTCTTTTTTTAGGTTCAGTTTTCTTATCAAGCTCAAGGTAAGGCCTTCCAAATACACCATCTCTATATTCAACATTTACGTTTTGCAGGCCCAGGGCAAGAGGCTCTTCTTTGTGTAGGATTGTTTATTTTGGTTGCTCATTTTTCATCAAGACTGAGCAAAAGGTGACTCAGAGATGGATGGTGTTTTGGAGCGCAACACTTAAAGCATTCTCATCTCCTAAGTTGCAAAACCACTGAGAATGTGGTATAGGTACAGAGAGATAGAGATCAAAGTGTCAGCTTTACTACTGATAGAGTTAATTGGAGAATGTTGTTCACCTCTTCAGACAAGTGGGCAGCCAATATTTTCTCCCTGAATGAGACAGACTTTCTAGGCCCAGGCCTAGGCTGGGACACAGGTGCTCCTGTACTTGGCAGATAGTGGATCAGAACTCCTGTCTCTGGCAGACAAGCTCAATTCCTTGCAACCTCACCAGTCAGGTACCTCCCTCTTCTCCTGGGATGAGGGGTGGAAAGAGACAACAGGAGTGTTAATAAAATGTTGAAAGAAAAAAGTGTATCTTGAAATGAAATATTGTCATCGCAAACCCCTTGAGACTTAAGTCCTCTGGTTTTATTCCATCCCATTATGTGGTACTGTCTAAACCCCCTCTTCTACCTGAAGGCCCTGCTAGAAATCACCTGGTGCCAAAGTAGAAATAACTGACCCCCTTTGCATGGGTTCCTGTCCAGTACATCGCATGACTTCCAGTACATCGCATGACTTCTATCATAACTTTTTTTGTATTTAGTGGTTTATGTGTTTATCTTCCCAACTAGACTCTCTGGGAACAGCGGCCAGTTCTAGTTCTTTTTTTTTTCCAATTTACTTTATGTATTTATTTTTGGCTGTGTTGGGTCTTGGTTGCTGTGCACAGGCTTTCCCTAGTTGCGGCAAGCGGGGGCTACCCTTCGTTGCGGTGTGCGGGCTTCTCATTGTGGTGGCTTCTCTTGTTGCAGAACATGGGCTCTAGGCGTGCGGTCTTCAGTAGTTGTGGCTCACAGCCTCAGTAGTTGTGGCGCACAGGCTTAGTTGCTCTGCGGCATGTGGGATCCTCCCGGACCAGGGCTGGAACCCGGGTCCCCTGCGTCGGCAGGCGGATTCCTAAACACTGAGCCACCAGGGAAGCCCTAGCTCATTTTTGAAAATCCAACATCAAGCACCATGCCAGGCACCGGACACTAAATACATATTTAATTAATAAATGAATGAATGAATTTAGGTTTTGGCACATTTAGCCCCCAAATTTCCTCTTTCAAACAATATGGTTAGACAGCCAGAGAGGAAAGGAGGCCCATAACAGCATCTCCTCTTAGGGCTGTGAAAAACCATGATTTCCCAATTATTGTAAATGCAGGAAGGGTTTTATGCACAAAAACATTCGTGTCAATATAGCACCGTCTGGGGCGCGGCCTCCTTGACGAGGCCAGCCCCGGCCGGGTCGCCCGCCCAATCCGGTTTCGAGGATCCCAGCCAGGCCGGGAGAGCCCGCGGCGCACGCGCAGTCGGGGAGGGCACGCGGCTGCCCTCCGCCCCTCCGCCCTGCAGGTGGCGCTGCTGTTCCCACCGCCGCCGCCGCCGACCCTGTCTCTAGCTGGGCCAGACCGGGGCGGCGCCGGCCGCCTAGCGGGCCGCGCGACCGCCTCCGCCGCACCGAGGGCGTGGGCTCCCGGCTCCCGGAAGCGGCGGCCGCGGCGTGGAGCCGAGCGGGCGTCGATCCCCGGAGCGGCAATGCGCGGCGGCCGGAGCCTGTGACCTGAGCGCGGCAGCCCGGTGGGGGCCGCGGAATGGCGCCTCGTTGAGGAGGCGGCGGCGGCGGCGACGTCTCCGGCCCTTCGGGCGCGGCGCGGCGTGTCGGCGGCCGGGGTGATGCTGCTCAAGCTCTTGCAGAGACAGACCTATACCTGCCTGTCCCACAGGTATGGGCTCTACGTCTGTTTCGTGGGCGTCGTTGTCACCATCGTCTCGGCCTTCCAGTTCGGAGAGGTGAGTAGAGGCGCGGGAGCCCTGGTCGGGGCGCGCTGAACCCGCACGACGCCGCGGCGCCCCAGCGCCGGCGCGCTCCACTCTTGCCTCGCCATCCTCCCTGCAGCTCCGGGGACGAGCTCCAGAACCTGCCCTTTCCCCGGGGGCGCCGCGAACTCTGAGCTCCTCTCCGGGCTGCGGTTTTAGCATCCGGGGTCCAGACCTCGCCCTCCCGACGGTTTGGGGGATACGCGCTCCTTCTGCCGAGTCCCTTTCCTTCCAGGTGCCTTCTTCAGGGTCCCCAAGTCATTTGACTTTGTCCCTCAGGCCTTGTTCTGCACGCACCCCTCTCCCGGGACCCAGAGTTCCTAAATTGCACTGATTTCTCAGTCCTTGCCCCTCCTGCGGTTTCCTCCTCAGGTGTCACCCTTCTAATCTTTTCCCTTTGACAGAGGCACTTTATATTCTTAATCCCGTTTCTTCCCGGATCTCAAAACTTTGTCCAAGAGGGGTGTTTTCTTGGCACGTGAATTTGCAGTGGGGAGAGTGTACGGGCCCCAAATTTAAAGGACTTACACGTGAAAAGGTGTTTTTTTTGTTTTTCGGTCTCTTATTTGAGACAGCTGAATATCATCAGTGAGCCCTTAAGAGGCTGTACTGGTAGATGCGCAAACACAGATGTGTGGCATCTCCAAACACTTTTCTCTATCCCGAGATCAGCTGAGCCTAGGGCCCCTTCCTGTGACCAGGATGCCCATAACCGTCTTGGGACTCCAGCACCCAATCTCTTGGGAATCAGCACAAGCTCTCGGGTCATGGGATATGCTAATCATTTAGATTCCAGATCACACAAACCCAGCCTGTCTTGATCTGCTGTTAGTTAAAGCATAAAGCATATGTATAAGCATAAAGTAATTCGATAAGATTGTAAACCCCAGAGGGTCCAAGCAACAGGTTTGGCAGGTGGAGACACCCAGGTTTAATAGATTTTGTGGCCCTCTGGGTATGGACTTTAAACATTTTCTTGAATGAAACAGCCTTTTGATTTAGGTTGCATGGCTATTTCATGACTGACAGTCTAATACAGTATTCTTTGTCATAAACAAATGTACAAGAGACTGAATAGGTGAGAACTGGAGGAGTACACGTATGTGATTTTAGAGAACATCCCCCTTTAAAGTGTGTCTAGGAATTGGAAGACAGTTGTATTTTCAAGTTGTTAGAAATTCGTCTCTGTTTTATTTTATTATTTTTTTCTTTTTTGGGGGTAGGAGGTTGTAAAAGGTTTAAAAATTAACAGAATATTTTTCAGAAATGCCACAGTATACATTTGCTTGAAGTCTGTACCCATGCTGGATTGTGGGCTCCATAAGAGAGGGTGCTACCTTTAACCACTGTGTCCAGGAGCTGTGCCAGGTACTGCCAGAGTATACAGTCTAAATATTTGTCTAATGAATATATGGCATGATTTTTAGGTTTACACTTTTAGTAGTTCTTGGTCTAGGGGCTGATGAAAATAAGTCTTATAAGTAAGGGTTGAGAAAGTGCCCCAGACTTGTAAATGTGGAATATGTACCTAATATTATACTACCTGCTGTTCTGTCTGTCTCATGTATTGCACCTTAATGTAGTGATTGTATCTATACATAGTTAAGTGGTGATAAAAGATTGCTGATAAAAGATTTTTTTGGCCCTGAGTAATTTTAAGTTAGCTGTTTATTAACTCCCCTGCAGTGTGAAGGTGACTCAAAGGCATCAGTTGTCAGCCTGCCCTGTCCCCTAGGTCTCTGCCATCACTCCGGACGCCTCGCTGGTGAGGCAGGGACTGGATTAAAGGTCATTCACCTGAAGAAAAAAAAAAAGAATTTTTCTTTTTGTGTATTCCACGTCTGGTTATTTAGTTACTGGAAGAAAGTCTTGAAATGGCCACACATCTTAACATTTGGAACAGACAAAAGAAATGAGAGGCAAAGAATGCCAACAGGTGGCATGGGAAATGGAAACAGCTGGCTCAATACCCCTACTATATTGCCTGTAGTTAATTTCTACAGTGCAGCTGAAAAGAGGAGCTGCAGGATTAGGCAGATCTGGTTTTGAATGCTGGTGCCAGTGTTAATGATCGTGATCATGGCTAATACATAGGGCTTATCAGATGTTAGGCACTCTCTTGACTGCTTTACATATATTAACTCATTTAATCCTCACAACATCACACCTGTGAGATGGGTACTAGTGTTAACCACCCCCCACACCTGCATCCAATGCCAAAGTCTGAGGGTGATCAAGACCCTTACACTCAGCCCACCGTATCCTCCCGTTCCGCATCAGCGATACTGGAGGGCTGACTGTATACCCGTTTTACAGGTGATGAAACTGAGGCACCTGCACAAATTAATCCAGCTAGTTCATGGCAGAGCAGGGCTTCAAACCAAGGCAGTGTACGGCTCCAGAGCTGTACTCTTAAGCATATCTCTATGGCTTCTCAGATAGTCTGGGCTGTCCCTTATATGATCTTCAAAAGGGCACTTAACCTCTCTAAACTTCAGCCTCCTCATCTTTAAAAAGGAGGCAAGAATACCTTCTTTGCAGGGTTGAGCCTATTAGTTCCTGGCACATAATAGGCTCTCATTAAGTGGTAGAATACAGCTGCTATTATTATTGTCATCAACTGTCTTACGCCCTTAGTACTTATTTTGAAACAAACCTTGAAATAGAATATGCTCATCACACAGCTAATATGACCAACTTGTTAATAAGTTCACTGATTGTACTGGGTAGAAGGACTAAGATCATTGTTAATTGTGGATTCATCACTATCTTTTTTCCCTCTCTTAGGATAAGTGGTATTGGCTGCTACCTTTTCATAAGCTATTTGTATACTCATCCAAATATTGAGAAAGAAAAGTGGAATTGAGAGAGGGAAGTACTAAAAAAATTTCTTTTTTATTTTCCCCTTAAGTTGAGCCAGGTCTTTTTGAAGAACCCTTGGGAACTCGGATTAAACAAAAGCAGAACCTGATCCAAACCCACAGGGAGGGCCCTCTGGATGGGGACTGACTAATGGCCACTGAAGTGCGTCGCCTTGGGTGAGGGTAGCAGGTAAACTAGTTGATTTGGGCAAGTCATGTGGCCTCTGGGAGCCTCAGTTTCCTCATCTATAAATGAATGATTATCCCTTTTAGCTCAGAAATTTATGATTTTAAATGCTTGTCCTCTGTTAATATTGTATAGACCTTAAAATGTGCTTTTGAAGTAAAAATCTGTTATTTCAGGGTCCTCATTATTTAGTACATTTTATATGGAAATCCACAATCCCTTATCTGAAAATTCTACTGAACCTTGGAATTAAACATTGGTATCTTGTAGTGAGTGACTGTGTGAGTGAAACGTGTGAGTATTTACACTCAGTGAGGAGAATAAAGACCATAAATAACTTCAAGTCAGTTTAGGTCAAGTTTTGCCACCAGATGAGTTCAGGTCAGGTCAGGTTTTCCTGCCAAAAAAGATCTTCAGTGTTGAGAGCTTTTTGGATTTTAGGATTGTGAATAAAGGACTGTAGATCATTACTGGGTATGTGTGTATCTGTGTGCATGTGTGTGTATAAAATACAATATATCACTTCCTTACTTATACCAAGTATGGAAACAAAGAGGTGTCCAAAAATTAACTTCAATGAGGGAGTCAGACAAGTTCAGATAGAATCTACCCATACTGGGCAGTAACCCTGGCCTCCCTCCTCTCTTTTGCTCACCTGTCTTCTATCGCCATTTTGGATTAGTTAGATATTCAGTGAAAAAGAAGATTGAAAACTGGGTCCAGCTCCAGTTTCTCAGACTGGCCCAGTTTCAAGAAAGAAATTAGTTATGCTTATATTTGATTATTTTGCTCATTAAACAGATACATTTTGAGTGTGTTCTTTGCCAAAGGCAACAAATAGTTGACATTAAAGGAACCTGGCCTGAGAGCTGGGAGGCAGCCTCTGGCCTGGCTCTAGCCCCACCATAAACTGTATCCTCAGTGGTTTCCAGACTGTGTTACTCCCAGCTGCCTCCTGGGTTGGGGCAGCCACTCTTACCTGTTTGTGTAGATTTCTTTTGGGGGTGGAGAAAACTTTCATTATGAAAAATGTTTTAAAACTTCCAGACTGGATTTCTAACACCCCCATTTTAGCTTTAATGTTCTGTGAATATACATTTATTGGATGTTTCACATGGGAAAGCATGAACTATAATGTAATGGAGTTTCTGCTACAGAGAAAATGCCAGTGGCTGCGCTGAGCCTCTTTTTTTGGGCCGTGCTGCGTGGCTAGCGGGATCTCAGTTCCCCGACTAGGGATTGAACCCATGCCCTTGGCAGTGAAAGCGCAGAGTCCTAACCACTGGACTGCCAGGGAATTCTCTCACTGAGCCTCTTTAAATGGTATCTTTCTTTTGGGGGGTTTGGGAGAGATACACAGCCCAGCTAAGTGTCAAATCAGAGACATTGTCATTTACCCTGCTATTCTTAGCACCTCTAAAGTGCTTCGTACCCAGTAGGTGCCCAGTAGGTGCCAAATAAATACTTGATGTGTGAATGAATGAATGAATTGGGGGTGATCTTAACGAACCTCCCGTTAAGCTCATTTCCAGTAAAGATAAGTTTTCTACTCTGATGCAGCCCATCTGTACTTACCTTTTATTTCTCAGACATGATTGGTCAGATTGTACCCTGTATGGTGGAGGGTACTGTCAGATACAAAGAATTATGTACAGCTCATCCTTGGCCATCTTTGGCTAGTTGAGATGAGGCCATGATATACATATGAGTAACAGTACAAGCGAGTAAGTAATTGAATGTCTGAGTAGGTACACAATAATGACTTAGAAGATCAGAGGAAGGGAAGAAAATTATGGGTTGAAACATCCTAAGAGAAGTTGAGCCTTTTACAAGGAGACGGGAGCTTTTTCTTTTTGAATTATTAGTGGTTTAAAATTGTTGCTGGTATTAGCCAGTGGTTGCAAGTGATAGAATTGGTTGGTTGCAAGTGATAGAATTCCACTTCGGACCTGGGTTAAGAAAAAAAGGCAGTTTTGACTCATGTAGTTGAAAAATAATAGGGTGAAATTTCTGGCAGGATCAGATCGAGGTGCTCACATGGTGTCATCAGGACTCTTTGTCCCTGTTCTCCAGCTCCATGGGTTTAGTTCTCAGACAAGCTCTCACCATATGGGAGCCAGGATTGGTGGCGGCAACTCCAGCAGCCGGTTTTCCAGTTTAGTAACCTTCTCTTCCTCATTAGTGTCAGCTAGACCCAGGGCGGCCTGCCTAGCTGGGGAGTGAGTGCCCTTGTGCCTTCATTAACCACCTTGATCATTTCCAGAGCTAGGGTTATGGGTGGGACTGTCAGCCTCCACTGAACCACATGAACTGAGAGGGGTTCCCCAGAGGGAGCTCAGGAGGCTGTTATCAAACAAAGAGCCAGAGCAACAGATGTCCTAGACACTGGCTTGAGTCAAAACCCATCTTTGCCTTGGCCTTAACATTGACACATTGACATTGTGACTGTGATAGCTGTTAGCCCTTTACCTTGTTCTAGAAGATGTGAAAGTGTGTTGTTTCCATTTTCCAGTTTTGATACCGTGTTGTTAAGTACTCTAATCTGTGAAACTTGTATTCTATTTTTTAAAATTTATTTATTTATTTATTTTATTTTAAATTTTTTTTGGCTGCATTGGGTCTTCGTTGCTGTGCGTGGGCTTTCTCTAGTTGTGGCGAGTGGGGGCTACTCTTTGTTGCGGTGCTCGGGCTTCTCATTGCGGTGGCTTCTCTTGTTGCGGAGCACGGGCTCTAGGCGTGTGGACTTCAGTAGTTGTGGCTCGTGGGCTCTAGAGCGCAGGCTCAGTAGTTGTGGCGCATGGGCTTAGTTGCTCTGCGGCATGTGGGATCTTCCCGGACCAGGGCTCGAACCCGTATCCCCTGCCCTGGCAGGTGGATTCTCAACCACTGCGCCGCCAGGGAAGCCCCCGAAACTTGTATTCTTGAGTGGGCGAATTAATACGGAATTTTGTTAAACACAGTGCTAGTGTGCACTCATAAATCTTTCAGTAACGATTCAATATATATCTTTAATGGGTGATTTGATAGTTGCATTTGATTTGACTTACTCCTGAGGTCTAAATAATGTTGATCTTGTTAATGAAATTAAGCAGAAAATTAAGAGAGAAAGCTTAACCTGACCTTTTTGCAGCATCTGTCACCCCATGCATGTGGCAATGCTCACTCCCTCTTTCTTCAGGAAGACACCCTCTTTGTTCTCCTTGTACACTCACCATTCCTTCTCTGTCTTAAACGCTGGGATTCTCCAGGCTTTGCTCCCTGGCTGTCTCCTCTTAGAGGGGATGTCAGGTTTCAGACCCCAGCCGGATGCTTGTGACTCCCCGTTTCCAGTGCCTTGCCAACAGGTCCTGGATGCGCACCTCCTGCTGGCTGCCTGCAGCACGTCCCTGCCACTGTGCCGCCCTGTGACGCAGGGGCCTCTCTCATCACGGTGCTCTCTCCTCACCACGCGCAGATGTGACTGCAGAATAATTCTGTAACAGTTCAGCGTTCTTCCAGCTCCTGAACTCTCCCAGAAGATACAGAAAGAGTTTGCCCCAAGACCTCATCAAACCTTTCCTGGGACTGGCCCCAGCTGGATCATAGAGCCACCCCTAATAGACACCTTAAAAGGAGGAAGAGGTTTGCTTTTTGACCAGTCTGATGCCCCCGTGAAGTTGGGGCCCCTGTCCTGAACATTTGTGTTATATGGAGGTGTTGTTCGGCTAGGAAAGAATAGGTCGGTGTCACTGGCGGCTACTAGCTGTACGGTCGTAGTAGCTGCACGGTCGTGTTGGTGAGCACAGCCGGGAGGACATGTAGTAGGTGTCTTTTTCTCCCACTGACCCTTGACGTCAGCTTGTAGGGTTAGCTCTGCCTCTGCCCCTGGATGAGACACTCTTGTGGGCCTAACTCAGCCTGCTCTTGTCACTCCTGGGTAAGAAAAAGTCCCGTGGTTGCTTCAGATTACAAAACATAACGTCAGTTCAGCCATGAAAGCCTTCAGTCTCATGTCAAAACAGAAATTTGAGCCTGTTGAAGTTGAAGCTTCTTGCCTCTCCAGCCCAGGCCTGCTCCAAGCAGAATGCCTGCGATTGAGGAAGGGAGCTTGGGTATGGTGGGCTGCTTCTCTCTGCCACGGAGCCTGTTTCTGACCCCTCCTAGGTTGTAGGACTGGGAAGAAGGAAAGGAAATGAGGGCAGGAAAGTCCTTCCTAAATAGGCGCTGGAGCTCTGGGATTTGCTGGTGTCAAAGCTCGTTCTCTTCTGAGTTCTTTCAAAGGGCATCCTTCAGGGACCCCACCCTGAGCGCTGTCACTTGCTTTTACTCTGCTGAGAGCGAATGCCTCTTCCTCTGGGCTGGTTGCTTGCTCCTTCCTTAGCCCCTAAGTGTCTGCTTTTCTGGGGGACCACGGACCTGGTCTGAGGTGACCCTCTGCGGTGCTCTCTTGTGCATGACCCACATCTCATCTCTTGCACAGGTGACCTGCAATCCTTTGCTCTGCAAGAGAGGAAAGATACCCTTTTCCTCTACTCTCCTTAGTTCTCAGCTAGGGCCCCTGTAACAGAAGACAGATTAGCAAGAGAAAAGCATACATTTATTTAATGTAAGTTTTAGGGACTTCCCTTGTGGAGCAGTGGTTAAGAATCCACCTGCCAGTGCAGGGGATATGGGTTCGATCCTGGTCCGGGAAGATCCCACATGCCGTGGAGAAGCTAAGCCCGTGCGCCACAGCTACTGAGTCTGCATGCTCCAACCACTGAGCCCGCACACCACAGCTACTGAAGACCGCGCACCTAGAGCCCGTGCTCCGCATCAAGAGAAGCCACCGCAATGAGAAACCTGCGCGACACAACGAAGAGTAGCCCCTGCTCACCGCCCCTAAAGAAAGCTCGTGTGCAGCAACGAAGACCCAGTGCAGCCAAAAAATACAAATAAATAATGTAAGTTTTACATGACCCTGGGGCCTTCATAAGGAAATGAAGACCAAAGAAGCAGTTAAACCTGAGGGTTGTAACGCTGGGCTTGTAATGCTGGGCTTGATGGAGCATGGAGAATAGTGGAAAAAATGTGATAGGACAAAAAAGGGTGTGAGCTCTGGGGAGTAAGCTGGGGGAGACACGAGGTCTGTTCATTCAGATTTCTTGCGGCATTCCTCTGTCTTTAGAGATGAGGATTTCTCCTTTCTTCCAAGCATAGAGAGGGCCCGTCTCACAGAAAGTCTTATGACCTGTTTCAGGGGAGGTTCAGAAAATCCTTTTTATGTGGTGTTTCTCAAATTCATTCAGCTTGAAATATTCAGTTTGCCAAGGTGCCATATTTTGAGGTAGCATGTCCTGAACTCCATCAGCTCAAAGTGGGGGGCTGTGGGCTGACTCCAGCCTGGCAGTAATGTCTCCCTGTCCCCGGAGCCGATAGCCAGCCAGCCCTTTCTGTTTCTCAGGTACGAGGTGGATGTTGCATGCACCCAACTGCATGAACCCGAGGTTGGCGCTCTCAGTGAGCCTAGTTGAGTCCTTTTCCTGGACTTGAGGTTTCCTGGCGTGGGAGAGAGATTTCTACCCCTCTCCTTTAGATGAGGTGGAACAGGATTAACAGAGTGCCAGCAGCTTCCCAAAGCTCTCCTCTGACCCTTTCTGCCATGATTTGGATGAGTTTTCAACCACCTCCTTAGGAAATGTTGCATCTTGGTCCTACATATTGCTTTGGAATGTAGTATCTGGTATATTGGTGCTTTAGAAGCAACATGTCTAGATGTACAGCTTCTCAAAGCAGGTACAAATTAATTGAGCTTGCCCAGGAGATGAAGCTTATTTGCCATTTCTGTACTCAGCTCTCTGAACACAAAGATGTTGTCTTTCTTCCCTTGGAATCCCTGTGCCCCAGCAGAGCACTTAAATCATTCATTAAACTAGTAAAATTTTTGTTGTAGTGCCGCCCCTGGGCTTAGAGCAGTGAACTGAAGCCCACTGGTTCCTGCAGACTGAGCGGTTATATCCTGGTTGTGCAGTCAGACATTAAATGCTACTTAATTACAATTGTGAAAAATGCTAAAAGGGGAGAGTGTTGTGGGAGAGACCAGCAGTGGGAACCCATCCTGTAGTGGCTGGGTCAGGAGAGGCTTTCTTGATGCAGTTCGAGCTCAGCTTTGAACGGTCAGAACTACTGAGGCAGAGGGCAGAGGGAGAGCAAGTCTGCTCTAGACCATTGGTTCTCAACTGGGAGTGATGTTGCCGCTCCAGCCCTGAGGCGTTTGGCAGGGTCTGGAGACATTTTTTTTTTCTTTTGCGGTACGCGGGCCTCTCACTGTTGTGGTCTCTCCCGTTGCAAAGGCTCCAGACACGCAGGCTCAGCGGCCATGGCTCACGGGCTCAGCCGCTCCACAGCATGTGGGATCTTCCCGGACCGGGGCACGAACCCGCGTCCCCTGCATCAGCAGGCGGACTCTCAACCACTGCGCCACCAGGGAAGCCCCTGGAGACATTTTGGATTGGCATGACTGGGGCATGGGGTTGGCGCTGCTGGCATTAGGGGTTCTGCTAAATATCTACAGTGCCCAGAACAGTTCCCACAGCGAAGAGTTGTCAGGCCCTGAATGCCAGTAGTGACAAAGATGGGAAACCCTGAATTAGAGGGAAAAAGAATGGCTGCAGGGCACTTAGGGGCCTTGCACTAGGCCGGTGGAGGGCAGATAAAGAGAAGTGGGCAGATTGGAGAGATTTAGGAGGCAAAATCATCTGGCCTTCATGTTCCATTATGTGCCAGACACTCCACCGACATCTTGGTATATAAAAGTGAACAAGATAGACAGGTTCATTTGTCCTCCCAGACCCTAACTATAGGTGCTCAGTGAATATTTGTTGAATGAATACTTAAAAATATTTATTTTTGCTCACTGATTGTGATTGAGCCTGTGAGGAAAGGTGGTTTAAATAAGATGCCTAAAGTATATAAGGTACCTTGCATAGTGCCTGGTGCAAGGTGCTGAACAAATGCTAATTAGATGCCAAGTACCCCATGCCAGCCCTGATCTTCCCTTGACCACAACACTTACGAAGACAACAGGGCACCTACCTTCTGGCCTGATGTCCAAGGTCACACTAAAGAGTATATTAATCTTTTCTTAGAGACAGAGTAGAAAAGTTCACAGTGATTTCTTTATCTGAGTGTGCTTTATTTTGGTTGATATGAAAGCAGAGGAGGCCTTATTAATTCAATACGGCCTGCACTTTACAATAACATATGTTATCCTAGTTCCTTCTAAACTGTCACAAACAATTGTAGCTGTGATGGGTTATGTATATTCACAATGTATCTTTTTAAGTTCTTACTGTCTTTAGATTGTTTCAATCTTGTGATCCACATGCAGTATCTTTAGTGGGTGATTAGTCAGCCTGCGTGTGATTCATACATACACTAAATTAAGCAGGGAAAAAAGTGATCTTTCAGAAATGTTCCAGACTAAGTCACACTTGTGCAGGGAGAGTCAAATGCATTCTATGTATGATCAGACTAAAAACTGTATTGCCTTTTATCTTTTAATTTTTTATTTATTTATTTTTGGCAGTGTTGGGTCTTCTTTGCTGTGCGCAGGCTTTTCTCTAGTTGCAGTGAGCGGGGGCTACTCTTCGTCGCGGCGCGCAGGCTTCTCATTGCGGTGGCTTCTCTTGTTGCGGAGCATGGGCTGTAGGCGCACAGGCTTCAGTAGTTGTGGTGTGCGGACTCAGTAGTTGTGGCTCGCGGGCTGTGGAGTGCAGGCTCAGTAGTTGTGGCACACGGACTTATTTGCTCTGCAGCATGTGGGATCTTCCCGGACCAGGGCTCGAACCCATGTCCGTTGCATTGGCAGGCAGATTCTTAAGCACTGAGCCCTCAGGGAAGCCCTGTATTGCCCTTTAAAATTGCTTCCTAAAATTGTTTCTTCTTTTAGGTTCTAGTTTATCCCTCCTTCATTACCTCTCTCCATTAACTTCATTTCTGTTTCTGACGAATTCTAAATTGGATAAAGTTTCTTTACCAAATTTTCGTAAGTTGTTCACTCAGCAGAGATCAGTGGAGGTGTTTACTCTGGGCCAGGTACTCTACTGCTTAGAGACACAAAGATGGTTCTGTATCTTTCTGCTATTGAGGAGCTCACTCTCCAGACAGACCAGCAAATAGGCAAACTTAAGATGCATTGTGATAACTTAAGTTGAAGAGCTAGGCCTGGGTGTCCGGGAAAGTTTCTCAGGGTGACACGTGAGCTTGATCTTGAAGGAGATGGCTGAGGGAAGAAATGGGAGCCCCTCCCCCCTCATAAGTGAAGGATGCTCTAGGTGTAAAGGTATGGGTATGAGAGGTAGCTCTCGCCTTCTAGAACAGAAGTGATTCTGAAGGGCTGCAGCAGCGTACCCAGGAGTGAAGCTGGAGAGGCAGGCGGTGGCCAGTTTAGGACTCGCCTATGGAGTGACTCCAAGGAATTTGGATTCCTCCTGTAGAAAATGGGGACCATTCAAATGGTTTTAAGCAAGAGAGTGATGAGTCAAATCTGTGTTTAGAACAGTTGCTCTGAGGTGATGTGAACAGTGAAGTGCAGATTGATAACTGGGAACAGGAGACTGTGGGGCGTAGTAGGAGTCCAGGTGAACCTGCCACACTAGGTGCAGTGCTGGACAGTCAGCAAGCTTTGCATGTTGATTTTTATAATTGTACAAAGGCCCGAAAGAACAATGTCTTTGCTTTTGGAAACTGGCATAATCTATATCTAATTAATTGCTTGACTTTTTGGGCGAGTCTCTTTATTTTAAAATTGTCTGTACTGAATAGTATGTAAAGTAGAATAACTTACATCAAAGTACAGTCAGCCGTCCGTATTCGCAGGTTCCATATCTGTAGATTCAACCAACCAGGGATTGAAAACATTTGGGGAGGACTTCCCTGGTGGAGCAGTGGTTAAGAGTCTGCCTGCCAATGCAGGGGACATGGGTTCGAGCCCTGGTCTGGGAAGATCCCACATGCCGCGGAGCAACTAAGCCAGTGCGCCACAACTACTGAGCTTGTGCTCTAGAGCCCACGAGCTGCAACTACTGAGCCCACGTGCCACAACTACTGAAGCCCGCATGCCTAGAGCCTGTGCTCTGCAACAAGAGAAGCCACCGCAGTGAGAAGCCTGCGCATCGCAACGAAGAGTAGCCCCCACTCACCGCAACTAGAGAAAGCCTGCACACAGCAACGAAGACCCAACGCAGCCAAAAAAAAAAAGAGGGGGGAAATTCTAAAAAGTTCCAAAAGGCAAAACTTGCAAGTGCGCCAGCAACTATTTACATAGCATTTACATTGTATTAGGTATTATAAATAATCTAGAGATGATTTAAAGTATATGGGAGGATGTGCTTAGTTTACATGCACATACTATGCCATTTTATATAAGGGACTTGAGCATCTGTGGATTTTGGTATCTGTGGGTTGGGAGGGGGGTAGGTGTCCCTAAGGATACGGAAGGACAGCTGTACATCAAAATCACTGAGATTCTAGCATTTAAAAGTAAGCTATTACCCCAAGCCAGCAGTTTTCCACAGGTAGTCTGGGGACCCTATCCAGTGATCCACAAGTTCAAACTACTTACACGATAATACTAAGACATTATTTACCTTTTTTGGCTCATTCTCTTATTAGAGTACAGTGGAGTTTCCCAGAGGCTTCACAGACATGTGACATTGCAGCAGACTGAATGCAGAACACAAAGATAGTCCAGTTGTCTTCTATGAAACCACGCATTAAAGAAATTTGTGAAAATTAAAAACAATGCTACTCTTCTCACTAAACTTTTTTGTTTAGGAAAACAGTTATTTTTCATGAAAATCTTTATGTTGCCCTGTAATGGGTTTATTTCTTAAATGAACAAATATTTTAAAATTTCCTCAGTTTTAATTTTAATATGGTGAATATCAGTAGACATAACACACGTAACATTTAAAAATTTTAAAACTCTTTGGAATCTTAAATATTTTTTTTTCTTTGCGGTTCGCGGGCCTCTCACTGTTGTGGCCTCTCCCATTGCAGCACAGCCTCCAGATGCGCAGGCTCAGCAGCCATGGCTCACAGGCCCAGCCGCTCTGCGGCATGTGGGATCTTCCCAGACTGGGGCACGAACCCGCGTCCCCTGCATCGGCAGGCGGACTCCCAACCACTGCGCCACCAGGGAAGCCCTTAAATAATTTTTAAGAGTATAAAGGGGTCCTAAGACTGAAAAAGCTGAGAACCTCTGCTCCAAGCATTTAAGAATAAATATGTGGTGGGACTTCCCTGGCGGTCCAGTGATTAAGACTCCACACTTCCACTGGAGGGGGCGCAGGTTCAATCCCTGGTTGGGGAAATAAGATCCCACGTGCCATGTGTCCCCCCCCAAAAAGATATAGTACCTGTGTTATGGAAATTTAAATACAAACCACCATCATCTCTCACCACTCTTGCTTCATTACAATCCATTCTCCACATTGCAACCAGGCTACCTTTTAAAAAATGTGAATCAGGTTACATCATGCCCACTGTACACAGTAGAAAATCCAGACTCCTTCTAATGGTCTGTATGTAAGATCCTAAATGCACCACTTCTTTGAGCAGGTTGTGTCACATATCCACTGTGTGCCCTGTAACTATTTCTACAAAAATGTTCCCTAACAGACTACCTTCAAGTTTGCTGGCTTAAAACAGGAGCAGCGGGCTTCCCTGGTGGCGCAGTGGTTGAGAGTCCGCCTGCCGATGCAGGGGACACGGGTTCGTGCCTCGGTCCGGGAAGATCCCACATGCCGCGGAGCAGCTGGGCCCGTGAGCCATGGCCGCTGAGCCTGCGCATCCGGAGCCTGTGCTCCGCAATGGGAGAGGCCCGTGTACCGCAAAAAAAAAAAAAAAAGGAGCAGCAAACTATGCCTGTTTTTGTATGGCCTGCAATCTAAGAATGGAGTTTACATTTTTAAGTGGCTTTAAAAAACTAAAAGAAGGGCTTCCCTGGTGGCGCAGTGGTTGAGAGTCCGCCTGCCGATGCAGGGGACACGGGTTCGTGCCCCGGTCCGGGAAGATCCCACATGCCGCGGAGCGGCTGGGCCCGTGAGCCATGGCCGCTGAGCCTGCGCGTCCGGAGCCTGTGCTCCGCAACGGGGAGAGGCCACAGCAGTGAGAGGCCCGCGTACCGCAAAAAAAAAAAAAAAAACTAAAAGAAGAAGAATTCATAACACATGAAAATTATATGAATTGTAAATATCAGTGTCCATAAATAAATGTTTTATTGGAACATAGCCATGTCCATTCTTTTACTGTTGTCTTTGGCTGTTTTCTCAGTACAACAGCAGCATTGAATAGCTGTGGCAGAAACCATATGGCCTGAAAAGCCTAAGATGTTTACTGTTTGGCCCTTTACAGAAGAGGTTTGTCAGTCCCTGGCTTAAAATGACAATTATTTCTTTGGGATGTACAGGTCAGGTGGGAGCTGGCTCATCTGGGTTGGACTTGGACCACATGTCTTTCATCCTCCTGGGACCAGCAGACCAGCCTGAACATGTTCTTCTCAAGCAGTGGTAAAGGCACAGAAAGAAAGTGGATACTTGCAAACCTGCCTGAGGTTTAGGCTCAGAATTGGTGCACCCACCTTCTTTTTGTTCCTTGACACGTTAGGTTTGTGTCTGCCTTAGGACCTTTGCGCTGTTGTCCCATCAGGCTGGAGAGCACTGCCTGCAGACCACCATGTGATGTGCTCCAGGTCATACAGGTCTCAGCTCAGTAATGCCTTCTCAGGTGGGCCTTCCCCACCACCCAACCTAAAGCAGCCTCTTTCACCATGTCATTCCTTTTTCTATTCCCCTTCTTTTTAAAAGTAGTACATAGTTTCAGTCTAAAAATGTGTATGTGTGTACTTAATGTCTCATTTTTCTCTCCCTCAAAATGTAAGCTCCGTGGGAGGAGCGTTTCTGTCTTATTCACCCTTTCTGTCTTATTCACTACTGTATCCTCAGCCCCTAGAATAGAGCCTGGCACCAAGAGGTGGAGTGCAGAGATACATTTTCCCTAGTATCTAAATATGGAAAGGTCACCTGAGTGATCAGTTTCTAAATTGAACCTTAATAGAAAAGTATACAGGTTTAGTTGATATCAGTTGATATATAATTATATTAGGGTTCTTCAGAGAAACAAAGCCAATAGGGTATATGTGTATGTGTGCATACATGCATGTGCGCACGTGTGTTTGTGTGTGTGCATGGAAATAGACTGATTATATGGAATTGACTTACAGGATTGTGGAAGCTTACAAGTCTCCAAGATCTGCATTTAGCAAGGCTGGCGACCCAGGAGAGCCAATGATGTATCTCTAGTCCAAGTCCAAAGGCCTGAGAACCAGGAAAGCCGATGCTGTAGTCCCTGTCTGAAGGTTGGCAGCCTAGAGACCCAGGAAGAGCTGATGTTTCAGTTTAATTTAGAAGGCAGGAAAGACTGATGTTATGGCTCAAGGCAGTCAGATCAGAGGATATTCTCCCTTACTCAGCCTTTTTGTTCTATTTAGGCCATCAACTGATTAGATGAGGCCCACCTACATTAGGGAGGGCAAGCTGCTTTACTAGTCCCAATTCAAATGTCAATTTCACTTGGAAGTACCCTAGTTGAGGAAGTTCCCTTCTGTTCCTAATTTGCTGAGAGGTTTTTATTTTTTATTTTTAAATAAAAAATGAGTGTTAAGGGAATTCCCTGGTGGTCCGGTGGTTAGGACTCCACACTTTCACTGCCGAGGGCAAGGGTTCTATCCCTGGTTGGGGAACTATAATCCCACAAGCCACATGGTGCAGCCAAAAAAAGAAAAAATGGGTGTTGAAGTTTGTCAAATACTTTATCTGTTGATATGATCATATGATTTTTCTTCTTTTGCCTTGAGATATGGTAAATTACATTAATTAATTTTTGAATGCTGAACCAGT
Organism: Mesoplodon densirostris; assembly: GCF_025265405.1. Lineage (NCBI taxonomy): Eukaryota > Metazoa > Chordata > Mammalia > Artiodactyla > Ziphiidae > Mesoplodon > Mesoplodon densirostris. Next base: position 80,178,756 of record NC_082671.1, read on the forward strand.
TTTCAAAACTACATACCTAGAATAAATCCCACGTGGTTATGTTATATAATTCCTTTTATACATTGTTAGATTTTATTTGATAACACTTTATTGAGGATTTTCACATCTATGTTCATGAGAGTTATTGGTTTGTAATTTTCCTCATAAAATGAGTTAGAAAGTGTTCCCTTTGCTTCCATTTTCTGGAAGAAATTGTAGAGAATTGGTATCATTTCTTCCTTAAATATTTGGTAGAATTCACCAGTGAACCCATCTGGGCCAGTTGCTTTCTGTTTTGGAAGGTTATTACTTATTGATCCAAATTATTTAATAGGTATAGGCTATTCAGATTATGTATTTCTCCTTGTTTGAGCTTTGGTAGTTTGTATCTTTCAAGGATTTGGTCCATTTCATCTCAGTTATCCAATCTGTGATCAGAATTGTTGACGATGTTCCTTTATTACTCTTGGGAGGAGTATTACAGTGATTTACTTCTCTTCCAAAATCTTATGGCAAAACGCAAATAACAAAATTTGCCATTTTAATGATTTTTAAGTGTATAACTCAGTGGCATTAATTACATTTACGTTGTTGTGCAACCATTACCACTGTCTCCAAAACTTTTTCATCACCCCAAACAGAAACTTGGTATTAAGCAGTAACTCTCCATTCTCCCCTTGGGCCCTGGTAACCTCTGATAACTTCCTGTCTTTATGGATTTGCTGATTCTGGACATTTCATATAATGTATATTTCATACAATATTTGTCTTATTTTTCTGGCAGTTTCTGCTTGTTTTTCAGTGTTTCTGAGCAGATGAGAGATTGGAGTTGCTTACTCTGCCATTTTGCTGAGGTTACATTCCAGACTGATAGTTTTGATTGTTACTTTTTTCATGTAATATTTTACCAAACACTTTACCCTTTGACTAGTCTGTATGCTTCAGAAGGAAGACATTTTGTTTTGTCCATTACTATGTCCTCAGAATCTAGAATGGTGCCACGTATTTGTTGGCTAACTGAAGTTATTAATTTTTAATAGTTGCTTAAAAACTGCATAATTTTTAATAGCTTCATAATATTTGTGTGACTGTACCTTAATTTATTTACCCGATTACCTATTGTTTAATTTTTAAACTATCTTCAGATTTTATTTGTATAAGTAATAATGGTTATTATCATATTTATACAGAAGTGTTTGGGTGCACCTATGATGATTTTCTTGGCATGTATTTCTAGAGGTGGAATTAGAACAAAGACATGACCATTTCTTTGGTCCTTTGATACATATTGCTAATTGCCCCTCAGGAAAGGGGTTTTTTAATGGCTTTACAGCTATTTAAAAATATATAACGTTCTTTTTGCCTAATTTATGATTTCTCTGCATTTGACACTCATAAAAAGAGAACTGTCCTTGGTGAATTAAAAAAAATTTTTTTGTCTAAGTAACAGTATGAGATAAAATTCATTTGTTGATGGAGGTAAGTATAGTAAGCACCACAAGCAGATACTTTGTAAAATTTTCTCTCATTTCACTAAACATTTTTATGGCAATTAAATTTTACCAAAATAAAGAGAAAAAACAAAAAACTTAGTTTGATTAGTTTTGGCTTCTGGTTTAATACTTATAACAAATGTTTACCAACTACACTTTTATTTATATTTTGGGTATATTTTTCACGTTATAACTGTTTGTTTCATATTTGTCTCCCCAGTAGGCTGTAAGCCCCTTGAAGGACTAAATAAGTTCAGTGTTCTTTCACAGTCTTAATACCTTTTATTTCCTGTAGTACTTTGTAGTTATTAGAATAGATGGATATATATCAGCTCACTTGATTTCTTTTATAACAGCCCCTTATGGGATAAGGAATTATTTTGAAACTTAGAGAGCTTTAAGTGACTTGTCTAAAATCACAAAACTATTACATTTGCCCATCCTCATCCTGCCCATGCTTTCTACCTAGGGTTAGCTCGCTACAGCATTTGGCCAAGAAAACCAGATTCCCCTAGATGAATCTCAAAGATAAATATCCTCACTGCAGTACTTTGGCTTCTTCCATTAAAAAAATAAAACTATAGAGACCTTATCCAGGGGAAATAGGAAGAAAAGCCAGGGAATCAGAGCTGCTCTCTTGCCAGAGATGCATGTTCTGATGGGAGAAGATGGTGAAAGATATCTGTGCCAGATCCCACGCGGGAAAGAAGCTGTCTGAGATCCGAGGAAACATCCGTCTGCTAAGAGGAGCCAGCAGCCTGTTGACAAAAATTTGGGAGGGGAGGGGGAGTCAGAACTCTTCTTTTTTTTTTTTAATAAATTTATTTTATTTTTATTTATTTTTGGCTGTGTTGGGTCTTCGTTGCTGCACACAGGCTTTCTCTAGTTGCACAGAGCTGGGGCTACTCTTTGTTGCGGTGCTCGGGCTTCTCATTGCGGTGGCTTCTCTTTTTGTGGAGCACGGGCTGTAGCGCGCGGGCTTCAGTAGTTGTGGCTCACAGGCTCTAGAGTGCAGGCTCAGTAGTTGTGCCACATGGGCTTAGTTGCTCCACGGCATGTGGGATCTTTCTGGACCAGGGATTGAACCCATGTCTCCTGCATATTGGCAGGTGGATTCTGAACCAGTGTGCCACCAGGGAGGCCCAGAACTCTTCTTTTTGTGTGACTTTAGATAAGTCACTTAAACTCTTTGAGTCTCAGATTCTCATCTGTACAATAAAGAGTTTATATTAAAAAAATAAATAAAATCACAAAACTGGGGCTGAGGTCAGGGCCTGCTTTTGTGACACGTAGTTAATCTTTAGGCATTGAATAGCTGCAACACTGTCCAGGAGAACTTTGTGCAGTGTTGGAAATGGCCTATAATGATGAGCTGTCCAGTACCGTAGTCACTAGCTACATGTGGCTGTTGGGCACTTGACATGTGGCTAGTGTGACTAAGGCACTAAGTTTTAAATTTAACTTATTTAGTCTTAATTTAAATAACCACACGTGCCTAGTGGGGAATACCATGTTTTTGGACAGTGCAGATCTAAATTCATAGGTAGAGTAACTGTTTGCAAGGATGTTCTAGCAGGGCTCACACATTGGCACTGGATTTAAAGTACTCCCTGTGTAATTCTGTGATTCTGTAAACTCTGAACTGTAAAACAAGTAAATCTACATATATGTACCCAGGAAGTCAGTTTGAATACATTTGGAAACCATCTTTGGTAGTTCCCCCCCACCCCTTTTCCTTTTATTCAAGTGTGGTTGAAGAGACTTTTTTTTTTTTTTTTTTTTGGCTGCGTTGTGTGGCATGCAGGATCTTAGTTCCCCAACTGAGGATCGAACCCGGGCCCTCAGCAGTCAAAGAGCGGAGTTCTAACCACTGGACTGCCAGGGAATTCCCTCTCTTTGCTCCTCTACTTCTTTAAAGATCTCAGCTTTCTCTCCTCGGAAAAGGAGAGAGATTTTGTTAAGTTATTATGATTAACCCTATCCTGGATTATTCCTTTTCTCCAACAGTAATCTATCTTAATCTGTACTCATGTAAAAGCGGAACAGTAAGTATTCCTAAATCATTTCATGCAAGTACATGATTAGTCCTTAACAGGATGTCAGCTCCCTGAGGACAAAGCCCTGGTTCCCATTTTGTGCCCTTTAAAATGGTCAACAAATGTATGTTGTGTATCTAATTCTGTGAAGAATTCAAAGAGGGTAGAAGTGGTCTAGAAAAGAATCTTTGAGTTTAATTAACGTTCAAGTAAATAGTGGTCATGCATCTTGGGTTTGGGTCATTTCCTGTGTATGAAGAGGAGAGATCAGCCCGCTTTGGGTAACCATTCAACGCCTAATAAGAAAAGGGTTAATCTTTTATTTTAGCCACTTCGTGTTGGGAAATGCTGTGAGCTGTTTGTGTCCTCCCAAAATTTATATGCTGAAACTATTCCAGTATGATGCTATTAGGAGGTGAGCTCTTTGGTAGATGATTCGGTCATGAGGGTGGAACCCCCATGAGCGGGATTAGTGCCTTTATAAAACAGACCCCAGAGAGCTCCCTTGCCCCTTCCACCATGTGAGGTGACACAGCGTGAACACAGCCATCTATGGACCAGGAGGCAGGCCCTCACCAAGCAGGAAGTCTGTCAGCACCGTGATCTTAGTCTTCCCAGTCTCCAGAACTGTGAGAAATAAATTTCTGTTGTTTATGAGCCACCCGGTCTGTAGTATTCTGTCAGAGCAACCCTAATGGACTAAGGCAGGAAAACAAACATGTTTAATCAAATGTAATTAGAAAATGCTGCTGGTTATGAGCAGATTTGACTTCCTGATTGGTATCAGAGGAGGAGGAGGATTAGCAGAAAAACATAAAGCTTAGATTATCTTTGTCTGCCATTTAGTGGCTCTTAATGCAAAATATATTTTGTTTTCAGAAACTGTGGAGAACCTGTTGTAATTTGGGAATATTATAAACTTCTGATGTGATTATCAATGTATGAAAAGCTCTGTCAGAGTTACTTAGCGTTCTTGCTGCTTGAGTTTGGAGAGCCCTGGCATCTTAAGTTTTACAAGGTAGCACGTCACATTTATACACTTGAAACTTTGAGAAAGGGACATGTGTTTTTACAGAGAGAGTTTTGCATCCTTGTGTGCTGAGGCCTGCTGTCTTCTCTCTATACCTGTAACCTTTAGCCTTTACATTGACTATCTGGGAGTGGATCTGAAAGCAGGAAGCTCTGGAGGGAAACTACAGAGCAGTAAGCTGTTCCAAGGTGTTTGTCTTGTAAAACTAGTAGCCGTATTCACTCATTCTAGAAAGTTTATTGATTTTGTGCCAGGCAGTGTGCAAGGTTCTAGGACTGAAAATGAGAGAGATTAAGTTCCTGGCTTTGAGTTGCTCGCAGAGGTGTAGATGATATTTAAACAGGTGAATTAATTGTATTGTAGCATGTAAATGCTGTCTTTAAGAGACCTGTGAGCAGTTTGCAGTGAGTATTGTACAGCCGTATAGGATTTGCATATCTTATCAAAACAATCTTGTGAAATAGGTGGTATTAATATCCTCATTCTACAGAAGAAGAAATTGAAAATGGAGAAGTGCCCTAGATTTTATTATTGATAAGTGCCAGACTTAAACTTCTGATTATAATCTTATGATCCTTGCACTGTTGACCAGTTCGCTTCTTAATAATTACCTTCCTCCTTTCCTTAGCTGGGGAATCCCCAAAGGATTATGGGGCTTGCACCTCATTCACTGTTACTCTACCACAGGCATGCATTTGGTCCTGTTTCAGGACCATCAAGGTCATCAACAAAAGTGTGTGCCGGTTTCATAATTGAAAAAGTTTATCAACTGAAAATTTTAGCATTTGTGTCCACAAACCAGCTGAAGGACTCTCAGACATTCTAAAAATGCCGGGCCATTGAATTAAGGGTGATAAACATACCAGTTTCAACTGGTTGAATGAGCACATTCATGAATGTGTATTTGACAAAGCTGGCTCTGTGTAAATAAGCATCAGAAGAGCAGGCCAGGTGAAGCTGAGAGAGCCCGGGCCAAGCTAAACAGGAACATGGGCTACGGAGTTCGGTTGATTCAAACCTCAGCTCCATCATACACACTGCAACTTGGCCTGGAGCTTCTCTTTGTGCCATCGTAGTACATGCCTCAAAGTGGTGCCTTACTGTGGGGATTCAATGGGGGCGTGTGTGCCTGGCACAGTGGTGCTTAGTGAGTGTGTGTTTGAACCCCTTCTCCTGTGATCAGCACATTAAGACTGACTTTGGCTGCAATTTTGTAAAACTAACCAACAATTGATCTTGAATACCTTGGACGCCATGATTACTAAGATGGAGTCTTAAAAGTGATACACATTAAAAAAAAATTTTTTTTAATTTATTTATTTTTGGTCGCACTGGGTCTTCGTTGCTGTGTGCGGGCTTTCTCTAGTTGCGGTGAGCGGGGGCTGCTCTTCGTTGCGGTGTGCGGGCTTCTCGTTGCGGTGGCTTCTCTTGTTGCAGAGCACGGGCTCTAGGTGCGTGGGCTTCAGTAGTTGCAGCATGTGGGCTCAGTAGTTGTGACGCACGGGCTTAGTTGCTCTGCAGGATGTGGGATCTTCTCGGATCAGGGCTCGAACCCGTGTCCCCAGCAATGGCAAGCGGATTCTCAACCACTGTGCCACCAGGGAAGTCCAAAAGTGATAAACATCTTTAACTAGTAGAATAAACTACCTTTAGATGATTTTTATAATTCTTTATTAATAATACATTGTTTATGTGGTATTTGAGAGCTCATGTAGTATTTTAGTAAATAGTATTTTAGTTCATTGTGTCTTAAATTTTTACCAACAAACTACCCTTAGTAACAGAGAAAAGTAAGTCCTCTGAGGAGAATAATGTAGAGAGGAGGTTGTGTGTGTGTGTGTGTGTGTGTGTAGAATAGCTCAAAATGGCAAATAGGACATTTTTTGAAGGTCTACATTATATCTTGTATTTTTATCACATCAATATTCCATTTTTCTCCATAAGAAATTTGCACTACTACCAATAGAATGTTTTAAATGTCTTGCCATTATAAAATTGATGGCATTTCAGGAAGTTAAGCTTGTTTACCCTCGGCTTCCAATATGCCTGGCACATTCCCCGTACCCTTTACTCGCCCACGTCATGGGAGAATCACCATCCTACTACAGCAGCACAGCAGACTGATGAAATAGATTTAGTACTTATTTCATAGTTGAGGAGATTGAGGCCCACACATTGTAGTTTACCCAGGGTTACACAGCTGTGAAGCAGGAGAACTGGGAGGTTCTCTTAGAAGGCATCCCAAGTTCCCAAATCCAGCCTTCTCTTAGGTCACTCCTACAGTAGTTAGGTAATATTTACTAAGAAGAAGATGGTATGTAATGTGCTGGGTATGAGTTGATAATAAACAGAATTGTAAGTAGTTCCCTACCCTTTGAGCAGTTCGATTGGTCTGTCAAGATGCTAACATGGGGTAAAAGGTAAATAACAAAACTAAGTGATGCAAGCCATCAAATAAGTGATAGAGGTAGAAGTTATCCAGAGTTCTGAGAAGGAAGCATTCAGACTGAGCTGAAGAATATGGAAAGGCTTTGTGCAAGAACAGAGACTCGATTTTACAGTAGTCAGTGTTTCTCTCCCCTGTTCCTCTGGTCTTTTGTTTACTGCTGATAATGGCTGAAAAGTATCTAATTGCAAGTTTAAGTCTTTTTTGGCTTTTTTGTTGTTTGGAAGGTGTTCGTATTTTTACAGTTTACCCTAGAATAAACAATTTTTTAATTGCACAAGTTTTTTCTACTCTTTTCCGTCCTTGATAGTATTAAGGAAATGATCTGATACTAACCCTTAGATGAATTTTATTTGATTTACAAGTTTCCTTTTTCATTCCTCATAGAGCATATTACTCATTCATCTAGAAAAGTTTGGAAAGATTTTCATAATAGGGTTTAGTTGACAGGAATAGCCGAAAAGGGAAATGGTTCTGATGGAAGAGAATCAAGTTCAAATGTTGATGGGCTTAGGAGCAGGGACAAAAGACCCAGAGGAGGTGAAGACAGGAAGAGACACGGTGTCCTTATGGAGTTGATGTGGGGACATGGAGGATACAGGTGAGAAACACAGTGTCAGCCCTGCAGCTGGGAGCCCCTCTTAAGTCATAGACTTTTAGGACTGGCAGGGATTTCAAAGACCCGCTTCATTTTACAGATGAAGAAATAGCCTGAAGAGGCTAAGTAACTTGCTCAAGGTCACTCATAAAAGTGACAGAGCTGGGATGAAAACCCACATCCCAAGTAAGAAGCCAGCATTCCTACCATACTTCCCCCAAGATCTAAGCGTGCAGAACCCTGAACTAGAGGAATATTCCTAAATGTGGTATTTAAGGACCTTTTGCTATTGCCGTTGTTTCTCATACACCGGAGCTGTTTGGAGATGCCAAGATTAATTTATCTGATGAAAGAAGGCATGTTGTATTAACATACAGCACGTCAGCATTTCTCAGCCGTTTGTGAAGCGCACTCTCTCTGATGTTTTCTCCCCACCTTCCAGGTAGCCCTACTAGCCAAGGACAGTTATATTGAGCTTTATTTTATTTATTTATTTATTTTAAAATAAATTTATTTATTTTTGGCTGTGTTGGGTATTTGTTGCTGCGCAGGGGCTTTCTCTAGTTGCAGCCAGTGAGGGCTACTCTTCGTTGTGGTGCACGGGCTTCTCATTGCGGTGGCTTCTGTTGTGGAGCACGGGCTCTAGGTGCATGGGCTTCAGTAGTTGTGGTGTGCAGGCTCAGTAGTTGTGGCTCGCAGGCTCTAGAGCGCAGGCTCAGTAGTCGTGGCACACGGGCTTAGTTGCTCCGCGGCATGTGGGATCTTCCCGGACCAGGGCTCGAACCCGTGTCCCCTGTGTTGGCAGGCAGATTCTTAACTACTGTGCCACCAGGGAAGTCCTTGATTGAGTTTGTTGTTGTTGAGTTGCATGAGCTGTTTGTGTATTTTGAAAATTAAGCCCTTGTCGGTTGCATTATTTGCAAATATTGTCTCCTAGTCTGTAGGTTGTCTTTTCATTTTGTTTTTGGTTTCCTTTGCTGTGCAAACGCTTGTAATAAGTTTGATTAGGTCCCATTTGTTTATTTTTGCTTTTATTTCTATTGCCTTGGGAGTCCTTTAGCAATTCTTAATGAAATTAAAGTGAAATGAAAGTTACATACTCTCAGTATTTGATGCAAAGAAAACATTTGTTTTTCTTTTCTTTTTTTCCCTAGGTGGTTCTGGAATGGAGCCGGGATCAATACCATGTTTTGTTTGATTCCTACAGAGACAATATTGCTGGGAAGTCCTTTCAGAATCGGTGAGAAGAGATCAGTTTTGGAGAGTAGCTTATTTGGGCTTAAATAAGCCATGAAATCACCCATGCTTTAAATAGAACAGTTGAAGGGGTCTTTCCAAGTTGTAGGTATGGTTTAGCTTGTTCAAGACTACTCCCATGTGAAGGAACCTTGTAGTCCATCCTCATGTTTTATGGATGAAAAATTTGATTGCCAAAGAGCAATCCTGCTCTGCAGTATATTGAGTACTTTAAGTTACACGATCTTGCTTTGTCCTTGTCCCAGTTCTGTGAGGTCAAGGTAATTCCATCCCCCTGTAGGATGAGGAAGCCAGGAGGCTACTCTGCAGCCAGTTCCAAGCCCCGGCCACTGTTCTCCTGTTGACATCACTGTGTTAACCAGGGCATCTGCTGTGGTATCCACCAGGACTGGACGCCCACGTGCCCCTGTGGTCACCACATCTGGCTGCCTCGCTGTGGGGAGGAGCAAACAACCTCACAGCTTGGGTCTTTTTCTCCTTAAAGCCAAGCTTCTTGGTGTAGCCACTCCTGAATGCTGCCTTTGCCCTTTTCCTTGGAGATTTTTCCCTCCCTCACAAGACAGACCTCAAAATGAAAGCAATCTTTTCCAACATCCTCCTTCCCTTTCTCACAGCTAAAATAAGTCACACAGGGTCTTTTCATTTTTTTGTCTGTAAAACTGTTACTTGTGTGGTTTTATATCATAAAAGCAATATATGTCTATGGTTGAAAACAGTTCAAACATTATAGAAAAAGAAAAAGTAAAGCGTCTCTCTGTTCCATTCTGAATTTCCCCTGACCCAGAGGAACCATGGTTAATGAATTTTTGTTTTGGATTCTTCTGGTGACCATCCTTTTAACTTAAAAAAAAAAAAGCAAAAACAAAAAAACAGAGTTCTCTCCTTTTTGATTTACTCACTTTATGCAGTATCTATTAACTGCTTTCCACTGTAGTGGCGCACAGCTAATCACTGTAGGGCAAGGAGCACGGGGTGACCAAAAATAAATGTGAGGTAGCTAACAAAGGTAGTTAACCTCACGGATAGACCTTGGTCTGACTGCCAGAGGCCATAATCAGAAACTTCCCTAGATCCTGACTGTCCATTTTCCCTTGAGGATAGACACCATAAGTCCTCCTCTCTACCTTCACTGAACCAGAAAACCTAGTGAAAGTATAACTAGTAATTGGTGTCAATTGGTGCACCTGGACCATTTTCTGGGAGCCTCTAGACTGCATCGGCAATTCTGCTGGAGCCCTTGTCCCCGCTTAGAAGCACTTCGCTGCGCCTCCATCCACTTGTTATGAGTGCCTATACGGTCCCTATCAAATAAGTAGTTTTTTTAAAAAGCTGTGCTAGTTAGACATAGATGTATGCACTATTATAGTCCTGAACCTCTCAGCGAAGAAGGGCTGTGGGATTCCTTGAGTTAGCCCAAGCTTTACTTTAAGCAAGTGAATGGCCAAGTAGGGAAACTCTAGATCTTTCTCTTAGGATCTCTTAAAACAGCAGTTTCCAAAGAACCTGGGGGATCTGCGAAATCAGAGCTATATTTATAACAGCGCTGAGGTGTTATTTGCCTTTTTTACTGCGTTGACATTTGCACGAATTGTGTAAAAGCCATGGTGGGTAAAATTGCCACACCTTAGCACAAGCCACTGTATTCAGCACCACCACATATCTGCACGGGGCAGAAAAAAAGCCGGTTCGCTTAAGAATGTTCCTGAGGAAGCAGTAAGAATCGTTGATTTGATTCTACCCTGACCCCGTGAGTACACATTTTCTTAATGTTCTGTGTGATGCAACGGGAAGCACACCTCAGGCACTTGACTGCATGGTGATTGTCTTGAGGAAAAGCCCTCTCGTGGTTGTTTGAGTTGCAACCCGAACTCACTGTTCTGTTTCATGGATCACCATTGTTATAACTTGACAGATGACAGTGTCATTACTCAGACTTGGTTATATTTGGCAGGTATTTTCTTGACAGTGAACAAAGCGATCCTGTGTTTGAAAGGAAAGAAATGATAGTATTTGCGGCCAAAGATAAAATTTGAGCTTTGAAGTGAAAATTAGAATTTTGGAAAACTTGTTTCCACCACTGTAAGCCTAACAGTTTCCAATACTGTAAAGACTTCTCTGATTAGATTTGCAGCATTATCCAAGAAAATTGCATTTGTTAATATTATGTAAGAAAAGTAAGGAAATACGTCACCTTTTGGCAGAGCTGCATAACTCAGTAAGCTGTTGTTTTCCAGATAACCAATGCATTGATGTTACAGAATTTCACATGGGTGAAAGCCATTCAAAGTGCAAGAAAGACCAATGGATTTTAGTGTAAAAGCACAAAAAGTTCATTAATGTAGTTTCAGATTATACATTGCAACTAAATTTTAAGAAACTTCCACTTATTTTGGTATAGTATCAAAGAAGAATATCCACTATTATTTGAAAAGTCTATTAAAATACGCCTCCCCTTTCCAAGTACGAATCTGTGGGCCTGGGTATTCTTCAACCAAAAGAGCACATGAGAACAGATTGAATTCAGATGATTTGAGATGCTTGCTTGCTTGCTTCTGCTAAGTCATTAAAGAGATTTGGAGAAATGTAAAGCAATGCCTCTCTTCTCACTAAATTATTTTGTTGTTTCAGAAAATACTGCTATTTTCATTTAGTTTTTATTCTATTTTATTTCTTTTTAATTTCCTTATTTTTGCTGCTTTGTGTCTTTGTTGCTGTGCATGGGCCTTCTCTAGTTGCGGTGAGCAGGGGCTACTCATCATTACGGTGCACGGGCTTCTCATTACAGTGGCTTCTCTTGTTGTGGCACGCAGGCTCAGTAGTTGTGGCTCTTGGGCTCTAGAGCGCAGGCTCAGTAGTTGTGGCGTACAGGCTTAGTTGCTCCACGGCATGTCGGATCTTCCCTGACCAGGGCTTGAACCCTGCTCATTGCATTGGCAGGCAGATTCTTAACCACTGTGTCACCAGGGAAGTCCTATTTTATTTTTTAAAAATATTTATTTATTTATTTGGTTGCACCGGGTCTTAGTTGTGGCTTGCTGGCTTCTTAGTTGCGGCAGGCGGGCTCCTTAGTTGTGGCATGTGAATTCTTAGTTGTGGCATGCATGTGGGATCTAGCTCCCTGACCAGGGATCGAACCCGGGCCCCCTGCATTGGGAGCGCGGAGTCTTAACCACTGCGCCACCAGGGAAGTCCCTGCTCTTTTCATTTAAAAAGTTATTTATGTTAACCCATGAAGGGGTTTATTAATGTTTTAAAATGAATTTTTGAATGTCTGATTTATTTTCAAAAATGGCAAGTGTGAGTCATTAGAGAAATGCAAATCAAAACTACAATGAGGTATCATCTCACACCGGTCAGAATGGCCATCATCAAAATATCTAGAAACAATAAATGTTAGAGAGGGTGTGGAGAAAGGGGAACCCTCTTGCCATGTTGGTGGGAATGTAAATTGATACAGCCACTATGGAGAACAGTATGGAGGTTCCTTAAAAAACTAAAAATAGAACTACCATATGACCCAGCAATCCTACTACTGGGCGTATACCCTGAGAAAACCATAATTCAAAAAAAGTCATGTATCACAATGTTCATTGCAGCACTATTTACGATAGCCAGGACATGGAAGCAACCTAAGTGTCCATCGACAGATGAATAGATAAAGAAGATGTGGCACATATATACAATGGAATATTACTCAGCCATAAAAAGAAACGAAATTGAGTTATTTGTAGTGAGGTGGATGGACCTAGAGTCTGTCATACAGAGTGAAGTAAGTCAGAAATAGAAAAACAAATACCGTATGCTAACACATATATATGGAATCTAAAAAAAAAAAGGCTCTGATGAACCTAGGGGCAGGACAGGAATAAAGACACAGACGTAGAGAATGGACTTGAGGACATGGGGAGGGGAAGGGTAAGCTGGGACTAAGTGAGAGAGTGGCATGGACATATATACACTACCAAATGTAAAATAGATAGCTAGTGGGAAGCAGCTGCATAGCACAGGGAGATCAGCTCTGTTTTGTGACCACCTAGAGGGGTGGGATAGGAAGGGTGGGAGGGAGACGCAAGAGGGAGGGGATATGGGGATATATGTATATGTATAGCTGATTCACTTTGTTATAAAGCAGAAGCTAACACACCATTGTAAAGCAATTATACTCCAATAAAGCTGTTAAAAAAAAACAGGAAGTAAATTATATCCAACCACACACACACACACACAAAAAGGAAATGGCAAGTGTAGATAGTTATAACCTAAAAACAAAAGCTTTTGGGTTCCTTAAGAATTTTTAAGAGTGTGAAGTGTCTGGACCCTAAAAAGTTTGAGAATAATTTCTTAATGTAGCAGTTCTCAAGCTTCAGTGTGCAGCAGAATTCCACAGAGGTCTTGAGAAAATACAGTTTCTCCCCACCTCCAGAGTTTCTGCATCTGTAGGTCTCAGAGGGATGCAGAGAATTTTCATTTCTAACAAGTTCACTGGTGATACTGAAACCACTGGTCTGGTGACCACGCTTTGACAACTATTGTATTAACGGGTTCTTAATGAAACATAATTTTCCTCCTTCTCCAACTTTTATTTTAACAATGCTGATTTTCCTAAGAAAAGCTCAAAATGGCCTTCTTTTACTCCCAACATTTATTGAGTACTCACTCAGCTTACTGTGTCTGATGCTGTACTGCGTGCTGATGGTGCACAGATGCATAAATCTCTGCCTCAACGGAGCCTCAAAACTTTTAGAAGGAAAACTAGCTCAGAAAATCTAGATACTGAGGTCAGCAGTTTTAATAAAACACTCTTGTTCTCTTTCTGAAGGGGGTGTGTGTGTGTTTTAAATATTTCTTCTCTTAATTTTAGATTGCATTAAAATATAGTTTGATTGGGCTTCCCGGGTGGCGCAGTGGTTGAGAATCCGCCTGCCGATGCAGGGGACACGGGTTCGTGTCCCGGTCCGGGAAGGTCCCACATGCCGCGGAGCGGCTGGGCCCATGAGCCATGGCCGCTGAGCCTGCGCGTCCGGAGCCTGTGCTCCGCAATGGGAGAGGCTACAGCAGTGAGAGGCCCGCGTACCAAAAAAAAAAAAAAGAATATATATATATATATATATAGTTTGATTTTTATGTAGGGATATTTCAAAATTATCTAATTTCGATGATGACAAGAAAATGGATCATATGTAATATTTAATATGTTCGAACATATTTTTAAAAACCATAATGTTTATAGGAAGTTTTCATTGTTTTGCTAGTGTTTCTACATGTCTTTTTAATGTTGTTTGCCCTGAATGAAAAAAAAATCCCATTCTATATGCCAGTAACAAGGGAATATGTGAACTGTCTACTGCTGCTAATTGTGAGGCCTTAAGTCAGTCTGGGGCTCAATTTTGTCATCTCTAAAATGTAGATATTAGATTAAGTGTAAAATCTCTTCCAACTTTGTTTCTAAGATACTACTCATGTTCTAAGTTTTCTTCTCTGCTTTATGTGATGTAGAACCAAGGAACTATTAAGTGCCTTCACACTTAAACTAAACTAATTAAAATAAAAGGTATCACCACGGCTTTGGTTCTGAATCATAGGTAACCTTCTTAGTCTTCAGCTTCTTCCTTCTCATTTGGAAACTAAGATAGTGGTCTGTGGTTAGAACAAAAGACTCACACTCACTGTGACCATGTCTAATAAGTAGAAAAACAACTGACTCACTGACCAGGGGCAGATCACACGATCTCCTCAGGGTTGTCGGTTTAACACCAGAGAATTGGATTGATCATGTAATACAGCCTTACTAGAAGCACCAGGACATAAATGCATTATTATATACTTATGCTGTTTTCCTCAGTTGAACTTGCATGGATATCTCTTGACTCTATTAAAACAATCTTTAATAGCAGATAATTACTCTTACAGAAAAGCTTTGGAATGTGCAAATTTTTGCCTCCTTTTTAAAAGCCTTTTCTTTCTAAAATATGTCACTTAAGCTTTTTTTTTTTCCAAATTAATTTTTAGTCTGAGCATAGATAGATCACCTGTGAACTTGGGAGTGAGATGACTCTGGGTAATTTACTTGTGGGTAATGTGAGGCATTTTTTTTTAATAGAAAAGACTAATGTTTATGTTGTGGGAATGAACTAATAGTTATTTGGACAGTAAATACATATTAAACCCCACTATGTCCCAGGCACTATTCCTAGGCATGTAGTGATGAACAAGAGGAGCTCATTGACCTCATCTAGAACTGATATTTTAGTGGGGAAGGCTTTTTTCGTTTTAAACTTAAAAACATGAACTATAATCTACCTATAAATCAGTAGTTCTCAATGTGAGTTTTTGGACCAGCAGCATTGGCATTACTTGGGAACTTGTTAGAAATGCAGATTCTGGGGCCCCACTCCAGACCAAATGAATCAGAGACTCTGGGGATGGAGCCCAGCCATCTGTTTTGAAAGTCCTACAGGTGATTCTGATGTCTGCTAACATTTGGGAACCATCCATATAGACACATGCAGAAGAAAACCTAGATGAGGAAGCATTTGCATATCGTTACGGTAGGAAGAGAGAGCCTGAGCCTGTACAGGAAAGAGAGGAACTAATTAATGAAGAGGGGCACAGAATGCATGACACCATTTTTGCCTTAGAGATAGTTGATCTAGTGGAAGACAGACGTCAAAAAAAATAGTACAACCAGTATGCTAAGGATTCTTTAGAGTACAAAGTACAGTGGAAGTTGCTTCTTAAGCAGTATATTTTCTTTGTGGGAGGTGAGGGAGGAGGGCATTTGGGGAATGAGGAAGTGGTTAAAAAGAAGCATGAAAGAAACGATATTCTAGGCAGAGGGAGAAGCTTGTTTAAAGACACAGAAGCCTGCAAGTTCTTATCCTGTTTGGGTAAGGGCATACACATGGAGCATCTAGAGCACAGGGTATAGATTATGAAGGAGTTTAGACTTTATTCTACAGGCAGTGGTGCACCTTTACGGGAGGGTTGGTAGATGCTCAGCTGTCACTTGTGTCTGAGTATGAGCTGATCGATTCCGCATTTTCCCCATGAAGCTCTGGGTCCCCTGGAACCTCTTTGACCTTCATCTCCTCTTATGCTCTTCCCTTTGTTCCTGTTGGCTCTGCCACACTGGCCTCTAGTTCCTTAACCATGCCAGATAGGCAGCTGCCTCAGGGCATTTGCACATGATGTTTCCGTTCTCTGGGCTCTTCTTCCCCAGTTGCCCACATGGCCTGCTTCCTCACTTCCTTCATCTCTTTGCTGAAATGCCACCTTCCAGTAAGGCCATCTCTGCTCTCCCTGTTTAAAACTGACCCTCCACTTAGACATACTGTGTATCCTCATTTTCTGCTTTATTTTCTTTATAACATGGAACATCATCTGACTTCACTTATTTGGTTTATTTCCTGTCTTCACCTTTCTAGAATGTAAGCTTCATGACGGCATAGATTTTGTTTTTTTTGTTTACTACTGAGTCCCCAGCACCTAGAACAGTGCCTAGCACATACTGAGTGCTCAGTAAATATTTATTCAACAGATGGATAAGCACTCCTTTCATCCAGTCATCTCACTTGCTTCTTTTAAGCTATAAGTGTTTGTCACTCTATTTTTTTCCTTCCATAATTTGAAAGATTTATCCACCAAACTGCATTTGTTTTCCCCTGAGATAATTAACCCTGTGGCCAAAAGTCAGGTTTTGGTTAGTCTTTGGAGCCCTTCGTGCTGCCAGGGGCCCGATCCTGAGCCTGGCCTGTGAGAAAGACAAAAGGAGGGTAGCTTTAGGTCCTTGGCCTAAAAAAAAAAAAACCAGCAACCAAAAAAAACAACCCCCCCCAAAAAAAACCCCCAAAAAACAAAAAAACTGTTTCTTGGAAAAGATCAAACCTGAAACAGAATTATCTGAATTATGTCTGTGTCACTATGAACTCCCATGTTGTAGGTCTGGAGCAGGCTCTGAAAGATGGGTAGGATTATGGTAAGTTGATGAAGGAAAGGAGAAGAAAGCTTTCAGCAGGGGTAAAACCTGAACAAAAACACTGGGATGGAGCTTAGACAGGATACTCAAGAATTAAAAGCCTGCCTGACTCCTTAGGGGTAAGATAGTAAGGGAAAAATCAAGCAGGCTCGGGAAGGTCTTCTATGCTAGTAGTGTTCAAGTAAATCATTGAGTTCCTCACGTTGCAGGCACAAATCCTAATCCGCTGGGTAGGGAACAAAACAGGTATGTTTCCTGCCGCCTTGGAGCTTACATTCTAGGGGAGGGACACATGAATTACCAGTGTATGTAACATGTTAATTATTTAATAGGTGATCATTGCTATGAAAAAAAACCCAAAAAGAGTAGGGCAAACAGGATGGGGAGGGGCCGGGCTTGGGGGCAACTGGGAATGGGAAGGCTGTAGCATTAAAGAGGGCCAGGTCTTCATTGTGGACTGCTGGCTAACTCTTTTTTTGGTCATTTTGTTGAAGCTTCTAATTTCTTTTCTATGTTTGGCTGCATTTGTATCCCAGCTTTCTCACTTGCTAAACTGAGAATGTAGCAGTTTAAAGTGAGCTTCTAAGACCTCCCCCACAGCCTGAAAACTGAAGGGACAGCAGCCTCTACCGGGTAGCTGTGATGACCAGACGATGCAGAACCGCATAGAGTGTCAGGCAGAATGCAACTCACAGAGACGGTGCTCAGTAAATATTAGTGCCCCAGCCCCAGTTTGAAAGCATGCAAGTCTGTGATATACGCCATGGTTGGATCACCTTTTCGCTGATTTTTTCCTAACCTCTGAGTTTAAACCCTGTTATGCTCTTATCCCCAAGTATGTTGGCAACATGCACATAAGCTGGAGGACTTGTGGGTTTACCCTAGGCTCTGTCTGCCCATGCCGATCGACGTGGTTTACACCTGGGTGAATGGCACAGATCTTGAGCTACTGAAGGAACTGCAGCAAGTCAGAGAACAGATGGAGGAGGAGCAGAAAGCAATGAGGTAAAACTGATCGTCAGAAAACAAGACACACAAAGCTCTACAATTGTAACTAATGGTACATTTCAGAAGGTAAGATGATGCTTACACTGCTGTTCAAACAAGAATCTGCATCTCAAATTCATGCCGTTACAAGATTCTGGCAGTCATGCAGCCGACCCTTGTTTCTTGGCGCCCAAGGAGGACTCGGCCACTTCGGTGAGATCTTGGCCTCACTTTGTCAGGTGGCCATCTCATGAATGTGGTGTTCTAGTGATGCCTTGGTCTCCAAAGGGCCTAAAGGTGGAGGAGCCACCTAAGGGAGCGCTGGGCTTCCTGCTCATTCAGTCTGAGTCCCAGATGTGATAGCTTCATGAAGTAAGGTTTTATTATGCAAAATTGCTACACAGTAAGATGGATTAGTCCCTTGAAAATAAAACAGGCCTAGAGACATACGTTTTTTTCCATTTGATAAAGGCAGTAAAAAGTATATTTGTTACCCTTTTTAATATCAAATAGTATACTATGGAACTAGAAACCTTGGTAATTTTTTTAAATACGGAATTTTGATTATCTTATTTACTTTATCTGGGAAAAGTACAGTGGGCTTCTGGAGAGCCTTCTGAGCTGGAGATCTGGCTGATGTAACTTCCCTCTGATTCCTCAGGAGTATTTACCGAGAATTTCCCCATTAATTTCCTTGTAAATGTTATGGGTGCACCCCAGTTGCAGGTCTTTGGCCATGTTATACTGCAACACATTTGTCTCTCTCTCTGTGTTCCTCCCCAGCACATGAAAATCACTTTGATAGCCTCGTAACTATGTTTTACTAGTAAAATGTAAAAGCTTATATTTTAAGTAAACTTTTGTGGTTACTGTGGGTGGTACATGATAATATTTGTTGATCATAGCGTATTAAAATGGATAATTTATTATGCATCTTAAATGTTATACACAGTACAGTACTTCTTAACTTACTGGTTGGTTCTCGTGGAGTAACCAGGAAAATCAATGTTGTTAAGTTCCCTCATTCACATGTAAGTCTAGCACTAGTCCATGCATATATAATGAAATCTATTTGCTTTCACTAGAGAAATCCTTGGGAAGAACACAACGGAACCAACTAAGAAGAGGTAAGCATTTTGATTTTCCTCTCAGTAGTGAAAATCAAAGAAAGGAGTGAGGTGAAACGTCTAGGTTCTTCTCCCTTGCTTTTGTTGAGTACACAACAAAACGGAGTAAGTATTTTTTACTTACTCTGTTGCTCCTGTTCAGTCCCTCTTCTTTTGGTTTTTGACCCCCAAATTAAGTGCATCCATTAGATGACAAAACAGAGGCACAGCTGATTGAGAACTCTGGTTATTCTGGTTGCAGCTAACCAAAGCTTTATCGTTTCTAGATACATTAAGGTTTTTCTTCTTTGTCGTTTCCATTAATCTGTCTTGATGTGCTGTTCTCTTGGTTCACTTAAGTCTAACTTACACCAGTGTTTTCATTTATAGAAACTATGTCCATTGTTTATGTGTTCAGTGTATATTTTCTTATCTTTAAAAGCTGTCATAGTTGTATGTCTTATATTTAAGCACTTGGGAAGGAGTTTTAACCCAATGACAAGAATCAGATGATCTCTCTTGATTTGAATCATACCTGACTCTGATAGGTCCTTAAAACAAGACTGTCTCACTAACAAGCGGAAAACTCGTTAACTGCCACTTCCCCAATGAACCATTAGACTTAAAATAGAAGAGTTATTCATAGAAATGATCCAAAAGTGCCTTCTGAATCATCTGTTAATGTTAATTATGCATATTTATTTATAAATATCTATTGCTAATACTGTTATTTTTATTGTTTATTTTTTCATTAATTTATTTTTGGCTGCATTGGGTCTTCGTTGCTGTGCATGGGCTTTCTCTAGTTGCGTCGAGCGGGAGCTACTCTTTGTTGTGCGTGGGCTTCTCATTGCGGTGGCTTCTCTTGTTGCAGAGCACAGGCTCTAGGTGCACTGGCTTCAGTAGTTGTGGCTTGTGGGCTCTAGAGAGCAGGCTCAGTAGTTGTGGCGCATGGGCTTAGTTGCTCTACGCCATGTGGGATCTTCCCGGACCAGGGCTCGAACCTGTGTCCCCTGCACTGGCAGGCGGATTCTCAACCACTGCGCCACCAGGGAGGTCTGCAGTCTTATTAACACGAGTTTGAAAGCTCTATCTTCCGAGTTGCACTTGTTTGATAATTTTATGCCGTACTTTCTAACTTACTAAATTTTTTTATTCTTGAGATAATATTCCTTGTTTATTGAAAGATTATGATTTTTAAATAAAATATAGAAGAAACACCTGTGAAATTTAGTAGTACCAACAAGCTTTTCAGTGTTGATTAAATTTTCAAGCATGTAGCTGTGAGCATGTTCGTGTCTCTTTCCAGTGAGAAGCAGTTGGAGTGTTTGCTGACACACTGCATTAAGGTGCCAATGCTCGTCCTGGACCCAGCTCTGCCGACCAACATCACACTGAAGGACCTGCCATCTCTTTATCCTTCTTTTCATTCTGCCAGTGACATATTCAACGTTGCAAAACCAAAAAACCCTTCCACTAATGTCTCAGTTGTTGTTTTCGACAGTACAAAGAATGGTAAGATCTTCATGTGGGTATTTTAAAATCATGTTACCATTGGATGTTGGAATAACAAAATTTTGAATGGAACAGAATTGGTTCACTTTTAAAGAAATGCCTGATAAACTAAAAATGTAAAAAGGGGAGCTGCCATTGTTTTTTTCAGCCCTGCCATTATTTCAGCCCTGCCGTCAGAAAGGGATTGCATCCGTTTTACTCTGTGTAATACACATGCCTTCCTGTGCTGTGGTCAGAACTTTAAACCTGGTACTCAAATTTACTGCATTCTCTTGGCTGGGAGTTATTCAGGAGGCTTTATTTTTTTCTCTTTTTTCTTGCAAAATTCCTCGGCAAGGTTGTTTTCTGCAGCTTGGACTGACCATACTTGGAGCATTCATACTTTAAGTTCTGAAACATCTGGTTATGCAGTTGATTTGGCCCGATAATAGAATTAAATTTGTAATTCTTGACATAGAACTGCACCCGCATCCTTAGAGATCCCGTCCTCTCCTCAGCCACTGAGCCGCTGAGCCCCACGCCTGCGTCTCCTTCAATCATCCTTCCTTTTGTCTCATCCTTCCTCTGCACTGAGTGACTCTCCCAGGAAGCTCTGTTTTCACTTGTGTAAAATGAAAACTGTCGCATTCTCTTTACAGCCCTGTTCTCAAGTTCCCATTCTTTCAATGCCGTACCTCCCAGCCTAAATCTTTGGAACCATCTTTGACCCGTTCTTACTCTAACCAGTAATCCGCCTCATCCTATGACTTGCTTTTTTGCAAGAATCTTAGATTCTTACCTTTCATACTCATCAGATTTCTTCTACACCAGACTGCGTTTCTTCACCCAGGCCCCGATAATAGATGCCTATCTGCTCTGCCGGCCTCTAAAGTTCTTCTCTGATCTGTCTAGCATGAAGCTGATAAAATCAGAGTTTTCCAATTTGTTTACAGTTGCTATCTCTTTGGAGAGAATGATAGTAGTATATATTTGTTTTTCACATGTATACAAATTCCTCTAGCTGGTGTTCCAGATGGAGTTTTAATTGCCTTGGTCCTGCCCATCGGCCCTCGCATCTCCTCAGAGCCATCGGCGTCTTCTCACAGATGTGGGGCTGCCTGTCCTGAGCCTCTACCTCTCCCAGCCCATCTCCTATTCTTTCCAGCCCCCTCTCCAGTTCTGTCTCCATGGAGATCCTGGACTAGTACATTCACAATGATTTTATTTTTCTGTATCCCTGTAGTTCTTGTAACCTAACTCACAACTTAGTTTTTGAGTGCACAGGAGTTTATGGTGTTCTCATCTAATTTCTTTTTTTAATTCATCATTTATTTTTAACATTTTATTTATTTATTATTTATTTATTTATTTTGGCCGTACTGCGTCTTTGTTGCGGCACGTTGGATCTTTGTTGAGGCATGTGGGGTCTTTAGTTGTGGCATGCGGACTTCTTAGTTGCAGCACGCGAGCTCTTAGTTGCAGCATGCATGTGGGATCTAGTTCCCCGACCAGGGATCGAACCTGGGCCCCCTGCATTGGGAACGCTGAGTCTTACACACTGGACCACCAGGAAGTCCCTCATCTAATTTCTTTAGGACAGAAACCTTATCCTCACCATTTGGTGTCCTGAACAGTGTCTAACACAGTGCTCATTTCTTGGTACTTATTATTTGTGATTTGAAAGGAAATTATAACGTTTCTAAGCACAGATATCTCCCCTTCACACTATAGACCTGTTTCTGAACTATTTTGTATGACTTTTTTTTTTTTACTTATAATTACTGTTTATTTTTATTATCATTATTATTTAGAGCGAGTAATTTTTTTTAAACATCTGTATTGGAGTATAATTGCTTTACAGTGGCGTGTTAGTTTCTGCTTTATAACAAAGTGAAAAATATGGAACGCTTCACGAATTTGCATGTCATCCTTGTGCAGGGGCCATGCTAATCTTCTCTGTATCATTCCAATTTTAGTATATGTGCTTCTGAAGCAAGCACTAACTAACTTATTTTTAAAATTTAGGTTATATTTTAAAATATATAGGGAAGTACAGGGGTTATTTTTGACAAATTTAACAAGTTATATGATTTATTGTTTTGCTAAATTTAGCTTTGTTTTTAATTTTTTAATTATTTTCTTTCTCTTTATTTTTAACATCTTTATCGGAGTATAATTGCTTTACAATGGTGTGTTAGTTTCTGCTTTATAACACAGTGAGTCAGCTTTACATATACATATATCTCCTCCCTCTTGCATCTCCCTCCCACCCTCCCTATCCCACCCCTCTAGGTGGTCACAAAGCACAGAGCTGATCTCCCTGTGCTATGCGGCTGCTTCCCACTAGCTATCTGTTTTACGTTTGGTAGTGTATATATGTCCATGCCACTCTCTCACTTCGTCCCAGCTTACCCTTCCCCCTCCCTGTGTCCTCAAGTCCATTCTCTAGGTCTGTGTCTTTATTCCTGTCCTGCCCCTAGGTTCTTCAGAACCTTTTTTTTTCTTTAGATTCCATATATATGTGTTAGCATACGGTATTTGTTTTTCTGACTTACTTCACTCTGTCTTACAGTCTCTGGGTCCATCCACCTCACTACAAATAACTCAATTTCGTTTCTTTTTATGGCTGAGTAATATTCTATTGTATATATGTGCCACATCTTTATCTTTTCATCTGTTGGTGGAAACTTAGGTTGCTTCCATGTACTGCCTGTTGTAGAGCTGCAATGAACATTGTGGTACATGACTCTTTTTTTTTTTTATGACTCTTTTTGAATTATGGTTTTCTCAGCGTATATGCCCAGTAGTGGGATTGCTGGGTCATATGGAAGTTCTATTTTTAGTTTTTTAAGGAACCTCCATACTGTTCTCCATAGTGACTGTATCAATTTACATTCCCACCAACAGTGCAAGAGGGTTCCCTTTTCTCCACACCCTCTCCAACATTTATTGTTTGTAGATTTTTTGATGATGGCCATTCTGACCAGTGTGAGGTGATACCTCATTGTAGTTTTGATTTGCATTTCTCTAATGATTAGTGATGTTGAGCATCCTTTCATGTGTTTGTTGGCAGTCTGTATATCTTCTTTGGAGAAATGTCTCTTTAGGTCTTCTGCCCATTTTGGGATTGGGTTGTTTGTTTTTATGATATTGAGCTTCATGAGCTGCTTGTAAATTTTGGAGATTAATCCTTTGTCAGTTGCTTCATTTACAAATATTTTCTCCCATTCTGAGGGTTGTCTTTTCGTCTTCTTTATGTTTAAAAAATATGGAACGCTTCACGAATTTGCGTGTCATACTTGCACAGGGGCACGCTGATCTTCTCTGTATTGTTCCAATCTTAGTATATGTGCTGCCAAAGCAAGCACTAGCTTTCTTTTGTTTTTTTCTTTTTTTTAAGTTTTGAATTTTATTTATTTTTTTATACAGCAGGTTCTTATTAGTTATCAATTTTATACACATCAGTGTATACATATCAGTTCCAATCGCCCAATTCATCACACCACCATCCCCACCCACCAGCGGCTTCCCCCCTTGGTGACCACGTTTGTTCTCTACATCTGTATCTCAACTTCTGCCCTGCAAACCGGTTCATCTGTACCATTTTTCTAGGTTCCACATACATGCGTTAATATACGATATTTGTTTTTCTCTTTCTGACTTACTTCACTCAGTGTGACAGTCTCTAGATCCGTCCACGTCTCAACAAATGACTCAATTTTGTTCATTTTTATGGTTCAGTAATATTCCATTGTATATATGTACCACGTCTTCTTTAGCCATTCGTCTGCTGATGGGCATTTAGGTTGCTTCCATGACCTGGCTATTGTAAATAGTGCTGTAATGAACATTGGGGTGCATGTGTCTTTTTGAATTATGGTTTTCTCTGGGTATATGCCCAGTAGTGGGATTGCTGGATCATACTGTAATTTTATTTTTAGTTTTTTAAGGAACCTCCATACTGTTTTCCATAGTGACTGTATCAATTTACATTCCCACCAACAGTGCAAGAGGGTTCCCTTTTCTCCACACCCTCTCCAGCATTTGTTGTTTGTAGATTTTGTGATGATGCCAATTCTAACTGGTATGAGGTGATACCTCATTGTAGTTTTGATTGCATTTCTCTAATAATTAGTGATGTTGAGCAGCTTTTCATGTGCTTCTTGGCCATCTGTATGTCTTCTTTGGAGAAATGTCTATTTAGGTCATCTACCCATTTTTGGATTGGGTTGTTTGTTTGTTTAATATTGAGCTGCATGAGCTGTTTATATATTTTGGATATTAATCCTCTGTCCGTTGCTTTGTTTGCAAATATTTTCTCCCATTCTGAGGGTTGTCTTTTCGTCTTGTTTATGGTTCCCTATGCTGTGCAAAAGCCTTGAAGTTTCATTAGGTCCCATTTGTTTATTTTTGTTTTTATTTCCATTACTCTAGGAGGTGGATCAAAAAAGATCTTGCTGTAATTTATGTCAAAGAGTGTTCTTCCTCTATTTTCCTCTAAGAGTTTTATAGTGTCCGGTCTTACATTTAGGTCTCTAATCCATTTTGAGTTTACTTTTGAGTATGGTGTTAGGGAGTGTTCTCATTTCATTCATTTACATGTAGCTGTCCAGTTTCCCAGCACCACTTATTGAAGAGACTGTCTTTTTCCATTGTATATCCCTGCCTCCTTTGTCATAGATTAGTTGACCATAGGTGCATGGTTTTATCTCTGGGATTTCTATCTTGTTCCATTGATCTATGTTTCTGTTTTTGTACCAGTACCATATTGTCTTGATTACTGTAGCCACATAGTATAGTCTGAAATCAGGGAGTCTTATTCCTCCAGCTCCGTTTTTTTCCTTCAAGACTGCTTTGGCTATTTGGGGTCTTTTTGTCTCCATACAAATTTTAAGATTTTTTGTTCTAGTTCCTTAAAAAATGCCATTGGTAATTTGATAGGGATTGCATTGAATCTGTAGATTGCTTTGGGTAGTATAGTCATTTTCACAATATTGATTCCTCCAATCCAACAACATGGTATATCTCTCCATCTGTTGGTATCATCTTTAATTTCTTTCATCAGTGTCTTGTAGTTTTCTGCATACAGGTCTTTTGTCTCCCTAGGTAGGTTTATTCTTTTTGTTGGAATGGTAAACGGGAGTGTTTCCTTAATTTCTCTTTCAGATTTTTCATCATTAGTGTATAGGAATGCAAGAGATTTCTGTGCATTAATTTTGTATTCTGCAACTTTACCAAATTCATTGATGAGCTCTAGTAGTTTTCTGGTGGCATTTTTAGGATTCTCTATGTATAGTATCATGTCATCTGCAAACAGTGACAGTTTTACTTCTTCTTTTCCAATTTGTATTCCTTTTATTTCTTTTTCTTCTCTGATTGCCATGGCTAGGACTTCCAAAACTATGTTGAATAATAGTGGTGAGAGTGGACATCCTTGTCTCGTTCCTGATCTTAGAGGAAATGGTTTCAGTTTTTCACCATTGAGGATGATGTTTGCTGTGGGTTTGTCGTATATGGCCTTTATTATGTTGAGGTAGGTTCCCTCTATGCCCACTTTCTGGAGAGTTTTTATCATAAATGGATGTTGAATTTTGTCAAAACCTTTTTCTGCATCTATTGAGATGATCATATGGTTTTTCTTCTTCAGTTTGTTAATATGGTGTATCACATTGATTGATTTGTGTATATTGAAGAATCCTTGCATCCCTGGGATAAATCCCACTT
The DNA here is from genome assembly GCF_025265405.1 of Mesoplodon densirostris. Lineage (NCBI taxonomy): Eukaryota > Metazoa > Chordata > Mammalia > Artiodactyla > Ziphiidae > Mesoplodon > Mesoplodon densirostris. The sequence goes on from NC_082671.1 coordinate 80,204,881, forward strand.
GATCATGGTATATGATCCTTTTAATGTGTTGTTGGATTCTGTATGCTAGTATTTTGTTGAGGATTTTTGCATCTATATTCATCAGTGATATTGGTCTGTAATTTTCTTTTCTTCTAGTATCTTTGTCTGGTTTTGGTATCAGGGTGATGGTGGCCTCATAGAATGAGTTTTGGAGTGTTCCTTCCTCTGTACTTTTTGGGACGAGTTTGAGAAGGATGGGTGTTAGCGCTTCTCAAATTGTTTGATAGAATTCACCTGTGAAGCCATCTGGTCCTGGACTTTTGTTTGTTGGAAGATTTTTAATCACAGTTTCCATTTCATTACTTGTGATTGGTCTGTTCATATTTTCTATTTCTTCCGGGTTCAGTCTTGGAAGATTTTACTTTTCTAAGAATTTGTCCATTTCTTCCAGGTTGCCCATTTTATTGGCATAGAGTTGCTTGTAGTAGTCTCTCGGGATGCTTTGTATTTCTGCAGTGTCTGTTGTAACTTCTCCTTTTTCATTTCTAATTGTATTCATTTGAGTCCTCTCCCTCTTTTTCTTGATGAGTCTGGCTAATGGTATATCAATTTTGTTTATCTTCTCAAAGAACCAGCTTTTAGTTTTATTGATCTTTGCTATTGTTTTCTTTGTTTCTTTTTCATTTATTTCTGCTCTGATCTTTATGATTTCTTTCCGTCTGCTAACTTTGGGTTTTGTTTGTTCTTCTTTCTCTAGTTCCTTTAGGTGTAAGGTTAGATTGTTTATTTGAGATTTTTCTTGTTTCTTTAGGTATGCTTATATAGCTTTAAACTTCCCTCTTAGGACTGCTTTTGCTGCATCCCATAGGTTTTGGATCATCGTGTTTTCTTTGTCATTTGTCTCTAGGTATTTTTTGATTTCCTCTTTCATTTCTTCAGTGATCTCTTGTTTATTTAGTAACGTATTGTTTAGTCTCCATGTGTTCTTGTTTTTTACGTATTTTTCCCCTGTAATTCATTTCTAATCTCTTAGTGCTGTCGTCAGAAAAGATACTTGATATGATTTCAATTTTCTTAAATTTACCGAGGTGTGATGTGTGACCCAAGAAGTGATCTATCCTGGAGAATGTTCCATGCGCAGTTGAGAAGAAAGTATAATCTGCTGTTTTTGGATGGAACGTCCTATAAATATCAATTAAATCTATCTGGTCTGCTGTGTCATTTAAAGCTTCTGTTTCCTTATTTATTTTCATTTTCGATGATCTGTCCATTGGTGTAAGTGAGGTGTTAAAGTCCCCACTATTATTGTGTTACTGTCGATTTCCTCTTTTATAGCTGTTAGCAGTTGCCTTATGTATTGAGGTGCTCCTATGTTGGGTGCACATATATTTATAATTGTTATATCTTCTTCTGGGATTGTTCCCTTGATCATTATGTAGTGTCCTTCCTTGTCTCTTGTAACACTCTTTATTTTAAAGTCTGTTTTATCTGATATGAGTATTGCTGCTCCAGATTTCTTTTGGCTTCCATTTGCATGGAATATCTTTTTCCATCCCTTCACTTTCAGTCTGTATGTGTCCCTAGGTCTGAAGTGGATCTCTTGTAGACAGCATATATATGGATCTTATTTTTGTATCCATTCAGCAAGTCTGTGTCTTTTGGTTGGAGCATTTAATCCATTCATGTTTAAGGTAATTATAGATATGTATGTTCCTATGACCATTTTCTTAATTGTTTTGGGGTTTTTTTTGTAGGTCCTTTTCTTCTCTTGTGTTTCCCACTTAGATTAGTTCCTTTAGCATTTGTTGTAGAGCTGGTTTGGTGGTGCTGAATTCTCTTAGCTTTTGCTTTCTGTAAAGCTTTTGACTTCTCTATGGAATCTGAATGAGATCCTTGCCGGGTAGAGTAATCTTGGTTGTAGGTTCTTCAGTTTCATCACTTTAAGTATATCATTCCACTCCCTTCTGGCTTGTAGAGTTTCTGCTGAGAAATATTAACCTTATGGGAGTTTCCTTGTATGTTATTTGTCATTTTTCCCTCGCTGCTTTCAACAATTTTTCTTTGTCTTTAATTTTTGCCAATTTGATTACTGTGTGTCTCGGTGTGTTTCTCCTTGGGTTTATCCTGTATGGGACTCGCTGTGCTTCCTGGACTTGGGTGAGTATTTCCTTTCCCATGTTAGGGAAGTTTTCGACTATAATCTCTTCAAATATTTTCTCTGGTCCTTTCTCTCTCTCTTCTCCTTCTGGGACCCCTGTAATGCGAATGTTGTTGTGTTTAATGTTGTCCCAGAGGCCTCTTAGGCTGTCTTCATTTCTTTTCATTCTTTTTTCGTTATTCTGTTCTGCAGCAGTGAATTCCTCCATTCTGTCTTCCAGGTCACTTATCCGTTTTTCTGCCTCAGTTATCCTGCTATTGAGTCTTTCTAGTGTAGTTTTCATTGCAGTTATTGTATTGTTCATCTCTGTTTGTTTGTTCTTTAATTCTTCTAGGTCTTTGTTAAACATTTCTTGCATCTTCTTGATCTCTGCCTCCATTCTTTTTCCGAGGTCCTGGATCATCCTCACTATCGTTATTCTGAATTCTTTTTCTGGAAGGTTGCCTATCTCCACTTCATTTAGTTGTTTTTCTGGGGTTTTATCTTGTTCCTTCATCTGGTACATAGCCCTCTGCCTTTTCATTTTGTCTGTCTTTCTGTGAATGTGGTTTTTGTTCCACAGGCTGCAGGATTGTAGTTATTCTTGCTTCTGCTCTCTGCCCTTTGGTGGATGAGGCTATCTAAGAGGCTTGTGTAAGTTTCCTGATGGGAGGGACTGGTGGTGGGTAGAGCTGACTGTTCCTCTGATGGGCAGAGCTCAGTAAAACTTTAATCCACTTGACTGTTGATGGGTAGGGCTGGGTTCCCTCCCTGTTGGTTGTTTGGCTGAGGCAACCCAACACTGGAGCCTACCTGGGCTCTTTGGTGGGGCTGATGACAGACTCTGGGAGGGCTCACATCAAGTACTTCCCAGAACTTCTGCTTTTGGTGTCCTTGTCCCCACAGTGAGCCACAGCCACCCCTGCCTCTTCACGAGACCCTCCAACACTAGCAGGTAGGCCTGGTTCAGTCTCCCCTGGGGTCACTGCCTCTTCCCCTGGGGTCAGTGCTCCTTGCTCTGGGTCCCGATGCACACACTACCCTGTGTGTGCCCTCCAAGAGTGGAGTCTGTGTTTCCCCCAGTCCTGTTGAAGTCCTGCAGTCAAATCCCACTAGGCTTCAAAGTCTGATTCTCTAGGAATTCCTCCTCTCATTGCCGGACCCCCAGGTTGGGAAGCCTGTCGTGGGGCTCAGAATCTTCACTCCAGTGGGTGGACTTCTGCGGTATAAGTGTTCTCCAGTCTGTGAGTCACCCACCCAGCAGTTATGGGATTTGATTTTACTGTGATTGCGCCCCTCCTACCATCTCATTGTGGCTTCTCCTTTGTCTTTGGTTGTGGGGTATCTTTTTTGGTGAGTTCCAGTGTCTTCCTGTCGATGATTGTGCAGCAGCTAGTTGTGATTGTGGTGTTCTCACAAGAGGGAGTGAGAGCATGTCCTTCTACTCTGCCATCTTGGTTCCTCTCCCACTAGCTTTTTTTTTTAATTGAGGTTTCCTTAAATTAAGGTACTCTGATAACACTTCACCTGAAGAGAAAAAAGAATGATATTATGTTAGCAGTTATAACTCAGTTATAACGTCTATGGAGAGAATCTTGGGTTTATTTCCACTAATTTTATAACATCAGAGACATAAAAGATTATAAATTTTGGTATAAGTAAAATCTGTGTTAAATGACAGTCTTCTAAACACTGTTTTTGAATTTCCACTTGGGTTTTTATTTGACTATCCTACTATTATATTGATTCATTCAGTAAAGATTTGTCAAGCCACTGCTCTTTAGTTGGTTGTTGTTGTAGGCAAACAGCAGAGAAAAAAAAGGCACGTTCCTGCCTTCGTGGAGCTTCCATTTTTAGTGGGCCACAAACTCACTCTTTTTTTAAAAAATTTTTATTTATTCTTGGCTGTGTTGGGTCTTCGTTTCTGCGCGAGGGCTATCTCTAGTTGTGGCGAGCGGGGGCCACTCTTCATCGCGGTGCGCGGGCCTCTCACTGTCGCGGCCTCTCTTGTTGCAGAGCACAAGCTTCCGACGCGCAGCTCAGTAGTTGTGGCTCATGGGCCTTGTTGCTCCACGGCGTGTGGGATCTTCCCAGACCAGGGCTCGAACCCGTGTCCCCTGCATTGGCAGGCAGATTCCCAACCACTGCACCACCAGGGAAGCCCCACAAACTCACTCTTTATCATCCTTAGTTATTGAGATCCAGGATCACAAAATTCTTTTTTTTTTTTTTTTTTAAAGCTGAGTTGTTGTTGTTTTTTTAAATTTATTTTTGTCTGTGTTGGGTCTTCGTTGCTGTGCACAGGCTTTCTCTAGTTTCGTCGAGTGGGGGCTGCTCTTAGTTGCGGTGTGTGGGCTTCTCACTGCGGTGGCTTCTCTTGTTGCGGAGCACGGGCTCTAGGCGTGCGAGCTTCAGTAGTTGTGGCACATGCGCTCAGTAGTTGTGGCTCACGGGCCCTAGCGCGCACACAGGTTCAGTAGTTGTGGCGCGTGGGCTTAGTTGCTCCGCGGCATGTGGGATATTCCTGGACCAGGGCTCGAACCTGTGTCCGCTGCATTGGTGGGCAGATTCTTAACCACTGCACCACCAGGGAAGCCCACAGAATTCTTTGTTAAAGGACCAGGTAGTAAGTATTTTAGGCCTTGTGGGCCAAGAGGCAAAATGGCAGATATTATGTAGGTATTTGTATAAACGGTTTACCATTTTAAAATGTCAAAATTGTGTTTAGCTTGGGGCCATACTAAATTCGGCAGTGGCTAGATTTTGGACCGTGGACTGCCAAACCCTGATCTAGATTAAAAACTTTTAGCCATGTTTGGCATTTAAAAAAAATCTCATTTAGCATCTTTCCAGTTAATCATTGAGATCTGTTGATTTTTTTCCTTTCTCAAATGTGTCATTTCTGCCCCTCTCCCGGTTACCATGCCACTTCCCTTGTGTCCACCGATTGGACAGTCCTCCTGCAGTCAACCATCCTGCCCTGCGGCCGGGGCCTGCGTCTCCTCAGCAAAATGGTTTTTCCAGTCAAGCTTATCCCTTTGATGTTTAGGAAATGAATTTCCTCCTGTGACACTTGATTTTACCTCTGGACTACATTGACTTTTACAAGGAATTACAAAGTGCCTCCTTATAGCTCTCTCACACTGATTAAATTTATACCCATTGGGATCCTACAGAACTAATGTAATCCGTTTCCTGTGTGACATTTCTTCTTCTTCCTTTAGCTGTCTCTTAGGGGCTTATCTGCACCCTAGTTTGCTCTTCTCAGAATGAGCTTTAGTTTCTATTCCTTTAAAAGTGTTTCAACTGGAATTGAACATTCTGTTTCAGTGTGGTTCAGTCTTCAAAGAGATCAGGACTCTTCATTTGTGAAGTGTTTATTGAGTGCATACTATGTGCCAGGTACTATTCTCAGTGCTGAAGATGCATCAGTGAGCAGATGGACAGAAATCTCGGCCCTCATCAAATTTACATCTTGGAGGGGCTTCCTTGGTGGCACAGTGGTTAAGAATCTGCCTGCCAATGCAGGGGACACAGGTTCGAGCCCTGGCCCAGGAAGATCCCACATGCTGTGGAGCAACTAAGCCTGTGCGCCACAACTACTGAGCCTGCGCTCTAGAGCTTGTGTGCCACAATTACTGAGCTCGCGTGCCACAACTACTGAAGCCCACATGCCTAGAGCCTGTGCTCCACAACAAGAGAAGCCACTGCAATGAGAAGCCCGTGCACCACAATGAAGAGTAGCCTCCGCTCGCTGCAACCAGAGAAAGCCCACACACAGCAACAAAGACCCAACACAGCCCAAAATTTAAAAAATAAATAAATTTAAAAAAATTTACATCTTGGCAGAGGGAGCCAGATAATTGATACAACAAACATACAAGTAAATTATATGGTTTGTAGAAGATAAATGCTGTAGAGAAAAATTGAGCAGAGGAAATTGAGTGCTAGGGCAGACTCCCCAAGAAGGTGATTTTTGAGTGAAAATTTAAAGGAGGTGAGAGAGCCAGCAACATCAATATGTGGGGAAGGAGTGATTCTCCATATATTCCCTATATATAAGGTAAGTGGAATAGCCAGTGCAAAGGCCCTGAGGCAGGAGGGTGTCTGACATGTTTGAAGAAGAGCAGGGAGGCCAGTGTGGCTGGAATAAAGTGAACCAAGGGGGAGAGGGCAAGAGATGAGCCCAGAGAAGTCACAGGGACCAAATGGTATAGGCCTCAGTAACCACAATGGGCTTCAGCTTGCAATCACAGTGCGGTGAGGAATCAATCATTGGAGGGTTTGAGTAGAGGAATGATGTGATCTGACTTATGTTCCAGAAGGATCAGTCTGGCTGCTGTGGTGGGAATAGACTGAGGAGGGGCAAAGCTTGTAATAATTCAGGCAGGGAGGAAGGGGGCTTGGATCAGAGTGGTGGTGAGAAGTGGTTGGACTCTGGACATTCTGAAGGTCCGCTCAGCAGGGTTTCCTGATGGGTTGGTATTGGGGAGTGTCACCCTTCTTACTCTAAGCCCTCTTCTTCTGCCTAAAAGCACAAAATTGGGATGGAAACTCAGTGTGGCCTGAGCATTACTGACTCATACTGAACTCACTGTCCACTAAAACTCCTAAGTCTTTTACATGTGCTAATGCTCAAATACCCCTTTTATTTATTTTTTTAATTTTTTTTCAAGTACTCCTTTTCATTTTTACTTGGTTTGTTGCCAAGTTAAAGATCTTACCTTCATTTATAGGAGATTTTATTTTGCTAGATTTGACTGATTGCTCCAAACAGTCAAGGACTTTGGGGAACCCTTAGTCTGTTATCCAGGATAGTAGCTTCTCTGTCGGCTCCGTGTAAGCCCACACATTTCACAAGCATACCTTCTGTATCTTCCAAAACTTTGATGGATTGTTGAGCAGACCTATAGCAGACCTCCAGAACCCCCCTCTAGGTTGATTGTGGCTTTTACAATTCTACACTCTCTGATCAGAATTGGTTATAATCCGCCTAACTCGAGATCTGGTCTCTGTTAAATCCACAAAGATGCCATGTGTTGTTTAGCTGCCTTCCTGAGATTATGTACAAATACATATTGCTCATCTGTTCGAATTGTCTGATTTACCAGTATAGAATCCACCATATCAATGGGGAGAGACAGACAGACAGACAGACAGACGGAGGCAGAGTGAGGTGTGTATCTGTTAAATTTACCCACAGTGAACTCGTGCTCTTAGCACTCAGTACTTTCTTTAAAGATAAACAGTATATTGTGAAGACTTTCTTTTCTCCAGTGCTCACCAACTGTATTTTTCTGATACATTTGAGACTCTTGCTCAGGATCCACACCCATCTTGCAGGCTATAATCTGCAGACCCTGCTTTCTGTGCCCATTTTGAGGATCAGAATTGCAGCCTTCCAACCTCTCCTGTTTTCCATGGTCCCCGAATGTCAGCAGGTTTGCTGATCTCATTTGTTCCCGTCACTTTAGAACTCTCTCCCAGTAGGGCTGTGTCATCACCCTCCTCACCCCCAACTGAATCTGCTCTAATCACATTACCTGATGAATCTTAGGAATTCACTGTGACTCTGGAGGAACCTTAGGAGAGTCGTAAGTGGCTCCCCACCGTTCATCTAAATGCCACTGGCCTTGCTTTCAAAGCCCTCTTCTGGTTGCCCTGTTTTTCCTAGCACCCACCACTCCCAGACGTTTTACTCTCGTCAAACAATTTTGTTTTTTAAATTAAACATGTCGATGTTTGATGTTTGCTTCTACCTCTGTGATTTCTGTCCGTCACTTCTACGTTTCTTCTGCCCACACGAGTCTCTCCTTCAGTATTGCAAAATTTAACGTTTAATTGTACAACTATTTACATTTGTTCCCCTTTTGTTAGATGGGTTAATTTTGTCTCCCCCAACTACCTTTTCTTTGAGACCATGTATTATACTGGTTGAACAGCTCTCAAAATGCCTTGTACAGTGTCCTGCCAGACATCATAGTTAAGTATTCACTAAAAACATGCTTGTTTATTGTATTCTCTATTGTAGTTGAAGATGCCCACACTGGAATTTTTAAAGGAAACAGCAGACAGACAGTTTGGAGGGGCTATTTGGTATGTTACTTTAAATTAACTGTATTTTTGCAGTAGATTAGAATAGAAATATGAGAAATAAAACTGTTTTACTTTGAGAGGCTTTTTAATGTTTACTTTTCCTCTAAGCCTAGCTTTCTAGTACTAGTGAATATCAATTTAAATAATTGTAATATTCTTATTTTGAAGCTCGTGTGATGCAATAGATATTTACTAGTTTTCTCAGCCGTAAGTTTTCACCAGCCTTATGATGTGGAACGTGAGTTGTGTTTTTCCTCTTTTTATTTTAGACAACAGATAAGGAAGTCCCTGGGTTAGTGCTAATGCAAGATTTGGCTTTCCTGAGTGGATTTCCACCTACATTCAAGGAAACAAATCAACTGAAAACAAAATTGCCAGAAAATCTTTCTTCTAAAATAAAACTGGTAAGAGCATAGAAAATAGAGCAATTAGTATAGCACATCCCATTTCATGCGTGCCTCTTCTCTGTGGCCCCCTTTGTTATAGTATAGCCAACAATCATAAGAAGCAAAGAGGGTCTCAATTCTGTCACAGTGTTGTCATGAAGAAGCTCTTTATTTGTAGAAGATCCTCCCTTTTTACTCTTTATTTGGGCAAAATTCTGAGTCTTAACTTGGTTTGTTGGTTTCCCAGACAGAAGCAGGATTCATTTGTTTAACAAATGAGCTTCTACTGTGTGTCAGGTGCTGTTCTACCTGCTGAGAATGTAGCAGTGGACAAAGCAGACAAAAGCCCTGATGGCAGTGGAAGCATGGAAGGAGGGGATGGGGGGAAATCAGACATGTGGTGGTAGGTACACACAGGCTCCTGTGGATTTATGAAGAGCTTCCACTCACAGAGGGGGGATGCTTCAGATTTTCGGAACATTTGATAATGTGAAACCTTCATTCATTAATAGCTAGTTGAGCCACTAACGTATTTAGTATTTATACTTATTAACTCTTCACACTTGACCACCGAGGCCATTCGTGAGTTGACTTTGGAGATGGTGACATGTCTTTCCATAACATTTCTTGTTCTCAGAGCCATCCGTCTGATTCATGTAGGGCACAGTCCGTGTGGGTGTACTTTCCTTTTGACCTTATGCCAAGATGCCTGCTCTTCTGTCAGAAACAGTCCAGGTTGTAAAACGTGAATGTTTCTTCTCTCAGACTAGAGGGCATAACGTTCTTGGCTCAGAATTTGTTAGGCTCTGCTTTTCTTGATTTTACAAAAAAATGTTCTTTACATTCTGCCACTGTGTTTAGCTTCCTGCTTCTCAGTCCCTGCTCTTCTGGATGTCATTTAACAGTTGGGAGGTGAAAGGGTGGAGGTAGTGGCAGGGAGAGCTGTGACTCAGGGAGGGGTGGTTATTTAGTTCATGTCTGGACCATGTTTTCTCTCTGCCGGTCAAAGTTCCCTTTAACTTGTTTCCTTTTCCCCTTAAGTGTTTCACTGTTTTAAGATACATTGTATTACCTTTGTAAATACCATGGTAATATGAATGACATTTATGCTTTTTCTTTTCTTCGTATTTTCCTCCATAACTTTCTTTATGGTACCTGGAAGTATGGTGATGCCCAGCTAGATTAGGGTTGAGTTATTTCTTAATCTGCAGTTATTTTAAAATAGATATTATCATATTCCTCCTTCCCTGAATTATTTTTAGTATGGATTTGGACAGATAAAACCATAGATTAGCATTCATTTCAGCCAATGTTTATTTGGCTTCTTGGCTTCCTAGCTGTTGGTTCTACAGTTACAGACATATGCATATCTGCACTTTTGATCAGCATATCTGCTGCTAGGTGGGCGTGTCCTGCCAAAGATCACCAGCCCAAGTCGTGGTCACCCCGCAGCAAACTAGTTTTTGGGCAGTGTGGAGTGGTGTGTGCCAGGAGACGCTGGGGGCGCAGGAACTTGAATTGGGCAGTAGCACCACCAGGCTCGGTCCATGGGGACACCCCCTCCTCCATCATTCACCCCGTTGGAGGTTGATCTGGATTCCCCAGACTTGTCTTTGTGGAGGCCAGCGCCTCCTGGAGGGTACAGCCAATTAGTCACAGTGTGCATTGCAGCTCATTGTCACAATGCCAGCACCTGCAATTGGCTTCAGGGATGAGGACTTCTGATTTTTTGGAGGCTAGAGAGAAAACGAGAAAGAGGAAGCACAGAAGGAGAGTGTCAGTATTCAAGCCTGGTTCTCCAAGGTACTCTCTTTCCTTGGGTCCCACTTCCTGATTCTATTATGGGCACCCTGAGAACGAAGTTTCCAGTCACTGGGTTCCCAGTCCCTTTAGTGAGCGTTGATTAAACACCTGCTGTTGTGCCGGGAACTGTGCTAAGGATAACTGAGTGACTAAAATCACTTAGTGTTTGGGTGTGATTGCTTCCAAACAGAGTGTTTATACAAAGTGCTGGGAGAACATGTGGGCTTCGGTTGTACTGCAGGCAAAGACGGCTTTGCAGAATAGGAAACATTTTGGCTGGGGCCGTGCACAGAACAGCCGTTCTTCCAGCAGAGAAGCCAGTGGGAAAGACCTTTCTGAGGGGAGGGAACAGCTTGAGCAGAGGGCTAGGGGCTTGCAAGTAAATGGTCTTTTCAGAGAACCAAGGCAGCTGTTCCAGAGGCCAGAGCCCAGGTGGGGATTTTCCTGATGCTGAGACTGGGAAGTTAGGCAGAGGCCAGATTGAGAAAGATCCCCTGGTGAGGAGCCCGGACTCTATCCTGGAGGCAGAGAGCATCTTGAGGAGGAGGACCCCGTTCAGTTCTGCAGAACACGGGAGGGGAAGGTGTGGCAGGTAGACATTGAACAGGAAGCCGGAGGCAGGCAAGCCAGGTCAGCCACTGCTGCCGTAGCCCAGCAAGACACTCAGGTTCCACAAGTGCCTTGGCAGTGGCGCCAGTGATGAGAGTGCTTCCAGAAGCATCTGAGAGCAACCTTCAGCACGACCTGGTGACTTACTAGCTACTGGAGGAGATGGAAGGGGAAATGAAAGGGGATGTGGGTGTGACCAGTGAAGATGGATGTGGTGGCATTAACCACACTCAGAGTTTCATGGGAGAAGCGAGATTTTCAGAAGGACACTGAGAGCTCGGTTTGGGGTGTTACGTGGGAGGTGCCTTGTGGCATGTGGGAGGGAGGGCCATTAGACACTGGGCTTCAGGACCTGAGCAGCTGAACCTCTGTGCCCTCCCAGGCTCCTCCAGGGGGCCTTTGCCAAGGCCTGTGGACCCCAAGCCACCTAGCACTCAGTTCTGTCCCAGAGACCCTGGCCGGGCTGTGAGCATCTCAGGACAGGTACTGCCTACTCATCTTGTGCTAGTGATCACCTTAGGAAAATGTCTGAAATTTCAGAATAGTTTTCTAGAATAAAAGCAGCTTGGATAGAAGAGATTAATTAAGATAAGGGTATTTTCCAAATAAATTTAAAATTAGGATATTAAAATACTACATTTATTTATCCTAGAGTAGTGATTTTTGCACTCCAGGGAGCCCCTCCAGGGTTCTGTGGGAGCCACTGTGGGAGAGGCTGGGGGAGGGCAGCGAGACTGTTAGGTACCCAGATAGAACAGACAGAATGTTCGCCCTGCGTGGCCCACCTCCCCTCCGTCCCCTACATAGTGAGGCCGAATAGTGACTGCGGTGAGAGCTGACCTTGGGTGAGTGCTTTGTGTACCAGCCACTGTTAAGGTGAGAGAAAGTAATCAGTCAGGAAGACAACACACGTGTGCATGCGCACGCATGCGTGCACACACACACACACACACAATTTGCAGTAAGAGTTAATGCCTACATAATAAAAAGGGCCTATATAAACTCTACTTTTGGCCTATATAAACTCAGGAAGCTTTGCAAGATGAGCTAAATATAGTCATGTAGCATATACAAGAGATCAGAATGAGCCCAAAGTAATTTGTTTGTCTGTTTTATAAATTAGGAAAGAAGGCTAAGAAATTGGCCCTATTAGAAGAGCCAGTTCAGCAGAAGGATGTTGCTGTCCTAGATGACTGGTTTTCAACTCTCTCCCTGCTTTTTAAGCTCTGAAAGCTTCTTTTCACAGGAAATTGTATGATACAGAGTTAAAACAAAAAACGTATCAAGGGTAGTGTGGGCTCTGGTCAAGGCGGGGGAGCCTGCCTGTAAAACATGTTGGTGCTTCTGTTCCCTCCTGGATTTATGGTTCCTTTGAAAACGTTGCCTCTCAAGGTGGTTTTCCTGTGGAAGCACTTCAAGCAGCCCTGCCATGACACCCATCGTAGGTGTGGGCACAAGAGCTGTTAGACACCTGCTGGCAGGTGTTCACCAGTGTTCAGCGAAGTTACCTTGCAGGGCTTTCCCTAGTGTAGGCAGATGGGTAATATTCTAGAACAGAGGTCACAAACTGCTGACCAGATGTGTTTTGTTTGAATGCATGCCAATCAAAAATATTTGTGCTACCATTGAAAACCAGGAGATTTCATGTAACACTGGGGATTCTGGCCTCTCCAGAGATCTGGCAGCCTTTGTCACTATTGACTAGTGGCTGCAGTTTTCAGATGGGCCCTGAGATGTCCCATTTGCCAAAGCCCCTGACTCCGTCTTGTTTCTAAATACTTGGCCCATTGCATCATTTGGGAAATGGGTCTGGCCTGTTCAGGTCTTCTGTTTTTGGTGATACTGGCTTACTATTTCATACATGTATGTGAAACTTTTAATCTTTTAAATATATGTAATATACATTTAATATGTACAATATATAGCATGTAGTAGAGTACACAATATGTAGTATATATATGTACTGTAGGTATTTAAAGATCGAGGATCAAACTGGGAAGTTTAAGGTGTCTCTTCTTTGATGTTCACTTTTTCCACATGTAACCCTCTTGTTATTTTATAGTTGCAGTTGTATTCAGAGGCCAGTGTAGCACTTCTAAAGTTGAATAACCCCAAAGATTTCCAAGAACTGAATAAGCAGACGAAGAAGAATATGACCATCAATGGAAAGGAACTGACCATAAGTCCTGCATATTTATTATGGGATCTGAGTGCCATCAGCCAGGTAAGGGATGCAGAGATTGTTTTAGAACCCGAATTGAGGGCTTTGATTATTAAAGATTTATGAGTCACTATATTAGAAGAAGGAAGAGGGCTTACAGAGAGGTGACTTGATTGGCACTTCTCTCATTTTCCAGTCACCACCATTCGTTTATACTAATTGAAGTGACCTAGGATCAGATCCAAGAAATTTTTCTTCAAAATGTGTGAAAGAAATGATGTTTTTGTTTTGTTGTTTTAAATATGCTGAGTGTTTTGCATTTTTTGTAATGTGTAAAAGCTGGACACGGTCTTTGGAAGTTTGCTGGCGCTCCCTGAGTGCAGAAGGGACAGTTGGGAGGGGCAGGTGTGACTTAGGGGCATTTTACATCTTTCTGTGCCCCATGCTTTCCTCAGTCTAAGCAGGATGAAGACGTTTCTGCCAGCCGTTTTGAAGATAATGAAGAGCTGAGGTACTCACTGCGATCTATCGAGAGGCACGCGCCGTGGGTTCGGAATATTTTCATTGTCACCAATGGACAGATCCCATCCTGGCTGAACCTCGATAATCCTCGGGTGACAATAGTCACACACCAGGTAGCGACTCGCCACATGTCACAAGGCTGCGGTTTCCTGTTCTGTCTTTTGCTGTTCTTTGTCTTGCTCCTGGTTTCATCCTCTTACCCATCTCACCTTCATTTCCACCTTCCTTTAATCCTTCCATTCGCCTCCCTCCCTCCCTTCTTTCCAAAAACAAAACAAAACAAAAACCTCTCATCCGCCTTCTCTTTCTTTTTTTTTCTGTTAAAAGGATGTTTTTCGAAATCTGAGCCACTTGCCTACCTTCAGTTCACCTGCTATTGAAAGTCACATCCATCGCATCGAAGGGCTGTCCCAGAAGTTCATTTACCTGAATGATGATGTCATGTTTGGAAAGGATGTCTGGCCGGATGACTTTTACAGTCACTCCAAAGGTCAGAAGGTGAGTAGCTAAGAGATGCCTGGCTTAGAAGTCGCTTAGAAGTTACAGACAGGAAATAAGGAAATCAGTATATATACCATATTCAAATTTGATCAAACAAGCATTTTTGAGTGTTAAGCTCAGGAAAGTTAACAATCAGGGAGTGAGAAAACTACAGTGGGAACTTTGCTTCCCTATATTCTCACCCAGGATCCACCCTCTACATTTGCTACTACAACAGCAGAAAAAGCAAAGAACTGTGAAACACAAAATCGTGTTTACCATGTCAGCAAAATGCCCAAGATAGAAAGCTCAAAGTAGTGCTTAAAGACAGGGCTGAAGTTTCTTTGAAGGCAGCCAGTCTCACTCTGGCTTTGAGGGGCAGGATGGGAAAGTGGTCATGAGCACCGATATAGGTGCCAGCTGTGTAGCACTGTCCTGGGTGATGACCTGGCCTCTAGGTTTCCTGTCTGTGTATTGGGGGGAACAGGAAGACCCTGGTAGTGTTGTTAGAAGGGTTCAGTGATCAGTTGGAGACTTATCACCATGAGCTTGTAAGTTCTAAAACTCTGTCAGGCTATGGCTTGCTTGACAGGGGAGACAGACAAAATCAGTGACGATGTACAGCGATTTCTGTGCCAGTAGGTGTGTCCTGGGTGCGAGAGAGTGCCATCACTTTGAGTGCCAGAGAGTGAAATCACACTGGGATAGGGATTGAAATGAGCTTGGACGAACAAGAGTTAGCCAGATAAAGAAAGACTTTCCAGATAGTTGGACCATGCAAAGATACGGAGATTTTAAAGGGGAATGCATTTTTCAAAAATGATTTTAATTTAGAAAGCAAGCACGCACCATGTCAGTTGTTTCGAAAGCAGACAGGTTCACAGCTCAGAACGCCGTGCTGGATAATTCCTCCCAGGACCTCGCATATAAGGATATTGAGAGTTCGTCCCCCCCCTTTTCAGCCTTGAGACGAGATGGTGCATGAATCTGCTTAGGAGTTGGCAGCAGTGTCACAGAAAAGCAGTGACTTGTGTGCACGCTTTCCACCTGCATGTGCTCTGGACTCGCATTTAAGTCTGGCATGTTGCTGCTTTATTTCAAAATAGATCACTTATAAGACCATGTTGTAAGACTGACCCGTAAGTTGAGTCCTTGTCTCCTTTCCTTGAGCAACGGAAAAGAGTAAATGTGCCGGGTAAGACCCATCAGCAGGGCAGGACTGAGAAACTACCACAGGATGGCCCTGAATGCAGACCTTTTCTAGAGGCTCAATTTGTTTTGTTTTTCTGTTAAAGGAATCCTAATTTAAGAATAAAAAGTGTCAGGGGACTTCCCTGGTGGCGCAGTGGATAAGACTCTGAGCTCCCAATACAGGGGGCCCAGGTTCGATCCCAGGTCAGGGAACTAGATCCCACATGCCTGCCACAACTAAGGAGCCAGCAAACTGCAACTAAGGAGCCCGTCTTCTGCAACTAAGACCTGGCGTGCAACCAAATAAATAAATAAATATATTTTTAAAAAAGGTGTCAGAAACCAGAAACCACTTTTATTTTCCCTCTGGTTTTATCGTAGGTTTATTTGACATGGCCTGTGCCAAACTGTGCTGAGGGCTGCCCGGGATCCTGGATTAAAGATGGCTATTGTGACAAGGCTTGTAATAATTCGGCCTGTGATTGGGATGGCGGTGATTGCTCCGGTGAGGGTGTGTTCAAATGTAACTTGTCCATGTTGACAGAATTTTTTTCATTTGTCGTCATTATCAACCATGTACAGTGACTTAATTAAACATTCTTCCCATATTGAAACAATCATCCATAGACTCTTTGGAGGTGATGACTGGTGTCCCCATGTGGCCCAGTTTATTCATATTGTTCTTGTTGGGGGCATTTTCCCACATGACCCTGCACTTGAAAGTGTCTTTTATTATTCAAAATATGAAAATCAGTTATACCCTTAATTATGTGAGCTGGAGAGCAAGAATCGCTCTCACTGGTTCCTGTCGGAGGTCATGGCCAGTGGCCCCTAGCAGCACACTGCTCCAGGTCAGTGAGGGACTAAAGAGATGCAGAAGAAGTAAACATCTCCTCTCCTCGGCATCTCTTCTCCCTTTCTTGTACACTTACATTTAGACTTGGTGAGGATAACAAGTTTTTACATTTCTTTATTGCCTTTCAGCTTATAAAGCATCATCCATTATCCACTTGAATTTCTCAGTCACCAAAGAAAGGAGAGTAGGTACACAGATATTATCCTCCTACTCCATTTGAGGAAGCAGGTTTGGGAAGGTGTTAGAAGAAACAAAGCTTGTGTTTCAGTCAGCTCTATCAGAGGCACTTTTGAAAAATACGAACCGCTGCAGGGAGAAAACGTAGACATGCAGGAGAGTCTCTGCAACGCGGAGAGCTCGGGGACAGAGCAGTGACACTTGGTCACAGGCTTACTGCCGGTGTTGGGACATGTTCTTGTCAGTCCCCAGAGTCACGGTCTTCAGAATAATCTGATTCTCCATACACATCTGCATGTGCCCCCCTTGAGCACATCTGAGGCCTGTACTTCTGGGTTGCGCAGATGGTAAGTGCCGAGGCCTGGTCATCCCACACCCAGTCCACTGGCAACTGATGCCCCTTTTCAGTTTGTCTCTTTTTAAGCTACGTAAAATCTTCTGTTAAAGAATGGGGTGAACCTTTCCTGACTGAAGTACATGCATTGGTCTTGAAAACACAGCTGAGACATAAGGAACTGGCTTTTTCCAAGACTGTAAGCACAGCAGGATTCTGTTTTCCTCCTCTCCCTCCAGGTAACAGTGGTACAGGTCGCTATGTAGGAGGAGGTGGGGGCACCGGGGGCATTGGAGTCGGACAGCCCTGGCATTTCGGTGGAGGAATAAGCGGCGTCACTTACTGTAATCAAGGATGTGCAAATTCCTGGCTCGCCGATAAGTTCTGTGACCAAGCCTGCAATGTCTTATCCTGTGGGTTTGATGCTGGTGACTGTGGGCAAGGTATATTTATTGCCATAAAAACGTATTTAGGATAGGGGGATAACAATCTTTCATAAATAGAGGGGTTTGGATCGTTTTTGTTATTTAAAGTAATAATTCTCTAGGTATCCCTTTCCCAGCCTTGCATCCAAACTAGTTGTGAGTTATAAGAGGGCACAGATCTTTAGAAAACAGGAGACACTGAAGCTGCATCTTTTCCTGTTATTGCTCTAGTCTGATTTTTTTTTCTTTTTTTTAGTAAGCAGATTTATCTTAGATTTATCTTACATGGTGAAGGTTTAATTTGGGAACAGTGCAAGGAGACTAATAATTCATTAAATAAGCTTGGTTTGAATACTGGATCTTGTTGATAGCTTATTAATGGCAGTTCTTTTGGTCAGAAAGTTGTCTTTTTTTCAAATGGACAAAAAGATGGAAGTTGACCATTGGAATTCGCTGTCCTGAATCATGCCTTGTCTCTGTAGTGAGTCAGCCTCAGCATTCCACGTCGATAACAGTGATTGCTTCAGAAAGTAAAAATGAGCCCTATACCAGTAGCTTTTGTGTTAGAACTTCTGATGATTTTAAAGTCCATTTAAAGTCACTCTTAGAAAGTGAAAACTCAAACCCTAAGAATTAAAGGAAAAGGGAGAAAATGCATAGTTTTTTAAAAATCATGTTTGTGTTTTTTTCCTCTAGATCATTTTCATGAACTGTATAAAGTAACTCTTCTCCCAAACCAGACTCACTATGTTATTCCAAAAGGTGAATGCCTGCCTTATTTCAGCTTTGCAGAAATAGCCAAAAGGGGAATCGAAGGCGCCTATAGTGACAACCCAATAATCCGACATGCTTCTATCGCCAATAAGTGGAAAACCATCCACCTCTTAATGCACAGTGGAATGAATGCGACCACAATACATTTTAATCTCACATTTCAAAGTACAAATGATGAAGAGTTCAGAATCCAGATAGCAGTAGAGGTTGACACAAGGGAGGAGCCCAAACGGAATTCTACGACCCAGAAGTCTTACCAAAGTTTGGTTAGCCCCTCAGCTCTTCTTCCAGAGGTGGAAATCCTGTTTGAGGACATCCCCGAAGAAAAACGCTTCCCCAAGGTCAAGAGACACGATGTTAACACAACAGGAAGTTTCCAAATGGAGGTGCAAATTCCGCTGGTCAATATTTCACTCCTTCCAAAAGAGACCCAGTTGAGCCTTAATAACTTGGATTTGCAGCTAGAACACGGAGACATCACCATGAAAGGCTACAATCTGTCCAAGTCAGCCCTGCTGAGGTCGTTTCTGATGAACCCACAGGACGCAAAGTTAACAATAAATCACCCTCTGATGACAGGGCAAAGAAATGACAGTTTGGAGGCCCCACTGGAAAAACAGGTTCACAAAAGCATCTTACCCAGCAGCTTAGGAACATCTGAAAGATTCCAGGGGTTATCGCCTGTTCCAGCAGTGACAATGACAGTGAATGGCCACTCCCCGAGCCAGACTCCACCCCTGGACTTAGAAACCAAAGCAAGATTCAGGTCCAAAACTGTGACCCCGAAAGTAGGAGGTGGAGGTGTGTCAAAAGAAAAGCTCTCATCTCTGATTTTCCCAGTGGAAAACAGGGAGACACAAAAGGTAATCACAGGGAAAGAACAAGAGAAGAACAGACTGGAGGAAAGTGCTAACAGTTACCTAGGTGGTCAGGAAGTATTACCTGGAAGAAAACTGCAACGTTACACAGAGAGTTACCTGGGCTTTTTGCCATGGGAGAAGAAAAAGTATTTCCAGGATCTTCTTGATGTAAGTTACATCCAGCCTTACTCTTTCCCATGCTCAGGAAAAATAAATAACCTTGTAAGTGGTAGTGATACAATAATAGCTACCACTTATTCAGTACTTCCCTGTGCCCGCCACTGGACTCAGTACTTTTCTTATGTGGTTTCATTTAATTGTCCCAATAATTCTAACAATAAAACTACCTTGTAAGAGTCTGCTCTCATTGTCCCCATTTTGCAGTTTAGGAAGCAGACGTCATGTGGCTGAGTAAGGGATTTAGCCAGGGGCATACCCTGAGTCCATAGTAGAACAGGGATGGTATCTTTACTTGGCATGTTGTGATATCAGAAAACGCTTTTGCATACCTCGTGCAGTCAGATCTCCTGTTTTTCCAACTTTACTAATGAAAACCCCGAGAGGCAGATAAATTCGTTAGCTTTCCCGACATCACAACAGCAGGTGAGGGTGAGCCAAGCGCTCTCCCTCCTGTACCACGGCCTCCACGGTGCCCTGGGGTCCTTTGTACATCTCACAAGCGCCGTCACTGTGCTGACTGCTGGGGAGTGCAAGATGGTGAGAACAGTCGCTGCTCTTGGAGACTCAAAGGGCAAGCTGGGAGGACAGATGTGTGGGCAAATAATTGTGGCGGTGTGATAAGTGTCTGCTGAAGTACGGACAAGGAGTCCGAAGGGAAGATTCCTTAACTCTGCCTGGAGGTATTGGGGGAGGCATCCAGGAGGACATGCCCTGTGAGCTGACCTTGGAAGGGTGGGGCTGGATGGGGACCGAAGCACAGCCGTGAGTGGATGTCAGGCTGGGGGAAAGTGATGAAGAGGGGCGTTGTCTCATTCCTCTCACGGTCTTCAGGAAGCATCTTGTCCCTGCCATGGTAGCATTTACTAATTGTTAAGCGAGGGGCTGCAGCGTTCTTGCCTACATTGATTTCCTCATCCTCCCCCGCTCCCCGCTTTTTAAACTGCAGAAGCACTATAGGCTAATGGTAAAAATCGCAAGAATGCAAAAAACAAAAAAAGCAGAAAAAAAAAAGGGAAAGGTCTGTCTCCTTCCTTCCTTCATCTCCTTACTTGAGACAGTCACTATGAATATGTAGTTTGGTGGGTATTCTTCCAGTATTTTTCTATAGATACGCAGACGTACAAACTGTATAGTTTGTTTTGCAGCAGTGAAGTTACATATACTGCTCTGCAGTTGCCTTTGATGTGGTAGTATGTGGGCAAATTGCCATTGTTTTTTTTTAACAGCTGTAAGTTGTGTCCAGTGTTTTTGCAAGTACCAATACCTAATGTTGCAATAAATATTCTCGTACATATATCTTACTCTTGAGGAAGTCTTATTTCTGTAGGTAGAATTGCTAGGTTAAAGGGTCTATTGCGTATAAAGTTTAACTGTCTTTCTTAAATATTGCTCCCCTTCCTCCTTCCACAAACAGTATGCAAGCGTGCTTGTTTCTCCACAGGACTAACCAACAGCAGTTAATAGCATCTATAGTTTCATCAGTTTGAGAAGCAAAAATATTTCATCTTCTGTAAAGTGTGTTCAGGTTCTTTGCCAATATTCTTTGCCCATTCATTCAGTTTCGCCTCTTACTGGTTTTGATAGGGTTCTTTACATTTCATAATATTAACACTGTTACATGGTGAAACCAATTTTGTATTCTAGTCTCTGTGTTCAGAACTCAAGGACTTGCTTTGATGTCACCAGTAGAAATAACTTGATACTGAAAGCACTATCAACTTTATTGTAAATCAATTAAATATTGCATTGAAATCGGCTATGAAATCTCATGATCAGTGACTAGTCCTTAAAGAGTACCCTAAAAGCAGACCTCCACCCCACAGCTGTTGTTCTCAAGCCGATGTTGGCGATACTTTCACTGAAATCCAGTTTTGTCCTGCTGTTAGGATGCTTGAGGAGACCTGTTGGTGCTCATTTCATTTGCCCCTCAGGACAGTTAGTGACTAGTTATTACCACGTCACATAAAGTAGTACCTCTGTCTCTTGTTAGCACAGGGCACCTGTGCACTAAACACAATGCTGTGTTGTGTGGAATTCTCTTTTCAGGAAGAAGAGTCACTGAAGACACAACTGGCATACTTTACTGAGAGCAAACACACAGGGAGGCAACTAAAAGATACGTTCGCAGATTCCCTCCGATATGTAAACAAAATTCTAAATAGCAAGTTTGGATTCACGTCTCGGAAAGTCCCTGCACACATGCCTCACATGATCGACCGAATAGTTATGCAAGAACTGCAAGACATGTAAGTCTTGCTTGTGTTTGAGTTGTTTGTGTGTGCTCAGAGCCAAGGCTGCTTGAAGTTTACATCCTTGCTATGCTGCGTTTATGGCTTTAACACTTCATGACTAGTATGTCGAAGGTATTATCTAAATAAGTGGGAAGGAAGATTCTGACTCCACAAGTGTTAGGTACTGTATATATTTTAAATATCCAGATCTTATGGTATGCTACATTTGGACAGGTTCCCTGAAGAATTTGACAAGACATCATTTCACAAAGTGCGCCACTCTGAGGACATGCAGTTTGCCTTCTCTTATTTTTATTATCTCATGAGTGCAGTTCAGCCACTGAACATATCTCAAGTTTTTGATGAAGTTGACACAGACCAATCTGGTGTCTTATCTGACAGAGAAATCCGCACGCTGGCTACCAGAATTCACGACCTGCCTTTAAGTTTGCAGGTATTGTAATTTTTTTCCCCTAAATTCAATGACATTTTGAATGAAACTTTTATATTTGACACTTTCTTTCCCCTACATACTTGAATGGAATGCAAGTACAAGTAATTCTTCATATTTAATGAGGGGGTTCACATCTAGTCCATTTTAAATGCCAGGATTAAAGTCAAATTTGAAGTTCATATTTTATAAGATTACTTTTTTTAGGCTTTCAGTAGGGATTGTAATTGTATTGTCTGGAGACGAGGCAGACCATACCTGCAGATAAGATTCTCGTGACAAGCTCATTCAGGGGCTTCAGGTGTGGCCGAGTGGAGATCTTAGCCAGGTCCACGGTGTTGCAGAGGCCCTTCTGTCATGGCATCCTTTAGTCCCAGGAGTAGGACACTCACTAATGGAGAGCTCCAAGATGAATCCAGCTGCAGGACACCCATCTGGTGATCCCGTGGGCCACCTTGTGTAAAACGGTGCCTCGCAGGCCCGTATGTTCTACTTTGAGACAAAGATGGGTTATTTGTATTGTTTCATTCTGCTCTTTTTAGGGTGTCTTTAAGAATCATATAGTCAAACCCTCTTTGACGATAATGCTTAAATTTTGGTGACTTTAACATTTTTATTTTTAAAACCACAATTGTTACTTGTAATGTATATATGTTTATCCTTTTATTTTTGCTTTGTTAGGACTTAACAGGTCTGGAACACGTGTTAATAAATTGTTCGAAAATGCTTCCTGCTAACATCACTCAGCTAAACAACATCCCGCCAACTCAGGAAGCATACTATGATCCCAATCTGGTGAGTGCCGTGGGTTCTTTTATGTAAAGTAGAAAGTATATCCTTATCGGGTGTTAGTTACATCATTTCCGTAGAGCACTTCAAACACTAGAAGCAGGCTCTGGTTATAGGTCTTTGGTGGAAATCAGTAGCACAGATCCAGAATCATTCGTATTTTTCTTTGGAACATCTTTTTTTCCTCCCTAATGGAT